>NW_019154087.1:59436595-59624110 GCF_002288905.1 Enhydra lutris kenyoni | reverse complement strand
CCTTCCCTTCCCTTCCCCTCCCCTCCCTTCCCTTCCCTTCCCTTCCCCTCCCCTCCCTTCCCTTCCCTTCCCTTCCCCTCCCCTCCCTTCCCTTCCCTTCCTCTTTCTCCTTCCCTTTCCCTTTCCCTTTTTGGTCTTGTATAGAGTCTCCTAGTCTTCCTGGTGCTATTTAATAGGTTCTTCTAGCTTATAAATGTCTTGTCAATTAATTGTTGCTACTGGAGTTTTGATCAAATTCAGGTTAAAATATTTTTTTGGTTAGAGTATTTCAATAATGGTATAGTTCTATATGGAAGTAGATATTTGCCTATATTTTTGTTGTGCTATCATCTAAAAATAGCAAGATCTATTAATTCATTAGTTATAATATAAATATAAATGAAATTCTCCCATTTATATTATTTGGTATCCCATTGGTTCAGTACCTATATAAGAAAGGCAATTTAACTTCTTGATTCCAGAAACCCTTAATTTTTGGTATATTATCTTTGGATACAATCCCTGGACTCTCTTCTATGAAAAACAAAGGACCTAATATATCCTCTTCTTTTTCTACTATTCATCCCTTTCTGAACCTCCCTATTTTGTTATTACATTATTTTTATACTGTCAGGGTTTATCATAGTTTACAGTATTTTAAAACTCTAATTCTTGTGATTTATTTCTATTTGAATCACAAATGGAAGGCCAAATAAACAAGTCACAACATTACTTATTATGTTATTTATTGTAGAAGCAATCTATATGTTTGCTTTGGAAATGTAGTTATCATTAAGACTGCTATTTGAGGGTCACCTGGGTGGCTCAGTGGGTTAAAACCTCTGCCTTCGGCTCAGGTCATGATCCCAGGGTCCTGGGATCAAGCCCCATATCAGGCTCTCTGTTCGGCAGGGAGCCTGCTTCCTCCTCTCTCTCTGCCTGCTTCTCTGCCTACTTGTAATCTCTGTCTGTCAAATAAATAATTAATATCATTAAAAAAAAGACTGCTGTTTGAAATGGATACTTTTCTAAATTCAAAGTATCATGGATCCTCCTATTTTTCTTTATGGCTTCCTTTAATTTTTCTGGGTCATGTATAGTTTCACTGTTTCTTGATTGTCCTATGCTTGTCCACCTTCACCCCCAATTTTCTGTATTACCTCCTTAAATAAAATTATCATTTAGGATAGGTGGTTGGTGAAATTTCTGACTTCTTGAATGTTTGGTGATACTCTCTTTCTGCCCACTTAATGGATTGAATGACTAGATATGGAGTTCTAAGTTCAAAATATTTTCCCCTGGGAACTTTGCAAATATTGCTTTCTTTTATCAAAACATCCAGTGTTGCTCCTTGTTTTATTCAGTTCTGTGTGTCACGTGCTATATTCATCAATTTGTATACATCAGGTCATACATTTTATTAGCTAGAAAACACAAACGGAGGAAAGTGACATTATTGTCTGTCTCAGTTTCATAGATAAGTAGACTGATATAGGGAAAGTAAATAACTTGTCTAATATTATAAAACTATAGTATGTGTCAGAACTAGGATTAAAACCTAGGCATTCTGCCAATAATACTTATGCCTTTAACCACTTTACTTATGGACTCTCTGACTTACATTTCTTCATAGCATATCACCATCTTTCTCTTTGCTCTTGGAGCTCTGCAATTTAAAGTTGCTATTTCTAAGTGTGTGTTTCTCTTTTGTCATTATTTCTTCTTTGTACTTGGAAGAACTTTTCAGTCTAAAAATGTGTACTTTAACTGTGGTTCCATATTATTGTATGACTTTAAAGTTATATCTTTGGTTATTTTTATCTCCACTCAATTTAGAATCTTAGTTTTCTCCATCTGGTATTACTATGGGATGATCTTAAAACTTTTAAATCTATCCTTTGTGTTTCTTGGTATTTTTTCTATTTTTCATCTCCTTGTTTTTTTCTTCTGTCTTCTGAATTTCCTGGGGGTGCCTCAGTTGGTTAAGTGTCTGACTTCAGCTTATATCATGATCTCAGGGTCCTGGGATGGAGCCCCACATTGGACTCCCCACTGAGAGGGGAGTTTGCTTATCCCTCTCCCTCTGCCCCTCCTACCACTAGTGCTCTCTACGTCTCTAAATAAATAAATAAATCTTTAAAAAAATTTCCTGGATTTTATATTTCTGGCTTAAGATATCAACATGTCTATTTTATTGTTCTGCACATGATTTTTTCCTGAAATTATATTTAAAAATTTTATAAGCATTTATGAGCATTTAAATTTTTATGAGCATTTTTTAAAGGTTTTTATTTATTTATCTGACAGAGAGATCACAAATAGGCAGAGAGGCAGGCAGAGAGAGAGTGGGAAGCAGGCTCCCTGCTCAGCAGAGAGCCCAATGCAGGGCTTGCTCCTAGTACCCTGAGATCATGATCTGAGATGAAGGCAGAGGCTTAACCCACTGAGTAACGCAGGTGCCCCAAGCATTTTTTTTTTTTTTCTGTAGCAGTTTGTTATTGTTGCATTAGATAATATTGTAATTATTGGAAAGCTAATTTGAACTATTCTGTCCTTGAATCATGTTTATTCATCTGGCTTCTTCTTAATACCCCCCAAAGTCTAATGATTCTAGTTTTTAAATTTACACATATTTAATGGTTATTATGATGAGTAATTGGCTTTATTTTCCCTAATGTGCCTCTCCCTTAAATAAGAAAGAACTGCACATAGTGATATAAATTCTGTGTAAATGTTAAGTGGGGCATGAATTCAGAGTGAAATTTCATAAGGAGTTTCCTGTAGGCTGTGTGACAGGAGAGTAGGCAGTCAGGCTGCGGAGCCCCTTAACTGTCAAATTGAGAAAGGTTTTATTCTGCCATGATGGCTCTTGTTGAAAACTTGTATAGTGTCCAACATGTCCAACATGTCTCATCAGTGATTATTGTTATTTGGTTTTTCTGACAGAATGCTCAAGTTCATTCTCTTCTGCCTCTTTGACAGTTCTTTCTCAGGTACCTTTGCAGATGCTTCCTCTTCTCTCTTGGCATTTATTGTGTATTAGTGATCTACATAACTGGATTTTTAGTCCTTTTTTCTTCCATGATACTGTGTCTCTTTGTCCAAGCAAGCTTATCTATGTCAATGGACTTGTTTGCAATAATATTAAAATTACTCACATATTCAGGTCTAGCCCAGACCTTGTGTTTGACCTCTAGACCTATATATATATTTCATTTATTTATTTATTTATTTATTTTTAAGATTTTATTTATTTACTTGACGGAGAGACACAGCGAGAGAGTGAACATAGGCAGGGGGAGTGGGAGAGGGAGAAGCAGGCCTCCCACTGAACAGGGAGCCCAATGGGCTCGATCCCATGACCCTGGGGTCATGACCTGAGCCAAAGGCACATGCCCAATGCTGAGTCACTCAGGCACCCCACCTATATATATATTTTAAAGTTTTTATTTATTTATTATGCCAGAGAGGGAGAGAGAGAGAAGAGGGGAGAGCACAAGCAGGGGAAACAGCAGGCAGAGGGAGAAGCATGTTCCCTGCTTAGCAAAGATCCCGATGTGGGACTTGATCCCAGGACCCTGGGATCATGAACTGAGTCAAAGGCAGATGCTTAACTGACTGAGCCACCCAGGTGTTTCATAAACCTGTATATTTAATAACTCTTGTTACCTATCCTATAATAGGTCTTGAAATCAAGTCAAACTCAGACTTGCCACAAATTTGAATTCATGATCTTTCCCTGAAATGTGGGCTTGTTCCCAGGTTTCCTGCCATGGGAATGTCCTAGTCCTTCATCCTGCTGCATCAGGTAGAATCCTAAGAATCATCCTTGACAACCCTCAATCTCCCCTCTTCTCCATCCATATCAGATCCATTACCAAATTATGGCAAACTTATCTTCTAAATATTTAATATCTATAAGTGCCCAAACTACCAACAAACTGTATTACATCAAATTATGATCATTACCCTTCTAAACAATGGTTTTTCTTTCTGCTCCAGTAACAGGAAATTTGTTCCTATCCTATCTCTTCTCTCTATATTACTATATATTACTATAGCCAGAGTAATCTTTCAAAATGTAAAACCATCATAACACTACCTGCTTAAAATCCATCAGTGGATTTTAAGATGAAAACATGACCTCAAAGGCTCTGCATGCTCTTCTGTTTCTGGAACCCTGTAGCACAGCTAGCTTTTCCATCACCCTCTCCATTTCCAGCCTTGCTGGCTTCTATTTTGGATCTAGTACCACCCACGTTCATTCATGCTCTAAGACTTTTGTACATGGTGTTTGGATATGCCCTCTGCCTGGAATGCTACTCTTCCCTACTCATTTGTTTAATTAATTCTTTTTCAAAATTCAGCTCAAGCATTACTTAGGGAAGCTTCCTCTATTCTCTTTGACTTTGTCACATTTGTAATTTCCACTGTTTATGTAATTATCTATTAATATTCATCTTTCCTGATGGACTTTAAGCTCCATGAGAACTGACAGCATGTTGCCTTTTGTTCATTTTTGTATTCTCACTGCCTGATGTTTTGCTTAACATACAGTAGTTATTCAATACTATTTGTTGATGGAATAAATGAATTTCTAATTTTTCTTCTTTCTTTGCAGGTCTGTCATTTTCATTAATAACTGCTGCTTAGAGGTACCAAAGTAAAGGATATTTGCTATATTTAATATTTTCCATTTCCAGTTCAAGGCCCAGGTAGCAGCAACAATGGGTAATTTTCAATTGAAAGTTTTTATAAATTATAAAATAATGATTCTTTAAGCTATACAGATTTGTTTTTTTTACAGATTTAATAGAATTAAAATAACTGTTATTTCTTTTTCAAATAATAAGCAATCTTTTTTTATAGGCTTAGAAGAACACATGATGTTTTTAGAGAGAATGTCACAGCTAATTTTGAGTGCAGTACCAAGAGCTGAGTGAGTATTATAAGAAATAAAGAGATGTACAATTTGACATATTTCCTATTGTCTATTTGACATTAAAGTAATGCCTATCTAAAAAAAGTAATGCCTGGTTCCATCAAGATGGCAGAGGAGTAGAGGACTCCATTTCAACCAGCCCCCTGAATTTAGCTAGAAATCTACCAGGGCACTCTGAATACCACATGAAATCAGCCTGAGATTTAAGATTATACACATCTGGATCTCTATGGGGGCAGAGGATCATGTTAAGAGGTACAAAAGACATAGTTGGGATTGCACAGACAGGTATAAACAGAAGGGGGATAAACAGAAGGGGGAGGGAGCTACCAGAAGCCAGCCATTGGAAAGTAATACCCCAAAGCAAAAGTGCCCTGCACTTGGGGACCAGCGATAACTTGGAGACTGGTGGCTATGAGAGGGAAGGGACTAATAACAGTATTCAAACAGAACAAAGGGGCTTAAGGGATAATTGCTGGGACTGGTTGGCCACAGGGGCGGACCTAAGCTCATGGTCCCAGGACTGGCTGCAGCGGCTGCCCACCCGTGCCTAAGAGGACCCAGCTTGGATTGGAGGCCACAGTCCCAGGAGCAGCAGTCACCAGGGCTGGGCTTGCCTGGACAAGTATTGCTCACAGTTTTGGTCCACAGAGGTGTAGAGACAAGTGGGGGCCTCAGTCGACAATTGGGAGGGTTGCTGGGGATGCGCATCGCCTGTGGGAGGCTGTGGTATTCAGTGGTGCTTCTAGAGGGAGAGTCTGTGTGTTGTGGAAGATTCAGAGAGGAACAGACTGTGTGGCTTCTCTCTGAGGCCAAAGTCAGGGTGTGGACAGTTTACTTTGCTCTGACCCACAAAAAGGTACAAAAAATTGCCAGAGAACAAAAGCCTCCAGATTTAAAAAAGCCCGAAAAACAGATTTCCATGGAGCCCAGCCCCTTGATAGTGGGCAGGGCAACTCTGCCCAAGCAGGATTGACTGAAAAACAATGCAGCAGGCCCCTCCCCCAGAAGACAAGCTGAAAGAATAAGAGGACAACCACCACAGGGTCCCCATAAAACTGTAAAACCTGGACACCAGGGTAAAGCAGTATATCAAACTCCTGGTATTGTCCCACAGCCTGTATATTGCTTAGATACAACTTTTCTCTCTCTCTCTCTCTCTCTTTTTTATTCTTTCTAATGACTCTTGGTGTTTTTTGTTGTTGTTGTTTTGTTTTGTTTTAACCTTCTTATCATTTCAACTAGATGTTTAGTACAACATATTCCATAGTAAAACTTAAACTTTTTCATGCATATGCTTTTTTCTTTTTCTTTTTTAAATATATATAGATATAAGCTTCACTGTAGTCCTTTTCTCCCCTATTCAATACCATATATATATATATATATATACCGTGTGTGTGTGTGTGTGTGTGTGTGTGTGTATGCCAGTTTTAATTTCCCTGTATCTTTGGGAAGTAGAGTTCTCTAACAGAGAACTCAAAATACACCCAGGAAGAACTGAAATACCTTTCCTAACCCACACTGAGGGATTATAACCACCTTCCCCTCACTCCCATACTCCCATTGTTTTATTTTGGGTGCCTTTTCTCTTTCTTTCTTTCTTTCTTTCTTCTTTCTTTTTTGGTTGGTCTTTGTTTTTGTACTTTATAAATCTTACTCTTGGGGCTCATTTTGGCTGTTTTTTGTTTGTTTGTTTCTTTTTGGTGGTGACTAATAGCTCTGAACCTTCCCAGGAAGCACCTTGCCTAGATAGTGGTTGATATTTTTGGCTGTACACCCCCTCAACCACAACTCAACAGAATGACTAGGAGGAGGAACTCCCAACAAAGAAAAGACCCAGAGACAATGGCCTCTCCCACAGATCTAATGGATATGGATCTAAGCAAGTTGTCAGAAATAGATTTCAGGGTAGCCTATGAAGCCTATGTAGTCAGGCTGGAGAAAACTACCAAGACTGAAACAGGAAGGAATCAACAACATGAATAGACCCATAACCAGTAACAAGATTGAAGCAGTGATTAAAAAAAAACCTCCCCCAAAAATAAGAGTCCAGGGCCTGATGGATTCCCTGGGGAATTCTACCAAACTTTCAAAGAAGAAATAACACCTATTCTCCTGAAGGTGTTTCAAAAAATAGAAACAGAAGGAAAACTTCCAGACTATTTCTATAAAGCCAGCATTACCTTGATCCCCAAACCAGCCAAAGACCCTATCAAAAAGCAGAATTTCAGACCAATATCCCTGATGAATGTGGACACCAAAATTCTCCATAAGATCTTAGCTAATAGGATCCAACAGTATTTTAAAAGGATTATCTGTCATGACTAGGTGGGATTTATCCCTGAAATGCAAGGTTTGTTCAACATCCGCAAATCAATCAAAGTGACAGAACATATAAAGAAGAGATAAGAACCACATTGTCCTCTCAATTGATGCAGAAAAAGCGTTTGACAAAATACAGCATCTGTTCCTGATTAAAACTCTTCAGAGTATAGAGATAGAAGAAACATTCCTCAACTTTATAAAATCCGTCTATGAAAACCCACAGTGAGTATGTTTCTCAATGGGGAAAAGCTGAGAGCCTTTCCACTGAGATCAGGAACACAAGGATGCCCACTCTCACCACTTTGTTCAACATAGTACTAGAAGTCCTAGCAACAACAATCAGACAACAAGAAGAAATAAAAGGTATTCAAATTGACAAAGAAGTCAATCTCTCTCTCTTCGCAGATGACATGATACTCTATGGAAAACCCAAAAGACTCCACCCCCAAATTACTAGAACTCATACAGCAATTCAGTAATGTGGCAGAATACAAAATAGTGCATAGAAATCAGTTACCTTCTTATACGCTAGCAAAGTAACTGTGGAAAGAGAAGTCAGAGAATCATTTCCATTTACAATAGCACCCAAAACCATAAGATACCTGGAATAAACCTAACCGAAGAGGCAAAGGGTCTATACTCTAGGAACTACAAAACAGTCATGAAAGAAATTGAAGACACAAAAAGATGGAGAAACATTGCATGCTCATGGATCAAAAGAATAAAAATTGTTAAAATGTTTGTGTTGCCCAGAGCAATCTATACTTTCAATGCCATCCTGATCAAAATACCAATGGCATTTTTCAAAGTGCTGGAACAAACTATCCTAAAATTTGTATGGAACCAGAAAAGACCCCAGGTTGCCAAAGAAATGTTGAAAAAGAAAAATACAGCTGGGGCCATCACATTGCCTGATTTCAAGCTATATATACACAGCTATATTACAAAATAGCATGGTACTGAAAAAAACAAAAACAAAAACAAACCAGACACATAGACCAATGGAACAAAATAGAGAGCCCAGATATGGACTCTCAACTCTATGGTCAACTAATCTTCAACAAAGCAGGAAAAAATATTCAATGGAAAAAAGACAGTCTCTTCAATAAATGGTGCTGGGAAAATTGGACAGCTATATACAGAAGAATGAAACCCAACCAATCTCTTACACCATACACAAAGATAAACTCAAAATGGATTAAAGATGTGAGACAGGAATCCATCAGAGTCCTAGAGGAGAACGTAGGCAGGAATCTCTTCTACAGCAGTCACAGCAACTCCTTTCAAAACACATCTCCAAAGGCAAAGGGAAACAAAAGTAAATATGAACTTTTGGGACTTTATCAATATAAAAATCTTCTGCACAGCAAAGGAAACAGTCAACAAATCAAAGAGATAACCCCAAGAATGGGAGAAGGTATTTACAAATGACATATTAGACAAAGGGCTGATATCCAAGATCTATAAAGAACTTCTCAAACTCAACATCCAAAAAGCAAATAATCAAGTCAAAAAATGGGTAGAAGATATGAACAGACACTTCTCCTAAGAAGAACTACAAATGACTAACAGACATATGAAAAAGTGCCTGTTAAATGAAACACAAAAAAGTTCATTATCATTAGCCATCAGGGAGATTTAAATCAAAACCACATTGAGATACTATCTTACGTCAGTTAGAACGGCAAAAATTGATAAGGCAAGAAAGGACAAATGTTGGAGAAGTTGTGGAGAAAGGGGAACCCCCTTACACTCTTGGTTGGAATGCAAATTGGTGCAGCCACTTTGGAAAACAGTGTGGAGATTCCTCAAAAAATTAAAAATTGAACAACCTTATGACCCAGCAATTACACTACTGGGTATTTACCCCAAAGACACATATGTAGTGAAAAGAAGGGCCATATGCACCCCAATGTTCATAGCAGCAATGTCCACAATAGCCAAACTGTGGAAAGAGCTGCGATGCCCTTCAACAGATGAATAGATAAAGATGATGTGGTTCATACACACAATGGAATATTACTCAGCTATCAGAAATGATGAATACCCAACTTTTGCATCAAAATGGATGGGACTAGAGGAGATTATGCTAAGTGAAATAAGTCAAGCAGAGAAAGTCAGTTATCATATGGCTTCACTTGTGGAATATAAAGAATAACATGGAGGACATTAGGAGAAGGAAGGGAAAAATGAACGGGGAGAAATCGGAGTGGGAGATGAACCATGAAAGACTATGGAACCTGGGAAAAAAATCTGAGAGTTTTAGAAGGGAGGGGAGTGGGGGAATGGGTGAGTCTGGTGATGGGTATTAAGGAGGGCACGCATTGCTTGGAGTGCTGGGTGTTAGATGCAAACAATGAATCATGGAACACCACATCAAAAACTAATGATGTACTGTATAGTAACTAACATAGCATAATAAAAAAGTAATGCATATCTATCTCAGTATATGTGTCATAGTATATTTTAAATATAATTATATATATACATATTTATATGATTAATAGAACTTTGAGAGCTTTTTGATGCTGAATGGACACAGTTTTCTCTTGCTTTATTTGTGCACAACTGTCAATGAACCCATTGTTATATAAAGAAATAAGGTTGATTAAGTGGGAAGCATTTAATACCAGTCTATATGCAGAATAGAGGTGTTAAATTCTGATTCCAATCCAGATTTTGATACGTGATCTTACATAATTTGCTCTTATCTCTTTGAGCCTCAGTTTCTGTATCTATAGAATGATAATGATCCTGTCTTTTCCCTATGAAGGATAGTCATGCATATGGATATATTTGAAAAGTCTTAGCATACAGCCTGACATAAAATAATTACTCCGCAAATCACTTGCTAATAATAATGATAATGGATAATAATAACAATGCTACTGCCTTTTTTGGGCTTTATTGAGTCAAAATGTAATTTTTGTTTTAACTTTTTTCATTTCAGATATTCCAGTTTATTCAATGATTTTGTTGAATCTGAATTTTTTCTGATTGATGGAGATTCATTACTTATTACATGCATATGTGAGAAATCATTAAAACCGGGGCAGGAGCTCCACTTCTTTTATCTGGTTGAATACTATCTTATGGATCTTGCCAGTAAAGGAGGACAATTTGCCATAGTTTTCTTCAAGGTAATGTGACAGTAGAGTTCTTTACTATGATTTAAGAGCTAAAACTAAAATTCCTTACTATTTTGTAATTTTCCCCCTTATTACAAAGTTAAATATATCTAAAACAATTCAGAAAAGTTAAAGGGAACAACAGAAAAAAATACTTAAAATCTCAGTATTCAGAAATTACCATATTTAAGATTATATTTTAGTGATGCTTGGGTGACTCAGTTGGTTAAGTGACTGGCTGAGGTCATGATCCTAGGGTCCTGGGACTGAGGCCTGAGTCTGGCCCCTTGCTCTTCAGGGAACCTGCTTCTCTCTCTGCCTGTTCTTCCTGTCATTCCCTCTGCTTGTACACACTCTCTCTCTTTCTGTCAAATAAATAAATAAATAAATCTTTTTAAAAAAAGAGTATATTTTATTCTCAGTGATTAAATTTCATGTAAAGACACACAGGATCATGAAGGAAGATGAGCTATCCTCTCAACCAAAACTCAGTTGATCTCTGGATTCTACTTTTCCAACTCTGAAAACTGTGTCTGTCTTCAGAACTCAGCAATTTATTTGAGCCTTGAAAATGTCAAACTCTTTAATACTGCTTTGCTTATTATTTGCCCTATAATGAATACTTCTGAGGGAATATATTTGATCTTCCTTTTCCAATTATGAATATAATTAGTAAAATATTAAGAGTTTCAAATACAGGTAGGTATAACCACTACCACCCCTTCCTTATTCTGTCCCTAAAGGTAACCACTGTGTTTCTCTTAAGGATTTTGGAGTATGTCTGTTCAGTCACTTTGCAATCTACATTATTGCTAGATTTTTAAACATTGCTGACTTCTTGCAAGCAATGTTTTAAATAAAGAGCCAGGATTCTAGTCTAATGTTGACAGTCTGGTTAACTGTACTAATTCTGATCTGTTGAGAAAAAACTCTGCTGCTTCAGGAAGATCATTCTAAATTGGAAAAGTCCTCTCAAAGTGATTCACCTTGGCTTCCTGTTCTGCATAATTTATATCCACCATTTGCTTTTGCATGTTTTTCTGTCTTTTTCTTTCTGAAGTGACATTGGAGAGAAAAAGAATCAGAACACAAAAGGAAAGTAGGATAAACCTTGACTATTATGTGCCTGCTTAAAGGGGACATATGTATTTAAGTCCAAGTTGTGATTTATGGCTTGTATTTGAGAAATGACTGTCAAGGCTTAAGGTTCTATTCCCTGACTAAAGCTGAACAAAACTGTGTTGGAACACATTCCTTTAGTGACTTTAATGATATATATAAACCAATTAAATGATAATTTCAAAAGAATATACTTTATCCCATCCCCACAGGATGCTGAGTATGCATATTTCAACTTCCCAGAACTTCTTCCATTGAGAACTGCTTTAATTCTTCATCTTCAGCATAATACCACCATTGATGTTCGAACAAAATTTTCTGGATGCCTGTCACAGGAGTGGGAGGCTTTCTTGGAAGACACTTACCCATATTACCTAGTAGTTGCAGATGAAGGCCTGAACCATCTACAAACATACCTTTTCAACTTTTTAATTACTCAGTCTTGGGCGATGAAGGTCAACGTTGTGCTTTCCTCAGGGCAAAAATCTGATATTCTTCGACTTTATGCATATCTTATGCCAAGCAGTCAGAAAAACCAAAAATTTTTCAAAGAGGTAACCGATACCTAAAGACAAATTTCTTCTAGAATTTTATAAAATTTAATGACTCCAGTCATTAAACTTTTTCCAACTCTAGTTGCCTACTGTGAGTAGGAACAGCCCTGGGATTGATTTTTGTATTGGGAAGAGGTACTATATATAATCACTTGAACTCCTTTTATTCTAGTGAAGCAATTTCTGAATCTGAGTTTGAGGGGTGCCTTAACAAACATGCTTCCCAATCTCTCCTTAAGAAGTTTTTTTTAAGTGTTAGATTTTATCTTTAGTATAATAATGTATTTCCTTGTTTATTGAAAACTCATTTTAAAGAGGTTATTTCATTTATCTCTTTACGGATGTTATGTGCTCAAAATAAAAATGTGGTGTATGTTGATAGTTCTTGTTGCTGGATGATAGGTACCTGGGGGAAGATTATGCTATTCCTTATTTATGTGTGTGTGTGTGTGAAATTTTTCATAATAAAATACAGTGTATTAAGTGGGCACACTCTTTGAGATATTGGAAATGTTCTAAAATTAAATTGTAATGGTGGCTGCACAACTGTAACTTCACTAAAAGCCATTGAATTGTCCCCTTAAAAAGTGAGTGAATTTTATATTATGTTAATTATACTTTTCATAGAGTTGTTAAAAATGCACTAAATTCCCAGACAAAAATTAATTCAGCAAAAACAAAATTGTGCTGCTTGGCAGGCTTTAAAAGAATTGATGATCTGTAATTACATTAGTGTATTTTTTTTAAACTGGGAAATACATCTTAACAATTGTATCTTCAGTATATGATTATCTGTAGTTGGAAAGTGATTATATATTTTATTTATGACAATTTATCTGACTTGCCTTCCTTTTACAGAATAAAAAGAAGATTGAGAGTGCTTATAAAACCCTGATTAAACAATTGGAAGAGTATAGAATTTCAGCACTAGAATCTCTTTTTGGAAAATTAAAATGGAAAAATATGATGAAAGAGGTACTGAAACCTTAAAAAAAACCCTTTTTATTTGCGTTAATTTTTTGATTATGAAAAAGTTGCAGAAATAGTACTGATTTCCCATAGACTTCTCACCCAGATTCCCCTAATATTAGCATCTGATGTGACCATGGTACATTTTTCAAAACTAGGAAATGAACATCAGCATAATACTATTAACTAAGCTTCACACATTATTTGAGTTTCACTTACTTTTCCACAAATGTCCTTTTTCTGTTCCAGGATTCTGTCCAGCATCCCACATCCATTTATTTTTTACTCTCTAGTCTCTTTCAATCTGTAGTAGTTTCCTTGTCTTCTGTGCTTTTGATGTTTTTGAAAGGTATTGATCAGTTATTTATTTTTTTAATATTCCTCAATTTGGGTTTGTCTGGTGTTTCTAATGACTGGGATGAAGTTATATATTTTTGGCAAGAATGCCAATGAGTTGGTACTGTGAACAATAATATGTCAAAGGGTTCATGATATTGATATGTCTTAACACTGATTAAGCTGGTGCCTTCTAGCCTTCTCCACCGTAAAGTCGCTATCTTTCCTGACTATGTAAATCCTGTTTTTTCTCAGACTTTTGCTAATTAATTTTAGAACCCATCAATGGATCTTGTCTGCAACAATTATTGCTAGGTATGTTTGCCCAATAGGTATTTTGTATTTCACTCTTTCCTTCTACTTTTCTTACTTAGAATTCTGTAAGGGAAAGCTCCTATATCTCTGCCCTTTACTTGTTTATTTACTTATATCAGCATAGACTAGTGGACATTTTACACTATGGATCAAAGTCCAATATTACAATAGTTTTGGTGCCCAAATAATTCTAGATTTGAACATTAGAGACTCCTTCAAATTTGCACCTATGTTCTTTTGCATGCCCCAGCCCCTTCCCATCTTTTTCTCTTCTAAAACCACTTTATTGAGGTTTGATGACATACCTTGTGGTGATGGTTACATGACTGTATATTTATCTTCAAATTCATCAGGCCCCATCTTTTTGAGCACTGTTTTACTTTTTGAAACCACAACTCGTAATTTCTTTGCTTCAACCTTGAAATCAACCGCTTCTCCAAGGAGTTCTGGTTGCTTTTGTGGAAAACTATTTAGAAGCCATGATCTGGGAAATATGTTTGTTCATTTCTTTTTTATTTTTAAATTTATTTATTTGACACAGAGCACAAACAGGGGAAGCATCAGAGGGAGAGGGAGAAGCAGGCTCCTCACTGAGCAGGGAGCCTGATGTGGTGCTTGATCCCAGAACTCTGGGATCATGACCTGAGCCGAAGGCAGATGCTTAACTGACTGAGTCATCCAGGTGCCCCTGTTTGTTCATTTCTACTGGGGTATCATTGCAATGAGGATTTTTCAGCAGACACAGCTAGGAAATATATGTATATATGCTAAGCCATGCATCTACACCTGTTTTTTTTTTTTTTAAAAGATTTTATTTATTCATTTGACAGACAGAGATCACAAGTAGGCAGAGAGGCAGGCAGAGAGAGAGGAGAAAGCAGGCTCCCCGCTGAGCAGAGAGCCCGATGCGGGGCTCTATCCCAGGACCCTGGGGTCATGACCCGAGCCAAAGGCCTTAACCCACTGAGCCACCCAGGCGCCCCCACCTGTCTGTTTTTTAATCTATCATCTATCGTAAATATCACATATTTATACCAGTAACTTCTACTTTGATCCAACTTCCTATGCTTCATTTTACCCTTCCCCTTTCCTTATTTGTAATTTTTCTTCAATTTATGAGAAATTTAGCTCTCATTATGCACTATATGTATATAAAGTTGTTTTAGGATTGCTAACCATATCTTGTGAGAAACATATTTACTAAATGGTTACAGGATTTATGTGCAGTTCTTTTTATCTTTAGTCATAGAATACATAAAATACTGCTTTCTAAAGTTATTTAGGTTAGTTCTTTTCTTGCAGGCCCCATTCAGTTTGGTTGTTATTCATTACTAATACAGTTAGGTTCATTGGTTAGTGTTTGTATTTCACTTTGGGTCCCTGCCACCCATTTACAGTTTGTTTTTAATTATCTGTTTATTTTGGAGGGTATGTGAAAGGTGTAAGAAGCATACTTATGATTCTAAGAATCAGAGATATACAAAAAGATAGGTTCAAAGAAGTGATACTTTGTTCTTATCCCTGCTGCTCTGATCCCATTCTCCTCTACAGTTACCCCTTTCCTAAATACTTTTCGTAAGTGATTTGTCTCTTTAGTTTCAAGTTTATCTTTCTTGTATTATTATTGTTATTATTTTTTGTACAAAAAAGCAGATGTGTGTATTTTCTTATATCTTCTTTCTTAAATAAAGGATCATATATATAGATATTTTCAGTACCTTTCTTTTTATACTTAACAGCATATTTAGCAATCATTTTAAAACAATTTATAGATATCTTCTTCATTATGTTATATAGCTGCATAGCACTCCCTCATGTGGATGTACTGTAATTTGTTTAACCAGTTTTCTATTATGCAATTTATACTTACTTTTAACATTTTGCAATTATAATCAATGCTGTAATAAATAATCATTTGTAACATATGCAATTTTTTTATTATTGGAGTTATAGCTTCAGAGTAGATTTTAAAAATGGAATCGATGAGTCAAAAGATAGAGATGAACCATGAGAGACTGGACTCTGAGAAATAAACTGAGGGTTTTGGAGGGGAGGGGTGTGGGGGCTTAGGTGAGCCTGATGGTGGGTATTAAAGAGGGCACGTATTGCCTGGAGCACTGGGTGTGGTGCAAAAAAGAATGAATCTTGGAACACTGAAAAAATAAAATTAAATAGAAAAAATAGGATGATAAATATATATAAAGTTAAGGTATTATCATCACTTAATAATGTTATGCTGCTGGGGCACCTGGGTGGCTCAGTGGTTTAAGCCTCTGCCTTCAGCTCGGGCATGATCCTAGGGTCCTGAGATCGAGCCCTGCATCGGGCTCTCTGCTCAGCCAGAGCCTGCTTCCCCCTCTTTTTCTGCCTGCCTCTCTGCCTACTTGTGATCTCTCTTTCTGTGTCAAACAAATAAATAAAAATCTTTTAAAAAAATTAAAAAAAATGTTATGCTGTAAACTGTTTCTTTGTTAAAAGGATTTGAAATTGTTTAGTTTTATGGAGACAATGAAAGTATTTTGAGAGTTGTAAATCTCTCTGCAAAGTAATATGACTAAGAATAATAAATAATAATAAACATAAAAAAGGTAAATGTATATGTTGCTTACTTAGGTTTTGTTCATTTTCATTCTAGAAGGATTATATCATTTTTTTATCTTTCAATTTTAAGTCTTCTCTCTATATTACAGATATTAGCACTTTGTGATATATATTATGAATATTTTCTTCCAACTTAGTTGGTTTTTACTTTATGATTTTTTGTTGTGTACATTTTTAAAATTTTTAATGTCAAATTTATTAATTTTTTTGTTGTGTTGTTGCCTCTAGACTTTGAGTCATAGTCAGAAAGACTTGGCCTACATACATACATGAAAGAGGATTTGCCTGTGGTTTCTTCCTATACTTAAAATTTTTAAAAACTTAGATTCTTAATCTATTTGTAATTCATTCTTATAGATAGTGTGAGGTATAGATATAATTTTTATTTTTTCAAAGGGATGCTCAGTAACATTTATTAGAAAGTCCATTTTTATCTCAGTGATTTCAGATGAAACATTTATTAAATTTCTATATGTTTTTGGAAATAAATCTGGACTTTCCACTCTGTTCCTCTGGTTTATTTACAAATTTTATACTCTTTTGATTAGAAAGACTTATTAGTATTTTTAATACTATTTCTATATAAATGTAGAATATTTATATAATATATAAAATATATATACTATAATATTTTATAATATTTTATATATTATAGTATATATAGATTTATATATATTTATTATATATATAATATATAAAATATTATATATTTTTAATACTATTATAAATACTAATGTATTTATAATACATTAAAAATGTATGGCGGGCTCTGGGAAGGGCGGGCTCCTCCGGCAGTGCCCTGTCGGCGCCCGGCATTGACCTATTTGGGATAGACGGGCCCCTAGAGGGGCCCCGGGCACACAGGGAAGCAGAAAACCAAACATTTCACTGGGAAAGGACACACTCCCTGGCCTTGGGAGGAGCACAGTGAGTTCTTCACAGAGCCACGCCGTCGCAGTGCGTTCTGACTGTTTTCTCTCCATGTTTGTAAATCTGTAATATACCATTCTCTGTGGCCTGTTTTTCCTGGAAGAAGAAGAAGAAAAAAAAAAAGGTTTGGCAGGCCATCTTTTTTTTATACTTAAAAGTAGCCTTAAGAACAATAATAAAGTGCTCTTAAAAACAAAAACAAAATTATATTATTATATTATATATATTATATTATATATTATATAAATATATAATATTTATATATACTAATACTAATATATAATAGTATATTTAATACTATTTAATACTACCCGCAATACATTTTTAATGTATTGTTTAGCTGGGTTTTCCAGGTATAGTTCTTCTCTTACATTCATTTTGCATTTTTATTTTTCTATCTGAACTTTTGTTATCAACTTGTCTAAGTTAAAAAAAATCTTGTTATTTTTGTTGGAGTATATTGAACTTATAAGTTAAACTGGAGAGAATTGGCATTTTTATAATGTTGACTTATTTCATGCAAGAAGAAGGGGTGTTTTTACGTTTGTTCAAATCTATTTTTGTGAGTCAAAAAATTTTCTCTTATATGTTTTGTATATTTCTTTTTAAATTTTCTTCCTAAGCATTTAATGTTTTGCTGTTATTAAGTAAATTTTGCTCTTATTCCAAGATTTTATCTACTATTGTGTTCTTTGATCCTTTGTTGTTTATACATATGAAGTCTATCGATTTTTGTGTCAATTCTATGTGCTGATGTCTCATTGGTATTTTAATTTTTTAATTAATTATTCTTTGGGGTTATCCACATATACTATCATATAATCTGTGAACAGTGATAGTATTAAATCTTCTTTATCCATTCCTATGCCTGAAATTACCTTTTCTTGTCTAGGTGCTTTAGGTAACAAACTTGGTACAATAGTGGATAGTAGCAGATATAGTGAGCATTTTTGCCTTTTTCCTAATCTTAGTGGGAATGTCTCTAGTGTTTTGGCATATATGTGTATTCATTCTGATGTTAAGATTGTATCCCTCAACTTGGATTTTTTAAGTGTTTTTATCATGAATGTGTATTGAAAGTATAGATACAATTATGATTTTTAAATATTAGCTTTATTAATATGGTATTTTGATATAATAGATTTTTAAATATTGAAGCAAATCTGTTCCTGGAATAAATCCCATTTGATCATGTATTATTTTCTTGATGTGGTGTGGGTTCTGGTTGCTAATATTTTGTTTAGAATTTTTACATCAGTATGCGTGAGTGATGCTTTTCTATAGTTTTCTTTCTGTGCACTATAATTATTTGGTTGTGTATCAGTGTCATTGATGCTTCATAAAAAAAGATTAGAATATTTTCTTTTTCTTTTAAGTATTCCAAAATAATTTATGGATCACTGGGATTATGTGGTTTTTAAAGATTAAAATAGAATTTCTCTATAAAGCCATATGGAACTGGTGATTTTTTGTGGGGCAGTTTCTTAATTTTCTCTATTTGTCCTATAGAAATTGGTTTATTTAAGCTTAGTAACTCCAGTGGGGTCGATTTTTATAATTAATCCTTATAATGAAGTTATCCATTTATTTACATTTCAAATTTATTTGCATAGAAGTTTACAAAGTAAGGCATATGACTTTGTAAAAATTGTTTCTATTTTAGTAGTTATTTTTCTTTACATTTTTATTCTGCTCACTTTTTATTTCTATTTATTAATGATCAAATTTGCTGATGGATTGTCTGTTTTTTAAAGTTTTTTAAAAAATCCCTGGAATTCTGATTTATTAATTAGATATATCTACCAATTTTCTCTTCTTAATTTTGCTAACTTTTATCTTTATTTTTCACCTCTTTTACTTCCCTTTAGTCCAGTTTGTTTTTCTTTTTTAGATTTTCTTTTTGGAGCTGAGAATTAAACTCATTTTTTTATTCTTTAATATTTATTGTTAAATATGTTTAATACAATGAATTTTGTTTTGGTCACTGCTTTTAATTTATCCCATTAATTATGATATGTAGTGTTTTTATTATCATTTTTATAAATTGTATTTGTATTTCCTTTTCACTTATAAGTAGCTTTGTAAAAAATGTTTTTAAGCTTTAGATTGAAGGGTCTTTGTGCCTTTTTTAAAGAAACTAAATTCTACCTTTATTATATTTTGATCAGAGAGCTGTTTGTAGTGTTTCTACACTATGGAAGTTACTGATGTTTTCTTTTTGACTTAACATATGACCAATTTTTATGGATGTGCTGGGGGCACTTAAGAGGAATACATATTCTGTATCACCAGAGTTTAATTCATAGGATCTACACTATTGATTATTCTTTTAAGTCATCTTATTTTTTGTCTACTTGATTTCTCTTGTAATGAAAGTAGTGTATTAAATTCTGTTATTAATAATATGTTTATAAATATAGCTCCTTTAATCTCCTGTAATTTTTGTATCATAAAGTCAGTTATGACATTATATGTTGCATAATTATTCATATAAGATGAATCATTCATAAAGGTTCTGTCGCCATTATGGATGGCTTTTAGAATAAAAGAGTGCTTTTCTTTTTCACATTTAGTGCCCCTTTCTTTCTTTCTTTCTTTCTTTTTTTTTAACATTTAGTGCTTTTGAACTTGAATTCTCCCTATACTGCTGTAAAAATTGCTAGCCTCTCTTCTCTCCTCCCCCACCATTTGCCTGGTATACTTTTATCCAACCCTTTATTTTTAGTCCTTCTGAGTCACTTTATTTAAGTTGTGTTTCTTGCACACCACATGTATTTGAGTCATTGAAAATTCTTCACATATTTTATTTTTACTTGATGCATAATATTTCCCTAATGCTAAACACCTAAATTATCTGAGAATTGATTTCTAAAAATAATTCTATATGAACATCTTGGTGCATAAATCTTGGTACACAGTTTGTGTTATTTACCTAGCCTGGATACATAGAACTTGAATAGACAGTCACAAAGTATCAATATATTTAATAGTAATCATATGTGTTGCTAAATATACCTATCTCTAGCAAAGCATAAGAGAAATGACACATCACTTGATTTCCAGTGCTGTTATCATTAGAATATTCTAATATTTATTAATTTGTAAATAAAAATATGCTATTTAATTGTTCACATATTACTAGAGAGAGAGTTCAAATATTTTTTCTATTTTGTTAATATTTATATTTCTTCTGTGAATTATCTGCTCATGTCTTATTAAAGGCCAAGATGTTTTATTATTGATTTATAATAATTTACAATAATTTACAGCTCTTTACATAGTTACATTTTAATTTTACTAAAACATGTATCTTCCCATCTTAAAATTTTATCATTTTTAACAGAAATTTTATAGTTTTATGTAGTCATACCTATCTTTGTATGATTTCTTCTAGTAAGATTACTTATGAATAAAAATATTTTTAAAATATCCTGACATTTACAGTTTTCTTTTGTCACAGGCACATGAAACTATTTCTCAGCTTAAGCAACTCTGGCCAGAAGGATCTGACATTCGACGTGTTCTTTGTGTTACTTCATGCTCATTGTCTTTGAGAATGTACCATCACTTTTTAGAAAACAGAAAGAAGACTACGTCTGATGAGAAAACTAACATCCAAGAGGTGTGATTGTTGTAGCTTTACTGGGAAACACCATTGCTTTCCACTTTTGAAATTTTACTGATTTTCATCTACCTTTTCTTCCATTTGGTACTTTATTTATTTCCCCAACTTATATAAATTTCTCCCAAAAGATGGAAAACCTGGAATTTGCTTATCAGAAATATTTATGATGCTGTTATATGATTTAGTGTTTTACTATACAGACGTTTCCCCCAGTACACATTTAGTCAAATTTATCCAATCATCTAGAAGAAGGGGTAATAAGAAAGGAAATTAGCTTTTGATGAGAGCTTACATTATAATGTTCTGTGTTCTTTATATGCCTTGTGTCTTATATTCTCACAACAGCATTTTAAGAGAGGTATTTATTTGCATTTCACATATGGAAACACCTGAGGTTCAGAAAGTCCAGGTAATATTTTTTTTTTTAATTGTGTTATGTTAGTCTCCATACAGTACATCATTACTTTTTGATGTAGTGTTCCAAGATTCATTGTTTATGTATAACACCCAGTGCAATACAACACTCCATGCAATACATGCCCTCCTTAATACCCATCACCAGGGTCACTCATCCAACCCCCTGCCCCCTAAAACCGTCAGTTTGTTTCTCAGAGTCCACAGTCACTCATGGTTCTCCAGGTAACATTCCTTAATTAAATTGTGGTGTGGAATGAGGATTGAACCTGTATCTGTCTTGTTGAAATTCCGTAACACCAAACTGTCTTTATAAAGAACATTCTTGCTGTAGTGTCTTAGTGCCATCCTAGCTGGAGGAAATACTAAAGCTCTTAACCTTCTTTATGGTTGATAGAGTTCATTAAGAATCTGTTGGTCAGTATGGGTTTGCTGGCCTGCTAAACAGTCATCCCTATATATATGTGTTCATATGCACACACATACACACACACATGCACACATACTATTTTGTTATACAATCTGACTCCTGGGGGATTCTTGCCTGAATTTTTATTAAAGTAAAATGAAGCCTTTTGTAACTTTTTGTACATTCTCAGAAATGAATAGGGTTTACTACCTTTTACCTAGCATCATTTATATTTGATTTTCCAATATCTACTTGAATATATTCTTTTTTTTGTTAATTATAGTTCTACTTGAATACATTCTTAGTAAAACATCTTTTATGTCATTAGATATGACATTTTAAATTATTATCACAAAAATGGTACCAAACCAAGTATTTCTTGCTGGAACTTCTAGGCATTATACCCTATTTGGCCCTGTGGAGGCACTCCGAAATAAATCATAGTTTTGTTTCACTGACAACACTGCAAACATTTGAAGATGGCTAGGAGATCCTTGTCCCATCATGTTAAATATGCCCATTTCTTTACCCTTTTTTAAATTGGATAAGTTCTTTTAGATGTGTCCTGGTTTCTTCACTCTAATAGTATTCAGTGTAACTTCTAAAATACAATGCTTTGGACAGAATAGGACATTTAAAGCATGGCTCCATCCTTGCAAAGTCCTGTTCCCACAGGAACAGATAACTTCATTAACTGTTGGATCAGCTCATGTAAAGTTAAGCTTAACTAAAAATACTAAAAAAATTCTCTATGTAAACTAGTATTGAGCTGGCAGTTCCCCATCTCCTTACCTGACATCTGTGTTTTGTATGCAGTCAAATTTATGTATGAAGAAAAAAACCTCAAAAGCCTTATTGAATAAAGAATGTAACAAAGCAAAATGTGGCTGCTGATCTTTGTGGTGTTGCATGTGTATCATGCAATTTCATAGTCTGCTGATCTCTATTTTACCTTCTTTATTTTACTCAGGTGGAAAGTAATTGCTTAGCTCTACAAGAGATGGAAGATTTGTGTAAACTGCATTGTCTCAGTGTGGTTTTCCTACTCCACTTACCTCTTTCTCAAAGAGCCTGCACTAGATTCATCACTTCTCATTGGACTAAGAACATTCACACTTTCTTAGAAATGGTAAATATGCTCCTTATTAGTTTATTTATTTTTTTTGTTTCCATTGTTTGTATAAAGAAACCACAGTCACCTTCAAAAATAGATTCTTAAGGGGGCACCTGGGTAGCTCAGTTGGTTAAGCATCTGACTTGGTCTTGGCTCAGGTCATAATCTCAGGGTTGTGAGTTCAAACCTCATGTTGGGCTCCATGCTGGACAAAGAGTCTATTAAAAAAAAGAGAAAAACATTTATAAGGGGATATTGTCAACTGTTTGGAGACCTTAAAGATTTAAGGGCCTAAGTCAATTTCTTCCTGATTTCAAAAACTCTGGTAGTAATAACAAACAGCATGATATATATCCGATCTAAGAATAAAACAAAACCAAAAAAACCTACTTTCCTTCTAATTGTGGTCAAGATCAGGTTTATGTGTCATTAATTATAAGAGATTTGTGACCATTTTGTTCTGCTCTTGAGAGAAATTGAAGGTATAAATGTATTAGTTATTTTTGTCCATTATAGATGTTAGTTAGAGAAAATTTGTAGACTTTAGGAAAATAGTAAAAACAAAAGAAATAGCCGGTGACCCACTATTCAAATCAATTCATATATTACATTGGAATATATTATATTATATATGAACATATATATGTAAATATTTTTCTTTTCACATATTTTTAAATTTTCTTTCATACTCTTGGTTAACCTCATTTTTTAATGGCTACTATTTTTTAATGGGTATACCACAGTTTACTCACCCTTTCTTCTATTATAAGATAATAAGAGATTTTAATTATTATATTATAAATGCTGCTATTTTCCAGGTTCTTTGAGTGTAAGACTTTTCCTTTAATTTGGGGATATTGACTTAGACTTCATGCTCAGAAGCGGGATTAGTGGGTAAATTTAAACACAAAATTTTAAAAAATCTTGATACTTGCAGTCAAAATGTTCAAGGAAAGTATTTTAGAACCAATCAATTCGTAAGCTAGTCCACAAATATTTATCTAATGTATGTACATTGTGAGAGCCACTGAGGATACAGTGAGAAAAATAAGAATATATTTACCCATCACCCCATTACTTTCATAAAGCTACATTTTGCAGGAAGACAAGTGTTAAATTTTTAAAATTATTATTAAGGAGGAATTATAAGATACTTTAAAGTCTGATAATAAAAAGATTCGATTCAGTTAGAAAAGGATGGCTTCTTTTAAGAGATGAAGAGAAATGAAGTAATGCAAATCTTGAAGGATTTGCAAGTTGGAGAGAGGATGGATACTGGATTACAGGAGATGAAACGGCATGTGGGATCACCCCGAGAATGGCATGATCAAGGAACTGGAACACAACTTGTGTAACTGGAATAGAAAGAATATGGGAAAGTGATAAAGCTGAAGAGATGGGTAAGAGACAAATCATATAGGAAGGACAGTATAGATCCTGTAAAGAGAATAGAGATTTAACTTGATCATAAGCACAATGAGAACCAACTGAATGATTTCATGCAAATGAATGACACTTTCATTTAAAAAAATTTTTTTTCTTTGGCTTGCAATGCAGAGAGTGCATTGTAGTGGCAAAACTGGATTTAGGGAAACCAGTTAGGTGACTGTTACCTCAGTTCATGTAAGTGTTAATTATATTAGGGACTAAGGAAATGGTAAGTAAGAATGTATGCCAATAGTCAATTTCAACAATTATTTAACAAGTTAACTATGGGCATGAGAGAAAGGGAGAAGTCAAGTGATTCAAATCTCTGGCTGGAGCATTTGTGGGGATGATGCCATTGTATGAAGTATAGTTGTGGAGGAAGATCACAAGTTCAAACCTGAGTTTGAGGTGCCAGTGAAATACTCAAATGGAGATATCTAGTAGGCAATTTGAAATACTGGTTGAAGCTTAACAGAGTGGAATGAATTGGGGATCAAGATTTGGAAATCACTAGGCAATGGATGTTAATTTATGCCAAGGCAGTGGATAAAATGATTTTTGGAAAGACAAGAGGGCGTAGGACAGAGACCTGAGATCCTCCAATTTAAAATGATTAGGAATAGATTGAGACGCTGGCAAGGGACACTGAGAAGGAGGTACTTAGATAAATAGTGTTGAAAGCTTAGAGAATAGACTATTGTGAAGGTCAAAGGAACTGGGCTTTTCAAAAGGTGGGTTAATACTACCAAATGCCATGGAGAACTATAGGAGGTTGAGGACTGAAAATAGTACTTTGGGTTTAATGGCATAGGACTCACTGCTTATTGTAATTAAGAGAAATATTTAAAAATATTTTTCTAAAAAGAGAAATATTAATGGAAATGTTAGAAGCAAAAATCTATGGCAGAGTGGATTCAGTAGTGAGTGGAAGGGAGAAGATAAAGGTGAAGAGAAGTTTATATGTAAGGAGTTGAGAATAAAGAAAGTGACAGAATAAAATGTGATAGGAAGGTGGGTCAATTAGGAATGTTTTTAAAATGGCAAAGACTCAGCATGTTTAAATTAAAAGAGAGGATAGGATGAAAATCAGGGAAAGTAAGGTGAGAGGGGATGGGGTCTAGCATGTGTTCTTATACAGAGGGAGGGATATTGCCATTCTCATAGGAGAGAATAAAGAAAGAATGGTGCGGCATTGGCTGTGATGGAAATTGTAAGATAACTTTGTTTCTGTGTCTGGTTTAAGGTTCTTTATGAAGTAGGAATCAAAGTCAAAATGCTGAATGCTGTGGTGAGGAAACAAGCCCAGAAATTTAAGAACGGTGAAATATTTTGGAAATATTTACCAAGGATCTTAGGGGTCAAACTATATTGAGGGGGGTATACTAGATATATATACCTATATATATATTTCATTTATTTATTTATTTATTTATTTTTAAGATTTTATTTATTTACTTGACGGAGAGACACAGCGAGAGAGTGAACATAGGCAGGGGGGAGTGGGAGAGGGAGAAGCAGGCCTCCCACTGAACAGGGAGCCCAATGGGCTCGATCCCATGACCCTGGGGTCATGACCTGAGCCAAAGGCACATGCCCAATGCTGAGTCACTCAGGCACCCCACCTATATATATATTTTAAAGTTTTTATTTATTTATTATGCCAGAGAGGGAGAGAGAGAGAAGAGGGGAGAGCACAAGCAGGGGAAACAGCAGGCAGAGGGAGAAGCATGTTCCCTGCTTAGCAAAGATCCCGATGTGGGACTTGATCCCAGGACCCTGGGATCATGAACTGAGTCAAAGGCAGATGCTTAACTGACTGAGCCACCCAGGTGTTTCATAAACCTGTATATTTAATAACTCTTGTTACCTATCCTATAATAGGTCTTGAAATCAAGTCAAACTCAGACTTGCCACAAATTTGAATTCATGATCTTTCCCTGAAATGTGGGCTTGTTCCCAGGTTTCCTGCCATGGGAATGTCCTAGTCCTTCATCCTGCTGCATCAGGTAGAATCCTAAGAATCATCCTTGACAACCCTCAATCTCCCCTCTTCTCCATCCATATCAGATCCATTACCAAATTATGGCAAACTTATCTTCTAAATATTTAATATCTATAAGTGCCCAAACTACCAACAAACTGTATTACATCAAATTATGATCATTACCCTTCTAAACAATGGTTTTTCTTTCTGCTCCAGTAACAGGAAATTTGTTCCTATCCTATCTCTTCTCTCTATATTACTATATATTACTATAGCCAGAGTAATCTTTCAAAATGTAAAACCATCATAACACTACCTGCTTAAAATCCATCAGTGGATTTTAAGATGAAAACATGACCTCAAAGGCTCTGCATGCTCTTCTGTTTCTGGAACCCTGTAGCACAGCTAGCTTTTCCATCACCCTCTCCATTTCCAGCCTTGCTGGCTTCTATTTTGGATCTAGTACCACCCACGTTCATTCATGCTCTAAGACTTTTGTACATGGTGTTTGGATATGCCCTCTGCCTGGAATGCTACTCTTCCCTACTCATTTGTTTAATTAATTCTTTTTCAAAATTCAGCTCAAGCATTACTTAGGGAAGCTTCCTCTATTCTCTTTGACTTTGTCACATTTGTAATTTCCACTGTTTATGTAATTATCTATTAATATTCATCTTTCCTGATGGACTTTAAGCTCCATGAGAACTGACAGCATGTTGCCTTTTGTTCATTTTTGTATTCTCACTGCCTGATGTTTTGCTTAACATACAGTAGTTATTCAATACTATTTGTTGATGGAATAAATGAATTTCTAATTTTTCTTCTTTCTTTGCAGGTCTGTCATTTTCATTAATAACTGCTGCTTAGAGGTACCAAAGTAAAGGATATTTGCTATATTTAATATTTTCCATTTCCAGTTCAAGGCCCAGGTAGCAGCAACAATGGGTAATTTTCAATTGAAAGTTTTTATAAATTATAAAATAATGATTCTTTAAGCTATACAGATTTGTTTTTTTTACAGATTTAATAGAATTAAAATAACTGTTATTTCTTTTTCAAATAATAAGCAATCTTTTTTTATAGGCTTAGAAGAACACATGATGTTTTTAGAGAGAATGTCACAGCTAATTTTGAGTGCAGTACCAAGAGCTGAGTGAGTATTATAAGAAATAAAGAGATGTACAATTTGACATATTTCCTATTGTCTATTTGACATTAAAGTAATGCCTATCTAAAAAAAGTAATGCCTGGTTCCATCAAGATGGCAGAGGAGTAGAGGACTCCATTTCAACCAGCCCCCTGAATTTAGCTAGAAATCTACCAGGGCACTCTGAATACCACATGAAATCAGCCTGAGATTTAAGATTATACACATCTGGATCTCTATGGGGGCAGAGGATCATGTTAAGAGGTACAAAAGACATAGTTGGGATTGCACAGACAGGTATAAACAGAAGGGGGATAAACAGAAGGGGGAGGGAGCTACCAGAAGCCAGCCATTGGAAAGTAATACCCCAAAGCAAAAGTGCCCTGCACTTGGGGACCAGCGATAACTTGGAGACTGGTGGCTATGAGAGGGAAGGGACTAATAACAGTATTCAAACAGAACAAAGGGGCTTAAGGGATAATTGCTGGGACTGGTTGGCCACAGGGGCGGACCTAAGCTCATGGTCCCAGGACTGGCTGCAGCGGCTGCCCACCCGTGCCTAAGAGGACCCAGCTTGGATTGGAGGCCACAGTCCCAGGAGCAGCAGTCACCAGGGCTGGGCTTGCCTGGACAAGTATTGCTCACAGTTTTGGTCCACAGAGGTGTAGAGACAAGTGGGGGCCTCAGTCGACAATTGGGAGGGTTGCTGGGGATGCGCATCGCCTGTGGGAGGCTGTGGTATTCAGTGGTGCTTCTAGAGGGAGAGTCTGTGTGTTGTGGAAGATTCAGAGAGGAACAGACTGTGTGGCTTCTCTCTGAGGCCAAAGTCAGGGTGTGGACAGTTTACTTTGCTCTGACCCACAAAAAGGTACAAAAAATTGCCAGAGAACAAAAGCCTCCAGATTTAAAAAAGCCCGAAAAACAGATTTCCATGGAGCCCAGCCCCTTGATAGTGGGCAGGGCAACTCTGCCCAAGCAGGATTGACTGAAAAACAATGCAGCAGGCCCCTCCCCCAGAAGACAAGCTGAAAGAATAAGAGGACAACCACCACAGGGTCCCCATAAAACTGTAAAACCTGGACACCAGGGTAAAGCAGTATATCAAACTCCTGGTATTGTCCCACAGCCTGTATATTGCTTAGATACAACTTTTCTCTCTCTCTCTCTCTCTCTTTTTTATTCTTTCTAATGACTCTTGGTGTTTTTTGTTGTTGTTGTTTTGTTTTGTTTTAACCTTCTTATCATTTCAACTAGATGTTTAGTACAACATATTCCATAGTAAAACTTAAACTTTTTCATGCATATGCTTTTTTCTTTTTCTTTTTTAAATATATATAGATATAAGCTTCACTGTAGTCCTTTTCTCCCCTATTCAATACCATATATATATATATATATATACCGTGTGTGTGTGTGTGTGTGTGTGTGTGTGTATGCCAGTTTTAATTTCCCTGTATCTTTGGGAAGTAGAGTTCTCTAACAGAGAACTCAAAATACACCCAGGAAGAACTGAAATACCTTTCCTAACCCACACTGAGGGATTATAACCACCTTCCCCTCACTCCCATACTCCCATTGTTTTATTTTGGGTGCCTTTTCTCTTTCTTTCTTTCTTTCTTTCTTCTTTCTTTTTTGGTTGGTCTTTGTTTTTGTACTTTATAAATCTTACTCTTGGGGCTCATTTTGGCTGTTTTTTGTTTGTTTGTTTCTTTTTGGTGGTGACTAATAGCTCTGAACCTTCCCAGGAAGCACCTTGCCTAGATAGTGGTTGATATTTTTGGCTGTACACCCCCTCAACCACAACTCAACAGAATGACTAGGAGGAGGAACTCCCAACAAAGAAAAGACCCAGAGACAATGGCCTCTCCCACAGATCTAATGGATATGGATCTAAGCAAGTTGTCAGAAATAGATTTCAGGGTAGCCTATGAAGCCTATGTAGTCAGGCTGGAGAAAACTACCAAGACTGAAACAGGAAGGAATCAACAACATGAATAGACCCATAACCAGTAACAAGATTGAAGCAGTGATTAAAAAAAAACCTCCCCCAAAAATAAGAGTCCAGGGCCTGATGGATTCCCTGGGGAATTCTACCAAACTTTCAAAGAAGAAATAACACCTATTCTCCTGAAGGTGTTTCAAAAAATAGAAACAGAAGGAAAACTTCCAGACTATTTCTATAAAGCCAGCATTACCTTGATCCCCAAACCAGCCAAAGACCCTATCAAAAAGCAGAATTTCAGACCAATATCCCTGATGAATGTGGACACCAAAATTCTCCATAAGATCTTAGCTAATAGGATCCAACAGTATTTTAAAAGGATTATCTGTCATGACTAGGTGGGATTTATCCCTGAAATGCAAGGTTTGTTCAACATCCGCAAATCAATCAAAGTGACAGAACATATAAAGAAGAGATAAGAACCACATTGTCCTCTCAATTGATGCAGAAAAAGCGTTTGACAAAATACAGCATCTGTTCCTGATTAAAACTCTTCAGAGTATAGAGATAGAAGAAACATTCCTCAACTTTATAAAATCCGTCTATGAAAACCCACAGTGAGTATGTTTCTCAATGGGGAAAAGCTGAGAGCCTTTCCACTGAGATCAGGAACACAAGGATGCCCACTCTCACCACTTTGTTCAACATAGTACTAGAAGTCCTAGCAACAACAATCAGACAACAAGAAGAAATAAAAGGTATTCAAATTGACAAAGAAGTCAATCTCTCTCTCTTCGCAGATGACATGATACTCTATGGAAAACCCAAAAGACTCCACCCCCAAATTACTAGAACTCATACAGCAATTCAGTAATGTGGCAGAATACAAAATAGTGCATAGAAATCAGTTACCTTCTTATACGCTAGCAAAGTAACTGTGGAAAGAGAAGTCAGAGAATCATTTCCATTTACAATAGCACCCAAAACCATAAGATACCTGGAATAAACCTAACCGAAGAGGCAAAGGGTCTATACTCTAGGAACTACAAAACAGTCATGAAAGAAATTGAAGACACAAAAAGATGGAGAAACATTGCATGCTCATGGATCAAAAGAATAAAAATTGTTAAAATGTTTGTGTTGCCCAGAGCAATCTATACTTTCAATGCCATCCTGATCAAAATACCAATGGCATTTTTCAAAGTGCTGGAACAAACTATCCTAAAATTTGTATGGAACCAGAAAAGACCCCAGGTTGCCAAAGAAATGTTGAAAAAGAAAAATACAGCTGGGGCCATCACATTGCCTGATTTCAAGCTATATATACACAGCTATATTACAAAATAGCATGGTACTGAAAAAAACAAAAACAAAAACAAACCAGACACATAGACCAATGGAACAAAATAGAGAGCCCAGATATGGACTCTCAACTCTATGGTCAACTAATCTTCAACAAAGCAGGAAAAAATATTCAATGGAAAAAAGACAGTCTCTTCAATAAATGGTGCTGGGAAAATTGGACAGCTATATACAGAAGAATGAAACCCAACCAATCTCTTACACCATACACAAAGATAAACTCAAAATGGATTAAAGATGTGAGACAGGAATCCATCAGAGTCCTAGAGGAGAACGTAGGCAGGAATCTCTTCTACAGCAGTCACAGCAACTCCTTTCAAAACACATCTCCAAAGGCAAAGGGAAACAAAAGTAAATATGAACTTTTGGGACTTTATCAATATAAAAATCTTCTGCACAGCAAAGGAAACAGTCAACAAATCAAAGAGATAACCCCAAGAATGGGAGAAGGTATTTACAAATGACATATTAGACAAAGGGCTGATATCCAAGATCTATAAAGAACTTCTCAAACTCAACATCCAAAAAGCAAATAATCAAGTCAAAAAATGGGTAGAAGATATGAACAGACACTTCTCCTAAGAAGAACTACAAATGACTAACAGACATATGAAAAAGTGCCTGTTAAATGAAACACAAAAAAGTTCATTATCATTAGCCATCAGGGAGATTTAAATCAAAACCACATTGAGATACTATCTTACGTCAGTTAGAACGGCAAAAATTGATAAGGCAAGAAAGGACAAATGTTGGAGAAGTTGTGGAGAAAGGGGAACCCCCTTACACTCTTGGTTGGAATGCAAATTGGTGCAGCCACTTTGGAAAACAGTGTGGAGATTCCTCAAAAAATTAAAAATTGAACAACCTTATGACCCAGCAATTACACTACTGGGTATTTACCCCAAAGACACATATGTAGTGAAAAGAAGGGCCATATGCACCCCAATGTTCATAGCAGCAATGTCCACAATAGCCAAACTGTGGAAAGAGCTGCGATGCCCTTCAACAGATGAATAGATAAAGATGATGTGGTTCATACACACAATGGAATATTACTCAGCTATCAGAAATGATGAATACCCAACTTTTGCATCAAAATGGATGGGACTAGAGGAGATTATGCTAAGTGAAATAAGTCAAGCAGAGAAAGTCAGTTATCATATGGCTTCACTTGTGGAATATAAAGAATAACATGGAGGACATTAGGAGAAGGAAGGGAAAAATGAACGGGGAGAAATCGGAGTGGGAGATGAACCATGAAAGACTATGGAACCTGGGAAAAAAATCTGAGAGTTTTAGAAGGGAGGGGAGTGGGGGAATGGGTGAGTCTGGTGATGGGTATTAAGGAGGGCACGCATTGCTTGGAGTGCTGGGTGTTAGATGCAAACAATGAATCATGGAACACCACATCAAAAACTAATGATGTACTGTATAGTAACTAACATAGCATAATAAAAAAGTAATGCATATCTATCTCAGTATATGTGTCATAGTATATTTTAAATATAATTATATATATACATATTTATATGATTAATAGAACTTTGAGAGCTTTTTGATGCTGAATGGACACAGTTTTCTCTTGCTTTATTTGTGCACAACTGTCAATGAACCCATTGTTATATAAAGAAATAAGGTTGATTAAGTGGGAAGCATTTAATACCAGTCTATATGCAGAATAGAGGTGTTAAATTCTGATTCCAATCCAGATTTTGATACGTGATCTTACATAATTTGCTCTTATCTCTTTGAGCCTCAGTTTCTGTATCTATAGAATGATAATGATCCTGTCTTTTCCCTATGAAGGATAGTCATGCATATGGATATATTTGAAAAGTCTTAGCATACAGCCTGACATAAAATAATTACTCCGCAAATCACTTGCTAATAATAATGATAATGGATAATAATAACAATGCTACTGCCTTTTTTGGGCTTTATTGAGTCAAAATGTAATTTTTGTTTTAACTTTTTTCATTTCAGATATTCCAGTTTATTCAATGATTTTGTTGAATCTGAATTTTTTCTGATTGATGGAGATTCATTACTTATTACATGCATATGTGAGAAATCATTAAAACCGGGGCAGGAGCTCCACTTCTTTTATCTGGTTGAATACTATCTTATGGATCTTGCCAGTAAAGGAGGACAATTTGCCATAGTTTTCTTCAAGGTAATGTGACAGTAGAGTTCTTTACTATGATTTAAGAGCTAAAACTAAAATTCCTTACTATTTTGTAATTTTCCCCCTTATTACAAAGTTAAATATATCTAAAACAATTCAGAAAAGTTAAAGGGAACAACAGAAAAAAATACTTAAAATCTCAGTATTCAGAAATTACCATATTTAAGATTATATTTTAGTGATGCTTGGGTGACTCAGTTGGTTAAGTGACTGGCTGAGGTCATGATCCTAGGGTCCTGGGACTGAGGCCTGAGTCTGGCCCCTTGCTCTTCAGGGAACCTGCTTCTCTCTCTGCCTGTTCTTCCTGTCATTCCCTCTGCTTGTACACACTCTCTCTCTTTCTGTCAAATAAATAAATAAATAAATCTTTTTAAAAAAAGAGTATATTTTATTCTCAGTGATTAAATTTCATGTAAAGACACACAGGATCATGAAGGAAGATGAGCTATCCTCTCAACCAAAACTCAGTTGATCTCTGGATTCTACTTTTCCAACTCTGAAAACTGTGTCTGTCTTCAGAACTCAGCAATTTATTTGAGCCTTGAAAATGTCAAACTCTTTAATACTGCTTTGCTTATTATTTGCCCTATAATGAATACTTCTGAGGGAATATATTTGATCTTCCTTTTCCAATTATGAATATAATTAGTAAAATATTAAGAGTTTCAAATACAGGTAGGTATAACCACTACCACCCCTTCCTTATTCTGTCCCTAAAGGTAACCACTGTGTTTCTCTTAAGGATTTTGGAGTATGTCTGTTCAGTCACTTTGCAATCTACATTATTGCTAGATTTTTAAACATTGCTGACTTCTTGCAAGCAATGTTTTAAATAAAGAGCCAGGATTCTAGTCTAATGTTGACAGTCTGGTTAACTGTACTAATTCTGATCTGTTGAGAAAAAACTCTGCTGCTTCAGGAAGATCATTCTAAATTGGAAAAGTCCTCTCAAAGTGATTCACCTTGGCTTCCTGTTCTGCATAATTTATATCCACCATTTGCTTTTGCATGTTTTTCTGTCTTTTTCTTTCTGAAGTGACATTGGAGAGAAAAAGAATCAGAACACAAAAGGAAAGTAGGATAAACCTTGACTATTATGTGCCTGCTTAAAGGGGACATATGTATTTAAGTCCAAGTTGTGATTTATGGCTTGTATTTGAGAAATGACTGTCAAGGCTTAAGGTTCTATTCCCTGACTAAAGCTGAACAAAACTGTGTTGGAACACATTCCTTTAGTGACTTTAATGATATATATAAACCAATTAAATGATAATTTCAAAAGAATATACTTTATCCCATCCCCACAGGATGCTGAGTATGCATATTTCAACTTCCCAGAACTTCTTCCATTGAGAACTGCTTTAATTCTTCATCTTCAGCATAATACCACCATTGATGTTCGAACAAAATTTTCTGGATGCCTGTCACAGGAGTGGGAGGCTTTCTTGGAAGACACTTACCCATATTACCTAGTAGTTGCAGATGAAGGCCTGAACCATCTACAAACATACCTTTTCAACTTTTTAATTACTCAGTCTTGGGCGATGAAGGTCAACGTTGTGCTTTCCTCAGGGCAAAAATCTGATATTCTTCGACTTTATGCATATCTTATGCCAAGCAGTCAGAAAAACCAAAAATTTTTCAAAGAGGTAACCGATACCTAAAGACAAATTTCTTCTAGAATTTTATAAAATTTAATGACTCCAGTCATTAAACTTTTTCCAACTCTAGTTGCCTACTGTGAGTAGGAACAGCCCTGGGATTGATTTTTGTATTGGGAAGAGGTACTATATATAATCACTTGAACTCCTTTTATTCTAGTGAAGCAATTTCTGAATCTGAGTTTGAGGGGTGCCTTAACAAACATGCTTCCCAATCTCTCCTTAAGAAGTTTTTTTTAAGTGTTAGATTTTATCTTTAGTATAATAATGTATTTCCTTGTTTATTGAAAACTCATTTTAAAGAGGTTATTTCATTTATCTCTTTACGGATGTTATGTGCTCAAAATAAAAATGTGGTGTATGTTGATAGTTCTTGTTGCTGGATGATAGGTACCTGGGGGAAGATTATGCTATTCCTTATTTATGTGTGTGTGTGTGTGAAATTTTTCATAATAAAATACAGTGTATTAAGTGGGCACACTCTTTGAGATATTGGAAATGTTCTAAAATTAAATTGTAATGGTGGCTGCACAACTGTAACTTCACTAAAAGCCATTGAATTGTCCCCTTAAAAAGTGAGTGAATTTTATATTATGTTAATTATACTTTTCATAGAGTTGTTAAAAATGCACTAAATTCCCAGACAAAAATTAATTCAGCAAAAACAAAATTGTGCTGCTTGGCAGGCTTTAAAAGAATTGATGATCTGTAATTACATTAGTGTATTTTTTTTAAACTGGGAAATACATCTTAACAATTGTATCTTCAGTATATGATTATCTGTAGTTGGAAAGTGATTATATATTTTATTTATGACAATTTATCTGACTTGCCTTCCTTTTACAGAATAAAAAGAAGATTGAGAGTGCTTATAAAACCCTGATTAAACAATTGGAAGAGTATAGAATTTCAGCACTAGAATCTCTTTTTGGAAAATTAAAATGGAAAAATATGATGAAAGAGGTACTGAAACCTTAAAAAAAACCCTTTTTATTTGCGTTAATTTTTTGATTATGAAAAAGTTGCAGAAATAGTACTGATTTCCCATAGACTTCTCACCCAGATTCCCCTAATATTAGCATCTGATGTGACCATGGTACATTTTTCAAAACTAGGAAATGAACATCAGCATAATACTATTAACTAAGCTTCACACATTATTTGAGTTTCACTTACTTTTCCACAAATGTCCTTTTTCTGTTCCAGGATTCTGTCCAGCATCCCACATCCATTTATTTTTTACTCTCTAGTCTCTTTCAATCTGTAGTAGTTTCCTTGTCTTCTGTGCTTTTGATGTTTTTGAAAGGTATTGATCAGTTATTTATTTTTTTAATATTCCTCAATTTGGGTTTGTCTGGTGTTTCTAATGACTGGGATGAAGTTATATATTTTTGGCAAGAATGCCAATGAGTTGGTACTGTGAACAATAATATGTCAAAGGGTTCATGATATTGATATGTCTTAACACTGATTAAGCTGGTGCCTTCTAGCCTTCTCCACCGTAAAGTCGCTATCTTTCCTGACTATGTAAATCCTGTTTTTTCTCAGACTTTTGCTAATTAATTTTAGAACCCATCAATGGATCTTGTCTGCAACAATTATTGCTAGGTATGTTTGCCCAATAGGTATTTTGTATTTCACTCTTTCCTTCTACTTTTCTTACTTAGAATTCTGTAAGGGAAAGCTCCTATATCTCTGCCCTTTACTTGTTTATTTACTTATATCAGCATAGACTAGTGGACATTTTACACTATGGATCAAAGTCCAATATTACAATAGTTTTGGTGCCCAAATAATTCTAGATTTGAACATTAGAGACTCCTTCAAATTTGCACCTATGTTCTTTTGCATGCCCCAGCCCCTTCCCATCTTTTTCTCTTCTAAAACCACTTTATTGAGGTTTGATGACATACCTTGTGGTGATGGTTACATGACTGTATATTTATCTTCAAATTCATCAGGCCCCATCTTTTTGAGCACTGTTTTACTTTTTGAAACCACAACTCGTAATTTCTTTGCTTCAACCTTGAAATCAACCGCTTCTCCAAGGAGTTCTGGTTGCTTTTGTGGAAAACTATTTAGAAGCCATGATCTGGGAAATATGTTTGTTCATTTCTTTTTTATTTTTAAATTTATTTATTTGACACAGAGCACAAACAGGGGAAGCATCAGAGGGAGAGGGAGAAGCAGGCTCCTCACTGAGCAGGGAGCCTGATGTGGTGCTTGATCCCAGAACTCTGGGATCATGACCTGAGCCGAAGGCAGATGCTTAACTGACTGAGTCATCCAGGTGCCCCTGTTTGTTCATTTCTACTGGGGTATCATTGCAATGAGGATTTTTCAGCAGACACAGCTAGGAAATATATGTATATATGCTAAGCCATGCATCTACACCTGTTTTTTTTTTTTTTAAAAGATTTTATTTATTCATTTGACAGACAGAGATCACAAGTAGGCAGAGAGGCAGGCAGAGAGAGAGGAGAAAGCAGGCTCCCCGCTGAGCAGAGAGCCCGATGCGGGGCTCTATCCCAGGACCCTGGGGTCATGACCCGAGCCAAAGGCCTTAACCCACTGAGCCACCCAGGCGCCCCCACCTGTCTGTTTTTTAATCTATCATCTATCGTAAATATCACATATTTATACCAGTAACTTCTACTTTGATCCAACTTCCTATGCTTCATTTTACCCTTCCCCTTTCCTTATTTGTAATTTTTCTTCAATTTATGAGAAATTTAGCTCTCATTATGCACTATATGTATATAAAGTTGTTTTAGGATTGCTAACCATATCTTGTGAGAAACATATTTACTAAATGGTTACAGGATTTATGTGCAGTTCTTTTTATCTTTAGTCATAGAATACATAAAATACTGCTTTCTAAAGTTATTTAGGTTAGTTCTTTTCTTGCAGGCCCCATTCAGTTTGGTTGTTATTCATTACTAATACAGTTAGGTTCATTGGTTAGTGTTTGTATTTCACTTTGGGTCCCTGCCACCCATTTACAGTTTGTTTTTAATTATCTGTTTATTTTGGAGGGTATGTGAAAGGTGTAAGAAGCATACTTATGATTCTAAGAATCAGAGATATACAAAAAGATAGGTTCAAAGAAGTGATACTTTGTTCTTATCCCTGCTGCTCTGATCCCATTCTCCTCTACAGTTACCCCTTTCCTAAATACTTTTCGTAAGTGATTTGTCTCTTTAGTTTCAAGTTTATCTTTCTTGTATTATTATTGTTATTATTTTTTGTACAAAAAAGCAGATGTGTGTATTTTCTTATATCTTCTTTCTTAAATAAAGGATCATATATATAGATATTTTCAGTACCTTTCTTTTTATACTTAACAGCATATTTAGCAATCATTTTAAAACAATTTATAGATATCTTCTTCATTATGTTATATAGCTGCATAGCACTCCCTCATGTGGATGTACTGTAATTTGTTTAACCAGTTTTCTATTATGCAATTTATACTTACTTTTAACATTTTGCAATTATAATCAATGCTGTAATAAATAATCATTTGTAACATATGCAATTTTTTTATTATTGGAGTTATAGCTTCAGAGTAGATTTTAAAAATGGAATCGATGAGTCAAAAGATAGAGATGAACCATGAGAGACTGGACTCTGAGAAATAAACTGAGGGTTTTGGAGGGGAGGGGTGTGGGGGCTTAGGTGAGCCTGATGGTGGGTATTAAAGAGGGCACGTATTGCCTGGAGCACTGGGTGTGGTGCAAAAAAGAATGAATCTTGGAACACTGAAAAAATAAAATTAAATAGAAAAAATAGGATGATAAATATATATAAAGTTAAGGTATTATCATCACTTAATAATGTTATGCTGCTGGGGCACCTGGGTGGCTCAGTGGTTTAAGCCTCTGCCTTCAGCTCGGGCATGATCCTAGGGTCCTGAGATCGAGCCCTGCATCGGGCTCTCTGCTCAGCCAGAGCCTGCTTCCCCCTCTTTTTCTGCCTGCCTCTCTGCCTACTTGTGATCTCTCTTTCTGTGTCAAACAAATAAATAAAAATCTTTTAAAAAAATTAAAAAAAATGTTATGCTGTAAACTGTTTCTTTGTTAAAAGGATTTGAAATTGTTTAGTTTTATGGAGACAATGAAAGTATTTTGAGAGTTGTAAATCTCTCTGCAAAGTAATATGACTAAGAATAATAAATAATAATAAACATAAAAAAGGTAAATGTATATGTTGCTTACTTAGGTTTTGTTCATTTTCATTCTAGAAGGATTATATCATTTTTTTATCTTTCAATTTTAAGTCTTCTCTCTATATTACAGATATTAGCACTTTGTGATATATATTATGAATATTTTCTTCCAACTTAGTTGGTTTTTACTTTATGATTTTTTGTTGTGTACATTTTTAAAATTTTTAATGTCAAATTTATTAATTTTTTTGTTGTGTTGTTGCCTCTAGACTTTGAGTCATAGTCAGAAAGACTTGGCCTACATACATACATGAAAGAGGATTTGCCTGTGGTTTCTTCCTATACTTAAAATTTTTAAAAACTTAGATTCTTAATCTATTTGTAATTCATTCTTATAGATAGTGTGAGGTATAGATATAATTTTTATTTTTTCAAAGGGATGCTCAGTAACATTTATTAGAAAGTCCATTTTTATCTCAGTGATTTCAGATGAAACATTTATTAAATTTCTATATGTTTTTGGAAATAAATCTGGACTTTCCACTCTGTTCCTCTGGTTTATTTACAAATTTTATACTCTTTTGATTAGAAAGACTTATTAGTATTTTTAATACTATTTCTATATAAATGTAGAATATTTATATAATATATAAAATATATATACTATAATATTTTATAATATTTTATATATTATAGTATATATAGATTTATATATATTTATTATATATATAATATATAAAATATTATATATTTTTAATACTATTATAAATACTAATGTATTTATAATACATTAAAAATGTATGGCGGGCTCTGGGAAGGGCGGGCTCCTCCGGCAGTGCCCTGTCGGCGCCCGGCATTGACCTATTTGGGATAGACGGGCCCCTAGAGGGGCCCCGGGCACACAGGGAAGCAGAAAACCAAACATTTCACTGGGAAAGGACACACTCCCTGGCCTTGGGAGGAGCACAGTGAGTTCTTCACAGAGCCACGCCGTCGCAGTGCGTTCTGACTGTTTTCTCTCCATGTTTGTAAATCTGTAATATACCATTCTCTGTGGCCTGTTTTTCCTGGAAGAAGAAGAAGAAAAAAAAAAAGGTTTGGCAGGCCATCTTTTTTTTATACTTAAAAGTAGCCTTAAGAACAATAATAAAGTGCTCTTAAAAACAAAAACAAAATTATATTATTATATTATATATATTATATTATATATTATATAAATATATAATATTTATATATACTAATACTAATATATAATAGTATATTTAATACTATTTAATACTACCCGCAATACATTTTTAATGTATTGTTTAGCTGGGTTTTCCAGGTATAGTTCTTCTCTTACATTCATTTTGCATTTTTATTTTTCTATCTGAACTTTTGTTATCAACTTGTCTAAGTTAAAAAAAATCTTGTTATTTTTGTTGGAGTATATTGAACTTATAAGTTAAACTGGAGAGAATTGGCATTTTTATAATGTTGACTTATTTCATGCAAGAAGAAGGGGTGTTTTTACGTTTGTTCAAATCTATTTTTGTGAGTCAAAAAATTTTCTCTTATATGTTTTGTATATTTCTTTTTAAATTTTCTTCCTAAGCATTTAATGTTTTGCTGTTATTAAGTAAATTTTGCTCTTATTCCAAGATTTTATCTACTATTGTGTTCTTTGATCCTTTGTTGTTTATACATATGAAGTCTATCGATTTTTGTGTCAATTCTATGTGCTGATGTCTCATTGGTATTTTAATTTTTTAATTAATTATTCTTTGGGGTTATCCACATATACTATCATATAATCTGTGAACAGTGATAGTATTAAATCTTCTTTATCCATTCCTATGCCTGAAATTACCTTTTCTTGTCTAGGTGCTTTAGGTAACAAACTTGGTACAATAGTGGATAGTAGCAGATATAGTGAGCATTTTTGCCTTTTTCCTAATCTTAGTGGGAATGTCTCTAGTGTTTTGGCATATATGTGTATTCATTCTGATGTTAAGATTGTATCCCTCAACTTGGATTTTTTAAGTGTTTTTATCATGAATGTGTATTGAAAGTATAGATACAATTATGATTTTTAAATATTAGCTTTATTAATATGGTATTTTGATATAATAGATTTTTAAATATTGAAGCAAATCTGTTCCTGGAATAAATCCCATTTGATCATGTATTATTTTCTTGATGTGGTGTGGGTTCTGGTTGCTAATATTTTGTTTAGAATTTTTACATCAGTATGCGTGAGTGATGCTTTTCTATAGTTTTCTTTCTGTGCACTATAATTATTTGGTTGTGTATCAGTGTCATTGATGCTTCATAAAAAAAGATTAGAATATTTTCTTTTTCTTTTAAGTATTCCAAAATAATTTATGGATCACTGGGATTATGTGGTTTTTAAAGATTAAAATAGAATTTCTCTATAAAGCCATATGGAACTGGTGATTTTTTGTGGGGCAGTTTCTTAATTTTCTCTATTTGTCCTATAGAAATTGGTTTATTTAAGCTTAGTAACTCCAGTGGGGTCGATTTTTATAATTAATCCTTATAATGAAGTTATCCATTTATTTACATTTCAAATTTATTTGCATAGAAGTTTACAAAGTAAGGCATATGACTTTGTAAAAATTGTTTCTATTTTAGTAGTTATTTTTCTTTACATTTTTATTCTGCTCACTTTTTATTTCTATTTATTAATGATCAAATTTGCTGATGGATTGTCTGTTTTTTAAAGTTTTTTAAAAAATCCCTGGAATTCTGATTTATTAATTAGATATATCTACCAATTTTCTCTTCTTAATTTTGCTAACTTTTATCTTTATTTTTCACCTCTTTTACTTCCCTTTAGTCCAGTTTGTTTTTCTTTTTTAGATTTTCTTTTTGGAGCTGAGAATTAAACTCATTTTTTTATTCTTTAATATTTATTGTTAAATATGTTTAATACAATGAATTTTGTTTTGGTCACTGCTTTTAATTTATCCCATTAATTATGATATGTAGTGTTTTTATTATCATTTTTATAAATTGTATTTGTATTTCCTTTTCACTTATAAGTAGCTTTGTAAAAAATGTTTTTAAGCTTTAGATTGAAGGGTCTTTGTGCCTTTTTTAAAGAAACTAAATTCTACCTTTATTATATTTTGATCAGAGAGCTGTTTGTAGTGTTTCTACACTATGGAAGTTACTGATGTTTTCTTTTTGACTTAACATATGACCAATTTTTATGGATGTGCTGGGGGCACTTAAGAGGAATACATATTCTGTATCACCAGAGTTTAATTCATAGGATCTACACTATTGATTATTCTTTTAAGTCATCTTATTTTTTGTCTACTTGATTTCTCTTGTAATGAAAGTAGTGTATTAAATTCTGTTATTAATAATATGTTTATAAATATAGCTCCTTTAATCTCCTGTAATTTTTGTATCATAAAGTCAGTTATGACATTATATGTTGCATAATTATTCATATAAGATGAATCATTCATAAAGGTTCTGTCGCCATTATGGATGGCTTTTAGAATAAAAGAGTGCTTTTCTTTTTCACATTTAGTGCCCCTTTCTTTCTTTCTTTCTTTCTTTTTTTTTAACATTTAGTGCTTTTGAACTTGAATTCTCCCTATACTGCTGTAAAAATTGCTAGCCTCTCTTCTCTCCTCCCCCACCATTTGCCTGGTATACTTTTATCCAACCCTTTATTTTTAGTCCTTCTGAGTCACTTTATTTAAGTTGTGTTTCTTGCACACCACATGTATTTGAGTCATTGAAAATTCTTCACATATTTTATTTTTACTTGATGCATAATATTTCCCTAATGCTAAACACCTAAATTATCTGAGAATTGATTTCTAAAAATAATTCTATATGAACATCTTGGTGCATAAATCTTGGTACACAGTTTGTGTTATTTACCTAGCCTGGATACATAGAACTTGAATAGACAGTCACAAAGTATCAATATATTTAATAGTAATCATATGTGTTGCTAAATATACCTATCTCTAGCAAAGCATAAGAGAAATGACACATCACTTGATTTCCAGTGCTGTTATCATTAGAATATTCTAATATTTATTAATTTGTAAATAAAAATATGCTATTTAATTGTTCACATATTACTAGAGAGAGAGTTCAAATATTTTTTCTATTTTGTTAATATTTATATTTCTTCTGTGAATTATCTGCTCATGTCTTATTAAAGGCCAAGATGTTTTATTATTGATTTATAATAATTTACAATAATTTACAGCTCTTTACATAGTTACATTTTAATTTTACTAAAACATGTATCTTCCCATCTTAAAATTTTATCATTTTTAACAGAAATTTTATAGTTTTATGTAGTCATACCTATCTTTGTATGATTTCTTCTAGTAAGATTACTTATGAATAAAAATATTTTTAAAATATCCTGACATTTACAGTTTTCTTTTGTCACAGGCACATGAAACTATTTCTCAGCTTAAGCAACTCTGGCCAGAAGGATCTGACATTCGACGTGTTCTTTGTGTTACTTCATGCTCATTGTCTTTGAGAATGTACCATCACTTTTTAGAAAACAGAAAGAAGACTACGTCTGATGAGAAAACTAACATCCAAGAGGTGTGATTGTTGTAGCTTTACTGGGAAACACCATTGCTTTCCACTTTTGAAATTTTACTGATTTTCATCTACCTTTTCTTCCATTTGGTACTTTATTTATTTCCCCAACTTATATAAATTTCTCCCAAAAGATGGAAAACCTGGAATTTGCTTATCAGAAATATTTATGATGCTGTTATATGATTTAGTGTTTTACTATACAGACGTTTCCCCCAGTACACATTTAGTCAAATTTATCCAATCATCTAGAAGAAGGGGTAATAAGAAAGGAAATTAGCTTTTGATGAGAGCTTACATTATAATGTTCTGTGTTCTTTATATGCCTTGTGTCTTATATTCTCACAACAGCATTTTAAGAGAGGTATTTATTTGCATTTCACATATGGAAACACCTGAGGTTCAGAAAGTCCAGGTAATATTTTTTTTTTTAATTGTGTTATGTTAGTCTCCATACAGTACATCATTACTTTTTGATGTAGTGTTCCAAGATTCATTGTTTATGTATAACACCCAGTGCAATACAACACTCCATGCAATACATGCCCTCCTTAATACCCATCACCAGGGTCACTCATCCAACCCCCTGCCCCCTAAAACCGTCAGTTTGTTTCTCAGAGTCCACAGTCACTCATGGTTCTCCAGGTAACATTCCTTAATTAAATTGTGGTGTGGAATGAGGATTGAACCTGTATCTGTCTTGTTGAAATTCCGTAACACCAAACTGTCTTTATAAAGAACATTCTTGCTGTAGTGTCTTAGTGCCATCCTAGCTGGAGGAAATACTAAAGCTCTTAACCTTCTTTATGGTTGATAGAGTTCATTAAGAATCTGTTGGTCAGTATGGGTTTGCTGGCCTGCTAAACAGTCATCCCTATATATATGTGTTCATATGCACACACATACACACACACATGCACACATACTATTTTGTTATACAATCTGACTCCTGGGGGATTCTTGCCTGAATTTTTATTAAAGTAAAATGAAGCCTTTTGTAACTTTTTGTACATTCTCAGAAATGAATAGGGTTTACTACCTTTTACCTAGCATCATTTATATTTGATTTTCCAATATCTACTTGAATATATTCTTTTTTTTGTTAATTATAGTTCTACTTGAATACATTCTTAGTAAAACATCTTTTATGTCATTAGATATGACATTTTAAATTATTATCACAAAAATGGTACCAAACCAAGTATTTCTTGCTGGAACTTCTAGGCATTATACCCTATTTGGCCCTGTGGAGGCACTCCGAAATAAATCATAGTTTTGTTTCACTGACAACACTGCAAACATTTGAAGATGGCTAGGAGATCCTTGTCCCATCATGTTAAATATGCCCATTTCTTTACCCTTTTTTAAATTGGATAAGTTCTTTTAGATGTGTCCTGGTTTCTTCACTCTAATAGTATTCAGTGTAACTTCTAAAATACAATGCTTTGGACAGAATAGGACATTTAAAGCATGGCTCCATCCTTGCAAAGTCCTGTTCCCACAGGAACAGATAACTTCATTAACTGTTGGATCAGCTCATGTAAAGTTAAGCTTAACTAAAAATACTAAAAAAATTCTCTATGTAAACTAGTATTGAGCTGGCAGTTCCCCATCTCCTTACCTGACATCTGTGTTTTGTATGCAGTCAAATTTATGTATGAAGAAAAAAACCTCAAAAGCCTTATTGAATAAAGAATGTAACAAAGCAAAATGTGGCTGCTGATCTTTGTGGTGTTGCATGTGTATCATGCAATTTCATAGTCTGCTGATCTCTATTTTACCTTCTTTATTTTACTCAGGTGGAAAGTAATTGCTTAGCTCTACAAGAGATGGAAGATTTGTGTAAACTGCATTGTCTCAGTGTGGTTTTCCTACTCCACTTACCTCTTTCTCAAAGAGCCTGCACTAGATTCATCACTTCTCATTGGACTAAGAACATTCACACTTTCTTAGAAATGGTAAATATGCTCCTTATTAGTTTATTTATTTTTTTTGTTTCCATTGTTTGTATAAAGAAACCACAGTCACCTTCAAAAATAGATTCTTAAGGGGGCACCTGGGTAGCTCAGTTGGTTAAGCATCTGACTTGGTCTTGGCTCAGGTCATAATCTCAGGGTTGTGAGTTCAAACCTCATGTTGGGCTCCATGCTGGACAAAGAGTCTATTAAAAAAAAGAGAAAAACATTTATAAGGGGATATTGTCAACTGTTTGGAGACCTTAAAGATTTAAGGGCCTAAGTCAATTTCTTCCTGATTTCAAAAACTCTGGTAGTAATAACAAACAGCATGATATATATCCGATCTAAGAATAAAACAAAACCAAAAAAACCTACTTTCCTTCTAATTGTGGTCAAGATCAGGTTTATGTGTCATTAATTATAAGAGATTTGTGACCATTTTGTTCTGCTCTTGAGAGAAATTGAAGGTATAAATGTATTAGTTATTTTTGTCCATTATAGATGTTAGTTAGAGAAAATTTGTAGACTTTAGGAAAATAGTAAAAACAAAAGAAATAGCCGGTGACCCACTATTCAAATCAATTCATATATTACATTGGAATATATTATATTATATATGAACATATATATGTAAATATTTTTCTTTTCACATATTTTTAAATTTTCTTTCATACTCTTGGTTAACCTCATTTTTTAATGGCTACTATTTTTTAATGGGTATACCACAGTTTACTCACCCTTTCTTCTATTATAAGATAATAAGAGATTTTAATTATTATATTATAAATGCTGCTATTTTCCAGGTTCTTTGAGTGTAAGACTTTTCCTTTAATTTGGGGATATTGACTTAGACTTCATGCTCAGAAGCGGGATTAGTGGGTAAATTTAAACACAAAATTTTAAAAAATCTTGATACTTGCAGTCAAAATGTTCAAGGAAAGTATTTTAGAACCAATCAATTCGTAAGCTAGTCCACAAATATTTATCTAATGTATGTACATTGTGAGAGCCACTGAGGATACAGTGAGAAAAATAAGAATATATTTACCCATCACCCCATTACTTTCATAAAGCTACATTTTGCAGGAAGACAAGTGTTAAATTTTTAAAATTATTATTAAGGAGGAATTATAAGATACTTTAAAGTCTGATAATAAAAAGATTCGATTCAGTTAGAAAAGGATGGCTTCTTTTAAGAGATGAAGAGAAATGAAGTAATGCAAATCTTGAAGGATTTGCAAGTTGGAGAGAGGATGGATACTGGATTACAGGAGATGAAACGGCATGTGGGATCACCCCGAGAATGGCATGATCAAGGAACTGGAACACAACTTGTGTAACTGGAATAGAAAGAATATGGGAAAGTGATAAAGCTGAAGAGATGGGTAAGAGACAAATCATATAGGAAGGACAGTATAGATCCTGTAAAGAGAATAGAGATTTAACTTGATCATAAGCACAATGAGAACCAACTGAATGATTTCATGCAAATGAATGACACTTTCATTTAAAAAAATTTTTTTTCTTTGGCTTGCAATGCAGAGAGTGCATTGTAGTGGCAAAACTGGATTTAGGGAAACCAGTTAGGTGACTGTTACCTCAGTTCATGTAAGTGTTAATTATATTAGGGACTAAGGAAATGGTAAGTAAGAATGTATGCCAATAGTCAATTTCAACAATTATTTAACAAGTTAACTATGGGCATGAGAGAAAGGGAGAAGTCAAGTGATTCAAATCTCTGGCTGGAGCATTTGTGGGGATGATGCCATTGTATGAAGTATAGTTGTGGAGGAAGATCACAAGTTCAAACCTGAGTTTGAGGTGCCAGTGAAATACTCAAATGGAGATATCTAGTAGGCAATTTGAAATACTGGTTGAAGCTTAACAGAGTGGAATGAATTGGGGATCAAGATTTGGAAATCACTAGGCAATGGATGTTAATTTATGCCAAGGCAGTGGATAAAATGATTTTTGGAAAGACAAGAGGGCGTAGGACAGAGACCTGAGATCCTCCAATTTAAAATGATTAGGAATAGATTGAGACGCTGGCAAGGGACACTGAGAAGGAGGTACTTAGATAAATAGTGTTGAAAGCTTAGAGAATAGACTATTGTGAAGGTCAAAGGAACTGGGCTTTTCAAAAGGTGGGTTAATACTACCAAATGCCATGGAGAACTATAGGAGGTTGAGGACTGAAAATAGTACTTTGGGTTTAATGGCATAGGACTCACTGCTTATTGTAATTAAGAGAAATATTTAAAAATATTTTTCTAAAAAGAGAAATATTAATGGAAATGTTAGAAGCAAAAATCTATGGCAGAGTGGATTCAGTAGTGAGTGGAAGGGAGAAGATAAAGGTGAAGAGAAGTTTATATGTAAGGAGTTGAGAATAAAGAAAGTGACAGAATAAAATGTGATAGGAAGGTGGGTCAATTAGGAATGTTTTTAAAATGGCAAAGACTCAGCATGTTTAAATTAAAAGAGAGGATAGGATGAAAATCAGGGAAAGTAAGGTGAGAGGGGATGGGGTCTAGCATGTGTTCTTATACAGAGGGAGGGATATTGCCATTCTCATAGGAGAGAATAAAGAAAGAATGGTGCGGCATTGGCTGTGATGGAAATTGTAAGATAACTTTGTTTCTGTGTCTGGTTTAAGGTTCTTTATGAAGTAGGAATCAAAGTCAAAATGCTGAATGCTGTGGTGAGGAAACAAGCCCAGAAATTTAAGAACGGTGAAATATTTTGGAAATATTTACCAAGGATCTTAGGGGTCAAACTATATTGAGGGGGGTATACTAGATATATATATATATCTAGTATAGGGGGTATATAGATATATCTAGATCGATCTAGATATATCTAGTATAGGGGGTATATAGATATATCTAGATCGCTCTAGATATATCTAGATCGATCTAGATATATCTAGTATAGGCGGTATATAGATATATCTAGATCGATCTAGATATATCTAGTATAGGGGGTATATAGATATATCTAGATCGATCTAGATATATCTAGTATGGGGGTATATAGATATATCTAGATCGATCTAGATATATCTAGTATAGGGGGTATATAGATATATCTAGATCAATATAGATATATCTAGTATAGGGGGGTATATAGATATATCTAGATCGATCTAGATATATCTATATACCCCCCTATACTAGATATATCTATAGTATATCTATCTATCGATCTATATATCTAGATATATATCTATATCGATATAGATATATCTATATACCCCCTATACTAGATATATATAGGGGGTATATATAGGGGGGTAAACTATATATCACTCTGTCCTACCTAGCACTTTGGAAGGTTTATTTGAAGTTTTTGACAAAACAATTATAGTGGCATCAGTATGTTTTATTGCATGATTTTCTTTTTCTAGTAGTCTCAACAATATGCCTATAAGCACAAGAAAGGAAAAAAGGGACATGATAATTTAGGCACAAAAAAGCTATTAGTAGATTTACATAATTTTATGGAAAAGTAAAAAGGAAAAGAGATTTTAGTATCTTCACAAGAAGATGGTAAAAATGATAGACGAGAAAACAAGGTTGCATGAGGTAAACCAAATGGACTCTATTGGATAGGTCCTATCCAGAACTGAGGTCCTGATATGATTAATAAAGAAGTGTGAATGATCATTACACAAAGTTAGATGGATGGGTCAACAGGTGGGAGTAAGGAATTATTCATCAGGGAGTGTGGCATACACTTAATATTTTCTTGTCTGAGTCTACCACTCACTTACTTTTCCATCTTCCTATAAATGCCTGCAACTCCACACCTGGAGGATTTATTTGCTTGATCTGAAATGCTGAAGTATTAATTCTCACGCCCTCCACCAATGACAGATGAGGAATTGGTGGATGAAGACCCCAGCTTCCTTGTATATAAGTTGAGAAATGTATTCTACACTGTCTCCTAGAATTCCCTAGTGAAATTAAGTTCCAGTTGTTCCCAGTGGTCATGGATTGGATAATGTATCCTTTATTGGTTTCTTTTCTTTCCTGTCTTACTTCTGCATTCCCTGGCTGGTGTTTCTTGTGATCACTCTGTTAGTTGAAGTTGAGTCAGATGAAATCAGAATTTCATCCAAGTCCCTATCTTCTCAATTTTTCATTCTCAGCAAACAAGGGTATCAGAACAACCCAAGAAGAATCATTTAGGGTTTCTTGCCTTTTTATTTCCTCTAGGGTCTCCTATGGCTGTCTGATGAATTCTATGAAGGGAATTCTCCCTTCCTCAGGATAATATAAATGCATAAAATAAGATATTTAGGATTATAAGGGTATCATTTACATTGAAATAGCTATTAAATATTAAAAACAGGGGCACCTGGTTGGCTCAGTGGGTTAAAGTCTCTGCCTTCAGCTCAGGTCATGATCCCAGCGTCCTGGGGCTTTCTGCTCAGCAGGGAGCCTGCTTCCCCCCTCTCTCTCTGCCTGCCTCTCTGCCTACATGTGATCTCTATCTGATAAATAAATAAAATCTTAAAAAAATATATTAAAAACACACATTTGTGATGTAGTAATATATGTGTTTACTTGTTACTACATTAGACAGTCCTATAACTACCATGCTTTCAATGTATGGTAAATATAAACAGTATCTCTAGATGTTTGTAGCACTTGCAATGTAATGTGAAGATATGTTATTTCTACTGGTGCTAAATCCCAGCTAAGGCATAGGAGTATGGCATGTCATCTGGGTTTATTACTGAAAATAAACATTTTTGCTACAAGTTAGCAAAAATTAAAATATAATTTTCTGATCTAAATTCGTTAACTCCCTAAATTCTATCAGGTAAAAATACTCCCGTAATAAGATCTTTTTTGCATGACCTCTCTCCTCACAACCCCACCTTCCAGTTGGACCAGCATGTGCTCTTACTTTAGGGATTGGAGGAAAATAGTCAAATTTCCTGCCCTTTAAAAGAATAATATTGGTCTGTATATAACAAATATTATTGAAAAATACAATTACCTTCTTCTGCCTGTACTGAACCTTCCTCATAAAGTGTCCATGAATTGAGGAGGGCAGAGAGGTGGAGAATAAATGAAGTCACCATGAGTGGGGTGGGAAGGGCATGATAGAATCCCCATAAAGTTTCAGGGTTATGTGCATAGAGAGAACCTGTGATTAATTTTTAGGACACAGACTGGGAGATACCTGGTCTCACCTAGGATACCTGTGGCTATATGTGCCAGGGAACTGGACTAGAAAATGCAGTGTGGTGTCTATCCATGAAAGTATGGGAAATGGTGCCTGAACTTCCTGAGGGAGGGTCTGAAAGTTCTTGTAGGTTCTGAATGAGTCATGCTAGTTGATTGAAAGGGAAGGGAAATCTGCTAGTCTTTACAGAATTTTCAGAAACCAGATGAGGGGATAAGTGGGAAAAGACATCTTTAAGTCTGAGGACTGTATTTCAGTAGACTATGAGCTCCATGGGACCAAATGGAAGCCACTCCACAGCCACTGACCATTTAATCTCTATTCAAGGGACCTGGGTCTATTGCCCATGTAGAATACTGAAGAATGAGGTATAACTGGAGACAACCATACTGAGTAATGGGCACTGTTTTTTACCAAAATGTATAAATTTTTTTATACACATTTTGTTGTTGTTGTTTTACCACAAATATATAAACACTCCTGTCAAAGCCTGGCATGGGGGACTCATGAAAATAATTGATCTGAGTGTGATTAGGAAGTAATTAAATCGGACTGATTTTACTTTGTAGTGCTTACATTATATTTACTGAAATAGCATAATGCATATGTAGGATCAACAAAGTTCAGAAACAGAAAAATACATTGTGTATCTAGGTTTATATTTGTGAGCATTTAGAACTGCTCTAACAGAAGTGTTGAAGGTTTTATGATGTGGTATACACAATACCATGTGGTTCTGCTGATGCTCAGCGGCAAAAATATTTTCCTATATCCCAATTCCCATTGAGGAACTTTCCTCTAGGCATTTTGATAGTCTGTTAGGAAGAGACTGACTATGGTTAATTAAAGGAATAGGAAGACTACATTTCCAGCTTCTTTTAGTTTATTTATTTAATTTTAAATATTTTACTTATTTATTTGAGAGAGAAAGAAAGAGAGTGCATGCATGAGTGAAGAGAGGGAGAAGGGAGAGGGAGACACAGACTCCCCATTTAGCAGGGTAGCCAGAGAGAGAGCTCCATTCCAAGACCCTGGGATCATGACTTGAGTCTAAGGCAGATGCTTAACCAACTAAGCAACCCAGGCACCCCTGATTTACTTTAGACATTTCAATAAAATCATGTCAGGTTAATACATTAAATCTATTGACATGACATATCAGATGTTGAAATAATACATTATCATATCAATATTATTGTGTTACAAATTTTGTGCTAAAGTTATTTCTCAGATAATTGATTTTTTGTCAACTTTTTATAGGTTGAATTACATATACTCAGTTACTGTAGGGTATGAATGTAATAATTGTGGTATTGATTTACAGATTTAGATAAATTCTCTGTGTGTATAGTTTTCACTTACAGTTTTATAAACAATTTTTATGGACAGTGGTAATTAGGTAAAAGGATATTACAAAGTCTTTCTAAATTATGGAATGTTCTAAGATGGTTCTGCAGGACATACTTTGTGGTTTTAGCTGATGAAAAAAAATCACTCTTCAATTAGGATGGCATGGATTGAGGACATGATAGGAATAGCTTCTAGGTATTTTGCACCAGCTTTATGTGTGTACTTTACCTATATTACCTCATTAAGACATAACAATACACTTCTTATGTCCTCATTTTACAGGTGAGAAACTTGGGCTCAGAAAGTCTAAGTGGCCCCTTAGCACAACTAATAAATGATCAAGGTGGGAGATAAGTTCCTCTCTGTCCAGTTTCCAAATCTGTGCCCTTCCCACCATCCTTTGCTCCCTTGATAAAGGGAAACAGCTGATTACCCCAGAGTCAAGCACTCCTCTGGTCTTTCTATCATCTGTACTTCATTTTGGTAACACCCAGTAGCTGGAAATGTAACTCAGGTAGCTTCTGAAATTTCACAATAAAAGGCATATTCTGAGGTCTGTGGAAAAAGCAACTAAGCAAACTCTGAAGGGAGAGTTTCATGTTTACTCAAATCTTGACCCTTGGAGACCATATGGAGGCCCTTACGTGAAGTGAATAAAATGAGGAATGTGTGCTGTACTGTATTCACATATTACCATTTGTTTACTCAGTGGTATTATGGGATAAGATTGGGTGGGGAGAACTTTACATGTCTGTGGTTCTCCAAGTATGGTTCCCTTGAACAACAGCATCAGCATCACCTGGGAACTTGTTAAAAATGCAAATTCTTTGGCTCCATCCCAGAGCTACTAAATCAATGTTGGGATGATGCCTAGCAATCTGTGTTTTATTTGACAATCTTTTCAGGTGAGGCTCCTGTTGAGGCTGCAAAATCTTGGCTCTATGGTTTTGTGGAGATCTCTTTAGCATTTTATTGAAGTTAAAACTGCACTGTAGGTAGGAGGTTCCTATGTTGATATTTATGACTTCTTTTGAAACTTGGTCAATCTCCCTGATATCTGTTTAGAGCTAGGTTGTCCAAAACAGTAGCCCATAGCCACAAGTGGATATTAAACATGTGGAATGTGGGTAGTCTGAAATGAGATGTGCTCTAAACTTAAAGGAAACACCAGATTTCAAAAAAACTTAGTATGAAAAACATGTAAACTATTCTATTATAATTTTTATATTGATTACACATTGAAATAATACTTTGAGGGTGCCTGGGTGGCTCAGTTGGTGAGCGGCTGGCTGCCTTTGGCTCAGGTCATGATCCTGGTGTCCTGGGATCGAGTTCCGCATCAGGCTCCCTGCTCGGCGGGCAGTCTGCTTCTCCCTCTGACCTTTCTCCTTTCATGCTCACTCACTCTCATTCTCTCTTTCAACTAAAATAAAATCCTAAAAAGAAAATAATTCTTTGGATGTGTTGAGTTAATTAAAATAATTTTTTTAATGTGGCTTTTGGAAATTTAGGATAAGATATGCAGCGTGCCTATGTTATATTTTTGTTGGACAATTCTGAGTTCTCTTTCAACATCAATATAGATAAGTAAATTGTTCACATATGGAAAGCATTTGATTTTATTATTGAGGGAGGGTGGGGCAGAGAAGGCTTGGTTTTCCCCCAATGAATTTAATTCCCCAATGACTAGGCTCTCACTTGCTAAGGTTGTTTACTCATGTCTACTCAACTCTGAACTAAGTGTGGCCAGTGAAGACATTCTCTCTGTGTTAGGTGTGAACATGGCCTCACTATCATAAACTCAGCAGGTGTAGATGGAAGGGAATCTTTGAGTTTGAAGGATTCATCATCTTCTAGACCACTAAACAATCAAATGCTATTTCTTAAATCCTCTTTTGACCTGAAAGTAGAATTGGAAAACATTAAAACCTCAGTAAAGAACAGAGGCACATTTGAAAACAGAAGTATTTCTGTAGCATTGGGACAAATCTATGAATTTGTATGAGGAAAGAATTGTATTGAGTCAAACACAGATTTCTATGATTCAGAATAAAGAACTATTGCTGAATTAATTTTTTGGTCAGTTTGGTTTTATTTTATGATCTAACCTTTTAAGATAAAAGCATTCAATGTTATCCAGCCTGAAAGAACTTAATAAGAATTGGAAGAACCTTGCCAACTTGCCTTTCATTGGATTACTGATGCATTTGAAGTTATATTATAGTTTATTGCTAATATAACAATCATCAATAACTTGGTTTTATTTCTGATTTGCAGAAAAAGTGGTGTGAATATTTCATCCTAAGTAATATAAACATTTGTGAATTCTGGAATCTGAATTTAATTCACCTTTCAGACTTAAGTGATGAGCTTTTGTTGAAGAATATTGCTTTTTACTATGAAAATGAAAATATTGAAGGTACCACCTCAGTATATTTTAATAATTGTACTTTCATCCAGAGATAAACATTATAAAGAATTTAAAACTTCAAAATCATTTTCTTATATGTCCAACATAAAACATAGCAATTATTTTCCTTTCAATCTTTGTTTATATATATATATGTTTTATTTAGTTGCAATCAGAGTGAGTTATATTTTAAAACATTTTTAAATTAATATACTCAAGTATTCTTGAAAAAATACACGTTTGGGTATTTGGCATTTTTAGATAATTTTAACAGTTGAATTTTTTTCACTTAAATATATGCATTATATTTCAAAATATTTATTCAAATTAAGGTAATCATCCGACTACTATGAGATATTTATGGAATTTTAATTTTTTTCCAAAGATGAAGCTGATTTATATGTTATATGTAATTTGTTTTTCTTTCTTTGAATTATTTTGTTAGAATAAATTTTCTGTTATTTCTTAATAGTCAAAGAAAAAGAAAACATGTTTTAAGAGAGCTATAACTCATTGAGCATTTTTTAATTTATTTTAATTTATTTTTTTTATTTCTTTGACCTCTAGAATTTGGTTCCTACACATGGCAAACATTGAAATGAGTTAGCAACATATAAATGTAGCAGCGCTCTACAAATGTTCTTATCTCTGAAAAATAAGTTATATTCAGTTTTATTGGTTGTAAAGTTATATGTGGCATAACATTTTTTACCTTATAAAATAGATATCCAAAATCTGCTGTTATGATAGCTGTAAATTATTTATTTAGGTGTAGTGTGGAACTCACTGAAAGTTTTACAGTTTGACAAATAATTCAGAACGCTATGAATTTTGTCAAAGTGTATGCTTCTGTATATATAGTAATGATTTTTAATATTTACTACTTTTAACTATCATACAGGCTTACATTTGAATTTGGGAGATATCATTATGAAAGATTATGAATATCTTTGGAATACTGTGTCAAAGTTGGTTGGAAAGTTTGCTGTTGGAAAGCCATTTCCTCTGAGAACAACAAAGCTTTATTTTCTTGAAAAGAATCCATCACCAATCAAAGGTAATAAATCTCCAAATTAATTTGAAGTAACAGTTCAGATCTCTGAAGATTTTTTTTGAAAACACTACTAAGTGTTGTATATCTAATTTTTTTTTCTGGCACTATGCATTTAAATAATAAATAATAATAAATTAATAATAATAATAAATAAAAATAACCTTTTGCTGTTTCATTGGGATGACATGCTATGACTATAGTTTTGAAGAGTTATATGTTTTGCTTATAGCTAATGTTGTTGCCAATTAAAAAAAAAGCCAGATATATGTGACTTTCATTTCTATCAATATGGCAGTATAGGTTAAGGGGAAAATCTCTTTTGGGAAACAATTGAAATGCTGGTAAGACACACCAAACATCTTTTAGTATTATCATAGCTAAGCTCAAAACAATAGAAATGCAATTCCAGGAGACAAGAATAAAGGGAGACTGATCTCTGGCTAATACAAAATGAATTACTAGGTTGATTTCTAATTATAGGTCCATCTTCCCAAGAATTTGGGGTTTCAGTTATTCTGTTAGTAGTGTCAAGACAACTCTAAGCTGGAAAATTAGCTTAAAGTGATCAGAAGAATCTAGTACATTCTTTGTAGATGAAAAACATCATAAACCCTGGGAATGCCTGGGTGGCTCAGGCAGTTAAGCGTCTGCCTTCAGCTCAGGTCATGATCCCAGGGTCCTGGGATCTAGTCCCACATAAGGCTCTTTCTCAGCAGGGATCCTGCTTCTCCCGTTGCCAGCCATTCCTCCTCCTTGTGCTCTCCCTCTCTGACAAATAAGTTAATAAAAATAAAATCTTAAAAAAAGAGAAATATGATTTAGCCGTCATCATAACATCATAGAAGATGTTTCCATTTGATGAATTTCAGGAAGAATAAAATGTCCTCCTAAGGAATGTGAGAAGGAAATCTAATGTGAATTTGGGATGTATCAATATAAATATATTTTTCAGAATATGGGGAAAGAATATATATACTCTTTATGTGTATATATCTATATATATATACACACACACATACACACACATATATATATGTATTATATGTATATATATACACACTCTTTTGTCCAGATGAGTTCTATCAGACAAAGACTCTTGAGGAAGATCAAATAAGGGGTTTATTGATCACAGAAAGATCAAATAAGGGAGTGGTTAGGTAAGATCAGGAAGAGAACAAAACCAGTGTAGGACATGTTAATGAGGTTTCCACTGTGGGCAAGTACAGGCGATTTTACTGGGAATCTTAGAATGTCATTCAAACCACCTCAGTGATATCTTACCTGAAGAGCAAGATAGCTGGGGCATTTACCTGCAACTCCTGTTACATTTTTGGCTGAGGGCTATCTATGGGGCATGGGATCCTTAGCACTTCTGGCCTTCACATGGCTGTAAGAAGAAAAGTACTCAGGCAGAGAGTTGCAGAGACCTGCAGTAAGAAGGTGTCAGGCAAACAGAAACTGAACATGAAGGAGATGGGCAGAGCAATGGCAGCTTACCTATAATTGTGAACCAGGTATAAATAAAAAGGCATTCATTAACCAACTATTATATATAGGATATATGTGTGATATGTATGGTATCTATCACATGTATGTGTATATGTGCAGATACATATATGTATACATATATATAATATCAAAGAGAATGTAAGAAAATACTGTTATGATAACAAGTTATTTCATTATTATCTATATATTTTCCCTTATTTTTTAAATATTTATTTCCATAAAAGTATTTATGTGGGAGATCTGAGTGCAAGTTCCATGTTCAACTTCCTTGTAATAAGGGATAATGAAGGAAATAGATATTTAAAAACAGTAAATAGTTATTTTTCTACCTACCTACATACCTACATGCCTAAATACTGCCTATTTCTTCATACTCTGCTACGTTCCAAAATGTTTTAATGTGGGCAATAGCTTTATGGGAAGGTCTGGAATTGATAAATGTAAATAAAATCAATGAAAAATGTTTTTTATATTAAGGCTTTAGAAAATGATGTGTAATGTTCCTATGTGAAAGTCTCACTTTTGACACTGTCTTAATTTTTTTTTAATTGTTTACAGATACCTTCAATGAAAAGATTCCTAATTTGGGATTTATTTCAATGTCATGTGAACTGGTTGATAAGTTTGTTGGTGATCTTTTGAAAGATTTGCCTTTCTTAAAGAGGTATAAGACAAAAAATGTCTCAGTAAATGGGTGGAATGGATGACTTACTCATTAAAGATTTTATGAAATGAAACAAATTAAATGGAGTATATTAAATGCAATATGTGTTTGTAACACATAATGAGTTTAATAGCAAATTTATCAATGTCTTTTGTCTTAGCTAGGTTAAAATCAACATGGTTTTAATTTTAGAGTAAAATTATTCCAGTTGGATGTTTTTAATTAGTGGGTTAATTAATGAATATTTGTTGATGTTGTTGGGATTGCTAGAGATGTGGGGTAGATTCTGGGTTCTTAAGCACCTAATAAACTGCTTTGGGGATTCTAACACCCACATCGTATTATAGAAAGAAGAAGGGTGGCTATGATTTTTTAAAATATTAAAAAATGAAACCTGTGCTGTGTTCTGTTTAGAGGCATGAAATTTAAAATGTGCACATATTTCTTTTGTCTCATAGCGATGATCCTATTGTGACTTCACTAGTTAAACAAAAGGAATTTGATGAACTTGTGCATTGGCATTCTCACAGACCCCTTAGTGATGATTATGATAGGACAAAGTGTCAATTTGATGGTGAGTTATGTGTCTCTGGTGAAATAAATTAAAATCAATTTCATTCTCTTTTTATTTTGTAAAAAAATTATCATATCATGAGCCACAAGTTATATTTCTTGAATAATAATAGTCTACAAGATATTTAGATGTATGTCAGTAAAGATGGTAATGAAAAAGTCCCACTCTGTTTACTGATAGTCATAGGAACACAGGAATGCAGATGTCCGAGGAAGTGCACCAATACTGCATTTGTCCCCACAAAAACTTGGAGCTGTTTTAAATAAATATGGTTTGCAGTTTAAAATATCTGTGTATTCCTTGACATTCATAATACTAAGGCCCTAGTCTTTCGAGCAATTTCAGCTACTTTCACACCACCCAGTTGATTACATATAACAAGTGCCAGTATTTTATGTGCTTTCAAGCTTGGGATGTTTGGAACTGCAAAAGGAGGCCCATGAAACCACGAAAAGTAGATCAATAGAGATTGAATTAGGTATCTTGTCCCCTTGGTTTATCCCTTGTCTTCATCTCATCTTTGTCTACCCCTATCTTACCTCCACCCTTCTTCAAGATGATAAAACTTAACTTTCAGAAGAATCTAGGAGGGTGCATAGTAGGCTTGCTTATGCTTATCAGCCTGTTTACATAAATAGCTACTAAGACCCTGCAAGATGTGAAGGGACCTTTTAGATTAACCATTAATATCTTTCAAAACAATTTAATTAGATATATGTAGATACAGACATAGAAAAATCAACCAGCTTAATTATCCCCTTAATTGTAGTTTTCTTTGGGTATGGAAGTAAATCATACCTTGATTGTTGGAATTTCCTGTGTCTTTGGATTTTTCCATAGTATAAGTGTTTTTCAGCTGCCAAGCTCTTGGCTCTGTGGCTATGATTGAGAGTAAGGATTTTTCTATCAAGCAGTGCCAGAAGCCAGGATATCCAAGATGGATATCATCTTGATTTTGCCTCTATCTTCTTCTTCTTAAACTCACTCATAGAGCAAATAAAGAGGTAATATGCAGAATCTATCATTCTTTGTGGCATGATATTTGCTTTAGGAAGTAGATAGTGAAAGAGTGTCTTGTCACTTCCATCTTTTATTTTATTTATTTATTTATTTATTTATTTATTTATTTATTTATTTTTACTTCCATCTTTTAAATAAGGAAAAGAGTTATTCTATAGATAAGTATTTGTCTGACTTGATTCCCTCTTTAACAAAAGTAAATCAAACTAAACTATTATTCCAAACTAAAAAGTACATGTGTGGGTGGGATGGTATGAAGGTTTAGTGAGAATGCTTCTGAAAAAAATCAAGTAGTTTTACATTTTAAGTCTTTTATTTTTCAGAAAAATCTAGAGATCCTCGTTATCTTAGGTATGTGCAGAAGTATCATGTTTTTCAACGATTTTATGGGAATTCATTAGAATCAGTCTCTCCAAAATTGGTTGTAACTCAAGCTGTCAAGCCAAAGAATAATTTCAGTGAACCCAAGAAGAAAAAGAAGGCACACGTAAGTTCTATTAATTCTATCTATATCTATATCAAATTTTAGAACTGTCTTTTGACTTTTCTTAAGTTGCTATTTGTTAAATTCCTCTGGTAGTTTCTTTTCATTCTATGCTTTTTCTTTTTATATATGATCACTTAGATTATTTTATTTATTTGGTAAGAAAGTCTAACCTCCATATACAAGGTTATATATGGTCCTCTATACATAATAAAATGTATATGTATTTGAAAAAGAATATAAGACAATAGGTTACTAAAGGCTTGGATTCAGAAATGTTGAAATAAAATTAATAATATAGTTCTTTTGAGTTCTGGTCTAAGATGGCAATATAGGAGGTTCCTGAAATCATCTCCTCCCATGGACATACAGAATTTACAGATAAATATGGGAAAACTTTCTCTGAAGGCAATCCAGAAACTAGAGAACTAGTGAGAAAATGAGAAACAAATGAGAAAAATCCCACAATGAAACAGGTAGAAGAAGAGGCTGAGACATACTCTCACTATAAACCCCATTCCTGGTACAGAGACATGCAATTGGGAGAAAACTCAAAAGTCCTAATTTTGCCCTCAGGAGGAAAAGATTGGGACCAAATTTTTGGTCTGGCACCCCAACTTTTGAGTTCCACTTGAGGAAAGGACCTCTCAAAACATCTAGCTTTGAATGCCAACAAAGCTTGCATCCACAGGACCCACAAGACTGTAGCTTGATTATCCCCACCCAGGGCATAGAAGCAGCAGACTGAAATGCTTATTCCCAGTCTTTCCCAGAAAGAGAATGATTTGCATACTTTAAAAGTAACAAAAAGAATCTGAGCATACCACTACAGAAAGCTATCAAGTCACAAAGCAAGAGAAAAAAGAGAAAAACAAAGGAATTGTAAATCAGAAAAAAATTAATGGTCATAGTAAGCCAATACATATTAATAATTAATTTAAATGTTAATGGACTAAATTCTCCAATCAAAAGACATAGAGGGGCTGAATTAATAATAATAATAATAATAATAATACCCTACTATATAATGTTTAAAAGAGACTCACTTCAGCTTTATTCAGCTTTAAGGACACACAAACTGAAAGTAAAGGGATGGAAGAAGATATTCCATGCAAATAGAACCAAAAAATGCAGGGGTAGCTATATTTATATTAGAGAAAATAGACATTAAGGTGAAGACTGTCATAAGAGACAAGGAAAGTTATTATATAATGAAAAAGGTGAAAACCTGAAAACATTTTCTCTAAGATCAGGAACAAGACAATGATGCCCACTCTCACCACTTTTATTCAGAATGGTCTGGAAATCCTAGTCAGAGCAATTAGGCAAGAAAAATAAATACAAGTTCTCCAAATTGGTAAGGAAGTAGTAAAACTTTCACTATTCGTTGATGACATGATATTATATATAAAAACATTCTTAAAACTTTACCAAAAAAAAGTTAGAACGAATAAATGAATTCAGTAAAGTTGCAGAATATAAAATTAATGTACAGAAATCTGTTGTGCTTCTATTCACAAATAGCACACTAGCAGAAAGAGAAATTAAGATAACAGTTCTATTTACAATTGTATCAAAATACTTAAAATAAATTTTATCAAGGGGGTGAAAGACCTGTACTTTACTTAGTGAAAACTATAAAACATCAATGAAAGAAACTGAAGATGACACACAAAAAAAGGAAAGATATTCTGTGCTCATGGATTGGAAGAATTATTATTCTCAAAATGTCCATGGTACCCAAAGCAATCTACAAATTTAATTCAATCCCTATAAAACTACCAATAACATTTTTCACAGAATTAGAAGAAATAATTCTAAAATGTGTATGGAACCACAAAAGACCCTGAATAGTCAAAGCAATCTTGAAAAAGATGAACAAAACTGGAAGTATCACAATCTCAGATTTCAAGATATAATACAAAGCTGTAATAATCAAAAGACTATGGTACTGGCACAAAAACAGACATGCAAATCAATAGAACAGAATAAAGAGCCCAGAAACAAACATGCATATATGCTTAATTCAAGAAAAAGGAGGCAAGAATATGCAATGAGGGGAAAAGACAGTTTATAAGTGGTGTTGGGAAAATTGGACAGCCACCTGCAAAAGAATGAAACTAGCATACATAAAAATCAACTCAAAATAAATTAAAGACTTGAATAAAAGACCTGAAACCATAGAACTCCCAGAAGAAAACGGGGGTAAGTACCTTGACATTGGTCTCATCAATGATTTTTTTTTTATTTGACATCAAAAGCAAACATAACAAAAGCAAAAATAAATGAGACTACATCAAACTAAAAACTCTGTACAGCAGAGGAAGCCATCAATGAAATGAAAAAGCAGTCTACTCTATGGGAGAAGATATTTGCGAATCGTATACCTGATTAGGGGCTAATATCTAAAATATATAAGGCAGTCATGTTATTTAATAACAACGCCCCCCAAACCAAACAATCTGGTTTTAAAAGTGGACTGAGTACTGAATAGAATTTTTTTTTCAAGAAGATATATGAATGACCAACAGGTATATGCAAAGGTACTCAACATCATCAGTCATCAGGGAAATACAAGTCAAAACCACAATGAAATATTATCTCAGAGGTGTCAGAATGGCTGTCATGAAAAAGACAGAAGGTAACAAGTGCTGGCAAGGATTTGGAGAAAAGAGAACCCTTATGCACCATACATGGAAATGTAAATGGTGCAGCTACTATGAAACAATATGGAGATTACTCAAAAAATTAAAAACAGAACTACCATAGGAGCTAGCAATCCACTTCTGGGCATTTATCCAAGGAAATGAAAATAGGCTATGGAAAAATATATCTACACTCCCATGTTCATGGCAGCATTATTTATAATAGCCAAGATATGGAAACAGTGTAAACATTTATCAGTGGATGGATGAATAAAGATGACGGGGTATATATGCACAGAATGGAATATTATTTAGCTATAGGAAGGAATTCCTGCCATTTCTGACAACATGGATAACCTGGCAATGCTCAGTGAAGTACACTAGACAAAGATAAATACTGCATGTTATCATTTATATGTGGAATAAAAAAAAAGATGGTTGCCACAGACTGGGTGGGCGGGGGCAATAGGTAGAGGTTGGTAAAAAGGTGCAAACTTTCAGCTATACAGTGATTAGTGTCTGAGAACCTAATGTAAAATACAGTGACTGTAGTTGATAACACTGTAATGCATCATTAAAATTTACTAAGAGAGTAGATTTTCAATGTTCTCACTCCCAAAAAAGATAAACGTGTGAGGTAATGGATGGATTACTTAACCCAATGGGGAAAGTTCAACTACATATATTCATATATCAAATCACCATGATGTATACTTTAAATATTTTACAGTTATATTTTTCCATAATAACTCAGTAAAGCTGACATTTTTCAAAAAGTCCAAGCAGAAATGGGGACTTTTGCTTTAATAGTTAAAAAGCAGCCTTTCCCAAGCCCATATATGTGGTCATTGTTTTTCTCCTTGTGGTGACAACCCCCTTTTTATTTTCATAGCCAATTTTATTGTTGGTGAAATCATCCAGTTACTTTTCCTTTTTCATTTAGGGCTACGAAGAAGTTTCTTTTCTTTTTTTTTTTTTCAAGAGGGATGTTATAAAATAGAAAGTTTGCAGCAAAAATTCTCATTATATGGTATAAGTTATGAAGACTGAAAATAAAACATTTTTTCTTTTACATTATTAGAAATTAAGTAAATTATCTTATTGAAGATAAACACTCTCAGCACTATATAAAGTGCTCTTCTAGCAACCATTTAATAAGTCTGCATTTTCAGGATATGATAAGCATTGTGCATGGCAAAGGGCCAAGGGTCACCCTTTTTGTACTGAGAAAGAATCATGCTGAGTTAACCTAGAACCAAATATTTGGCAGATTAAAACATTAGGAATCCTCAAATAATGTTGATTAGAATTATTGAGAAATGATGACGAAGAATATTGACTTAATTGTAGGCAAATTTATATGTTAATTTTATGACTAATCAGAATAATGGAAGATTTATAGAATTCTCTTGTGAATACAATTCTTTAATTTGTTTTTGTAGATTAATAAATCAGATTGGTAAAAGTCTAGTAAAGAGGATCCATATTGAGTTTAAGTCAACTGGAAAAGCTTATCCAGATAAAGCAAATCAGTTGTATTTATGTTGTTTCTTTCTATCCACTCCTTTCCTTCATCTGCTTTCGCTTTTCCTCATTCACTTATCAAATATTATAAGCTAAATGTTTTGTGCTTGAAAAATACAGACAACAATTACATATTCCTGTTTCAAGAAAGTTAATCTAGATAGGAAGTATGACAAGTAAAATCATAACTACAGTATATGTAATGAGTACTTTGATAGAGAGATGCCCTGGCAGAGAAGAAATATATGAGTTAAGCTTGGGAGTTAGGAAAGGCCTCATAGAGGAAACATCTTGAAGGACAAGTAGGAGACAGGGAGATGACAGTGGAAAAATGGAAGAGGAAAATCCAATCCAGAGAGAGCAGCAGGAAGCAATGCAGGAGACATGAGAAAACAGTGGCCTAATATTTCCAATTTTATTAATTTACTCTTTGATTTATAATCTAATCTATACAACTCAGAAATCTACACAGTTATCTGCAGAGAGGCTTTATAGTGATTAAATTTAATTGTCATAAGTTTTTAATTAAGAGAGGGTTTAATTTTAAGAAATAAATGCTGAAACTAAAATTGTTCATATTCAAGAACAGAATGATGGTCAAAATAACCAATATACACTTAAAAATGTTGTCTCATATATGAAATTTAATCTTGGAATATTTCCAACTTGTTTCATGATTTTCTTCTTTTCCCCCTTTTTTGGGCAGGAGACCAAGGCTGAAATAATTACTAGAGAGAATAAAAAGAGATTATTTGCTAAGGAAGAGGAAAAAGAGGAGAAAAAATGGAGTGTTCTGTCATTTTCTATTGAAGAGGAAATGAAAGAGAACTTAAACTCTGGAATAAAGAATCTGGAAGATTTTTTGAAATCATGTAAAAGTAACTCAGTGAAATTTCGAGTTGAAATGGTAGCATTGACTGCCTGCTTGAAAGCATGGAAAGAACATTGCCGAGGTAAATTTATGTGATTTTGTGTTTTTTGTTTTGATGAACTGGAGAATTAATCAAAGGATGTAATATGATAGCTGTCATTTATTAACTGGAAGTTTGTGATAGAAGCCTTAGATTCATTATGCGATTTTATCCTCACAGAATTCCTCTAAAGATTACTTCTTTTATCAGTGAGCAGTGAAATCTCAAAGTAGCTAATATATAGCATATTCCTAAGCAAATTCAAATCAAATCAGTCAAAGATAAGCTTAAGAATAACTTCTTATAAAACTGTGGGCATAGTCAAAGGAACCAGCAAAGATGGTGAGGCACTCTGGGAGATCTGTCTCTCATTTTTGAAATCTGAAGTGCAAACATTTTCTTTCTGGGTAAAACTAAAGATTATGTTTGCCAGCCATGTTGAATTCTTCTAACTGTTGCCATGACACCCATGTGCTATTCTTTGCAATTTCTATAACACATAGTAGAATAAAAAAGAAGAGACAGGGAGAAGAAGATAAGGGGAAATAAACCTGGGTAAAGATGCATAAATTAGTAACAGATAAATGATATGTGCCATAAGAACTCCAAACTGACAATTCTTCCCAGTAACCTAGTTGATCTGTCTCTGGCATCTCCACACTTGAATCCATTTAATACATGGTCACTGGATCCTTTTTCCCCCTCTACTCTCATTGTGTTAACTTCAAAAGCCATCAGCCTTTCACTGTGGATTTTTTCACAGTGAGAAGCATAAGATCTGGCTTATATATTTCTCCCCAAACAAGATGTTGTATCAGAATTTGCAGCTGACTCCTACTAAGAAAGATCAGAATTAAATGGTTTACTCTCCTGAGGGGAAAAATTCTATATTAAATTTTTTTTTAGTCTCTTGTAGTATTCAGCGGGTGTTTGGTAATATTTGTTAGATAGCTAAAACATAGGTTTATTGGAAGAAATTTGAAATTAAGAACAGCCCTAACATGGTAAGTATGGAAAGGTTAGCAGTTAGGAAGAATAAAAAGAATGTAATAACCATGCAGAAATGAAGAAGAATTAGCAAACTCTGTATTTGTCAGTTGTAATAGACTAATTGAAAACCTCCAATAATTGTATGAAATAGTTATCTGTGGTCAACAGTGGGACTCAATAAGTTTTGCAAAGTTTTTAACCGGATATTTAAAGTCATCTAAATATTTTTTTTGATGATAGTAGAGATGGCATGAAAATAATAGGTAAGAAAATATTTGCTGTTCCCCAGAACACTTAATACAACCTTGAGCTTTAATAATCTTATTACTATCATGAACTATAAGACTTTTCTCTGTCTCCTTTATTTGCACAGCTACTTCCCAGTTATCCATAGAAATGATGAAGTAGGTATAGGCGCACTTTAATTATATTTTACCTAGTCATCTGTATTCCAAAAACTTTATAAATGTTAAATAAAATAATTAGGTCAGGGGAGCCTGGGTGGCTCAGTGGGTTAAACCTCTGCCTTCAGCTCAGGTCATGGTCCCACAGTCCTGGGATCGAGTCCTGCATCAGGTTCTCTGCTCAGCAGGGAGCCTGCTTCCTCCTCTCTCTCTGCCTGCTTCTCTGCCTACTTGTGATCTCTGTCAAATAAATAAATAAAATCTTTAAAAAAAATAAAATAATTAGGTCAGATTGATAGCCTGGATGACTAATCTTGGATAATCAAACATTATTTTTGATGGTCTTTATAAAAATTATATTGTTTATTGTTTGCCAAGGTGAAACCACAAAAGATTTAAATATAGCTGTTCAAATGATGAAAAGGATCCATTCCTTGATGGAAAAATATCCAGAACTTTTGCAGGAGGCAGATCAGCAACTCATGGCCAGATGCCTGAAGTATTTAGGATTTGATGAATTGGCAAGTTCTTTATATCCAACCCAGGTAATTTTCAGAATAGCTTCATTTTAATAGAATAGTTATGGGGTGTACATAAAGTGTCTTGCAAATGCAGTCACTTCTTCTAGATTTTTTCTTTTTTTAACTGACAATATTTACTCCTATGTTCAATCATTACTAGTAATTCAGCTGCCCAAACTTGAAATAAACTAGAATTAGAAAACTGATACAAATACTTGTCTGAACAAACAGATGCCAGATAATTTCTGCAGACCCTTTAAACTAATACTGTATTTAATTCTAGCAAACAATTTAAAAACTATATTGTGATTGTTTAGTTGTCTTTAAGTGTATTAGATTGTAGCTACAAATACCATAATGGATATTTGAAAATCTTGATGTCTGTCAATGTACTTACAGTTAAGATGGTGATTGAGGTGGTAAAGAACTTCATCAATAAATACTACGAAATTGAAAAGATGGTAAAATGCTTTTCTTGTAAAAAGTACTCAGTAATATATTAAATTAATTACTTAACTACTTAAATAATGTTGTAGTTTAAAATCACTCTCCAAATGGACTTTTGAAATAATGTAGGTTGCAAGAGATGACATAAAGAAGAAAATAGATAAATACTCAATTGGCATTGGGCCAGTTCGGTTTCAACTACAGTACATGGGCCATTATTTGATACGAGATGAGAGAAAAGATCCAGATCCCAGAGTTCAGGATTTTATTCCTGACACATGGCAGGTAATAACTGAATGAAACAAAAATCTTATTTTATTTGTATTTTATCATTAAATGTAATAGCAGGAGCTTCTCATTATTGTGGCTTTACATATTATATTTGGCATGAACTTCATATTGAGTCATGTTATTTAAAATTATTTTATGATTGGAAATGATGAAATGGAAAGTCTTTTCCATTTAAAGGAAGTGAAATTTTCATTTTGTTCATTTTTTATAAATGGAGGTACTTTGATGAATTCACATACATTTTTAAAGTTCTGTCTGTGTCATCCAGTTATATCATTGTGGAACAACCTCCATGTTTTCCCTGTGTCAATAGGAGATTTCATATGTAACTGCACACAAAGCAGTTTTGGTAGTTTAAACAATATAGCAATTTTTTTAGATATTCACATGCTATACCTGTCACCATCATAGCCATTCTTCTATACATACATGTAAAATTGATGGATATAAAACTTGGGATAAAATGGTATGTTTCTGCATAGATTAAACCATATAAAATTGCTAATAAATGAATGTATTTACCTACAAACATGCAATTTCATAGGTTCAGTCTACTAGACTTCAAATTCGGAATATGACTTTATCTTTCTTATGTTGATGATAATGTAAGATCTTTAAAAATTCCTGCCTCCTTTTCAGGAATGGGAGGACCTGTTTCTTACTTTAGGACACAAAGCTGTCAAGTGCTCTTTATTAATTCCACACACATTTCAATTATTCTGTGTCCATCTAATTTTGAGATGCGGCCCAGAGTGGACCTACATTAAGAGTGTGCAGACAGGTTTGGGGATATTTATCCATCTTCTGCCCATCATAGATATTTTTGATTCTTTGATTAGTCATCATTTTGATGATTAAAAGCATAAACTGAGGAGTTGAAGTTTCTTGTGTCCTCCAAAGTAGGTACCTGACATTCTTTTGTATGTAAAGAAAAGATAAGTAGTGAAATTATGAAGGATTGATTTTCTTTCTCCTTAGCTATCATTTCACTATTACAAAAATACACTCTGGCTACTTCTTAGAACTTAATTTCTCAAAGCCTTTAGAGAAGCACTCTACTGAATCAATGACAAATACTTAGATAAAAAGAAATCTTCTCAGTGATGAGATATTTTATTCAGGCTAATTTTCCATTTTTCACACACAAACTCACCTCCAGATGCTCAAAAGCATAGCAATCCTGTCTTCTGAGAGAATGCCATGAGTTCTTCAGATTTTCCTATGTGTTTCTTCATGCGTTTTCAACTCCCCATCATTCCATATGAAATTCAGAAAATTATAATAGAAGTGCATTCATCGATTTGCTTTGGTAACATGCTGTTCATATTATTGATGTGAATGGTGCTCTGAACCCTGCAGCGAGAGCTCCTTGATGTTGTGGATAATAATGAGTCAGCAGTGATTGTTGCCCCAACGTCCTCAGGCAAAACCTACGCTTCCTACTACTGCATGGAGAAGGTGCTGAAGGAGAGCAGTGAAGGGGTGGTTGTGTATGTTGCACCAACAAAGGTAGCCCTCAAGTGACTCGAATTTTCTTTCATTCCTAAACTTCTCTTTTAAAATAATATATGTACTCACACAGTGAATCTATTTCACTTTTTATTGTTTATTTTCTAGTTTTATTGATCTATAATTGACATATAACATTGTATTATTTAAGGTGTACCACACATAATTTGATATATGTATATTGTGAAATGATTGCCACAGTAAGTTTAGTTAACATCCATCACCTCATATACTTACAAACTTTTTTCCTTATGATAAGAACTTTTAAGATCTATACTCAGCAACTTTCAAATATTCAATGCAGTATTGTTAACTATAGTTTCCATGCTGTACATTACATATGTACTATTTATATATATTGTAACTGGAAGTTTGTACCTTGTGTCCACCTTCACCCATTTCACCCACTATCTCCAACTCCTACCTCTGGCATCCATCAATTTGTTCTGTTTCTATAACTTTCACTTTATTTTGTGACCTATATATTTTCTCCTTCCAGTTTTAGAGGCCAATGTAACACTTTTCTCAGAACCATTGTGAGGAAAAGGTCTGGTCTTGTGATTTTGTCATTCAGCATTATGCTTACTTTGAGAGAAGCACTCACACTTTGCTGGGCAATATTGAGTCACTTAGGAATCTAATATTGGCTTTGCAGGGTTTATGGAATTTATCTGATTTGCTCTTGGGCATTCGTAACTGGCCTGTTTCTCAAGCCAATTTGTTTTGTCATATTTCTTTTAAGTCTATTTTACTGCTTAATGTTAAATTTAAAAACAGAAAATATAATCTTTGTCATTAAGGAGAAAGTTTGACTTTCAGAAAGTGTAAGTTTGCCTATCCTCACTCATAACCCTTGTAAAGTGATTACTCTTAGAAAAAACACATTTAGTTTAAGTAACTTTAATTCTATAGATTAAAATGAATTCAGACTCCATTTAAGCTTCTAGGAAAAATTTAGTGAATTGTGGTCAGCCTCAGAACCAGATTGATCAATATGATTAGTTGAAATGAGCACTCTATTTTTTATTGTAGCTTTTTTGTTTTTAATGGCTTAATAGTGCTCATTGCTGGAAATTAGTAATATATATAAAAAATTAACCTAGCTAGAAGTAGAATTTTAGTAACAACACGGTTACTTTTTGCCAAATTACTCTTTTAAAAGTTTAAATCCATTTTTATTCCCACTGACAGATATGCCAGTGTGTATTCTCTTATCTTCTCTAACATTTCTCTTGTTATTAAAATGTTTTGCCAGGGGTGCCTGGGTGGCTCAGTGGGTTAAGCCTCTGCCTTTGACTTAGGTCATGATCCCAGGGTCCTGGGATCGAGCCCCCCATCGGGCTCTCTGCTCTGCGGGGAGCCTGCTTCCTTCTCTCTCTCTCTCTGCCTGCCTCTCTGCCTACTTGTGATCTCTCTCTGCCAAATAAATAAAATATTAAAAAAAAATGTTTTGCCATACTAACAGGTGAAAACTGCTATCTCATATTTAAATTTGCTTTTCTGTGATCACTAGTCATTTGGGTATCTTTATGTGATTTTGGGCACTGACATTTTTTTATTCATGAACTACTTATAGATGCATTTGCCCGTTTGTCTCTTACTTTGAGGGAAGTGAGATTGTCTTTTCATTGATTTGTTTGGTATACTAAGTACATTTATCTTTATGTATCCTAGCATATACTTTTATTGGTTATTTTGTCTTTTTACTATGTTGAGTCATATTAATGATAATGTTTTGTTAATATCTTTGTGTACTCAGGTCTATCAGTATTTTCATTTAATGTTTCCGTGTGTGCTCAGATATGTGAAAATGTTCACTTTTTAGTGTCTTTATGCTTATGTTTTAAAATTTATGTTTTATGGGGTTTTTTTAAAGATTTTATTTATTGATTTGACAGAGAGACAGTGATCACAAGTGGGCAGAGAGGCAGGCAGAGAGAAAGAGAGAGAGAGGGAAACAGGCTCCCCGCTGAGCAGAGAGCCCGATGCAGAACTTGATCCCAAGACCCTGAGATCATGAACTGAACTGAAGGCAAAGGCTTAACCCCCTGAGCCACCAGGTGCCCCTAAAATTTATGTTGTAATCTATGTGTTACTTTGAGGCGGGCATAAAGTATAAAATAGATGTTCATAGATTCCACATACTCAGATTCCACTAGTCACCTGATCCAAAGTATTCATGTATGTCTTCAAACTTCAGATGTCTGAAGGTAGTTCTCAAATAGAAGAACCACATATCTATCTGACAATCCTTCACTTGGTCTTTCTTCTATAGTAGATTCACAGCTTCTTTCTAAGCCTTGGTCATACAGGTATTCAGCTATTTTTTTCTGATATATGAGCAACATTTCCAGTTTTTTCCTTCTGATTAAGCCATATTTCCCCCCATTTTACTTTAAAGTTGAGGTTTATCAATGTGGTTCACATGCTTAGTCAAATATCTCAAAGAGAGCATGTTAGTGTATTTAGAGTAGATGGGTGTAAGAAAGGTTCTGTTAAGCTTTCTGACTTTTTTTTTTTTTTAAGATTTTTAAAAAATTTTATTTGAGAGAGAGAGAGTGCAAGAGAGCATGAGAGGGGAGAAGATCAGGGGGAGAAGAAGACTCCCCATGAAGCAGGGAGCCTGATGCAGGACTCAATCCCGCATGTCCAGGATCATGACCTGAGCCAAAGGCAGTTGCTCAACCAACTGAGCCACCCGGACACCCCAAGCTTTCTGACTTTTAACTGTACATATTTTTAGACAGTTCCTGTCATTCTCTGAGGTTTCATCTGTGCTTTATTATGTGATTATTGAATTTCTTCCCTTGTCAATCAGGCTCTTGTTAATCAAGTGGCAGCAACTGTTCAGAATCGTTTCACCAAAAATCTGCCAAATGGGGAAGCTCTATGTGGTGTTTTTACAAGGGACTATCGTCACGATGCCCTAAACTGTCAGGTAGGTTATATTAATTAATGCATTTGTTATCAAATTATATAATAGTACTAATATATTTCTCTTTCACGAAATTCAGCGTCTTCACAAAGCTTCATGGAAATAATTTTTTGAATTTGCAAAAGATGAAATGGCTTTACAGAAAATTTAATATTGTTACATTCCAAAGAGTTGAGAAATAGCACTCATCTTTCTCTAAGAACACTTAGGTTTGAACTTCAGATTTCAGTTGTAGTTTATTACATTATCTTGGTTTATAAATGGATTAAAAATGATCTGAAGAACCCAATGCTATAAAAAATTAATAAACAATTTCTAATCAGAATGACTTTTTCTTGATAATCAGGATATTCTCACTTTTCTTGATGAGTAATATACATAATTTAAAAAATGTATTATTGATAGAATACCTGATGCTAAGTAAGCCATAGATAGTTTTCCTCCTTAACAAATTCCATAAATACATAATTAAGACTGAACAAAAAGTGAAAAGATGATTATAGTACATTGCAGGGAAAACATGAAGATCTGTTACCCAGATTGCCTTTCAAGGATGGACTTGCTGCCCAGATGTTGGGAGAGTGGTCAAGACAAATGCCAGCTGTCAGTTCCTCTGGTTCTGCCTCCACAGTCCCTATCCTGTGGTTGAGCTAGGCAGGGGTATGAATGCTGGGACATTTCAGTCTCATGTGGAATAGCTCTGACCAGTATTCACTCCAGAATTCTGTGCCAGGTTCACCAAGATTTCATCAGGCCTGTTTTGAAGTATAACTTCTCCCTCAGCCCAATTCTTCTTCTCCCCACATCCATAGTTGTTGATCCTATATAGACATTTTTTAAACAAAACTGTCTCAGGGTCAGATTGAAGAAATAAACCTGTGATGATTAACTCTATTTGTATTATTTTGCTTATAAATAAGAATTTAAACTTCAAATCTGGTATATTACCACTTTGACTCATAAGAATTACAGTTTCATAAGGTTTAACCAAATATATCACAATTTTAATGAAATATTCTCAGAAGTGATATTATATCATAATTATTAGCAGGTGTATTCAGGAGTCTTAACTCTGTTTTTCACATTCTTATAACAAAGTCTGCACATAGTAAAGTACTCAAAATTTTTGTTTATACAATGTTATTTTTAGGTACTTATTACAGTTCCTGCCTGCTTTGAAATTCTGCTATTAGCTCCTCATCGCCAAAAGTGGGTGAAAAGGATCAGATATGTTATATTTGATGAGGTAGGTTTGGTATTATTTCTCTAGGTTGATTTCCTAGTGTACATAAGTGCTATAATGAAGATATTTGGTGCTTTAAGACATTTATCCTTTTGTACAGAGTTCAGGTTGTGGGGGGTACTTCCTTCTGAATGGTTTCCTCAGTGAATCATACTGTCTTTGGCTGCATTTTGCTGTTGTGACTCAATAGGGGATGTTGGTATATGCTAACAAGGCAGAATTAACCACCATGACATAAGTTTTCCTGGTAGAGATTTCAAAATCCAGTCTTTGACTTCTAGAGCAAAGCATTTTGGTCTCTAACAATGATAGCAGTTATGTGAATTATTTTGTCAGTCATCAAACACAACAGAAAACAAATGTCCAGTCAAAACACAACAGAGAGTTTTCCAAAAGTGTGTGTGAGGGAAACTATAAAGTTTAGTGTGGTAATTCAGAGCTAGTAACTTACCCCTGTGCTTAAAGGGACAAGTCAAAGAAGCAGTTACTGATACGCAGAAGGAGATTGATTGAGGTAGCCGTATTGTGAGTACTTATCTTATTTGAGGGACATAGCTAGTTCAAGATAACCTTTCAGGAAGGGATCCAATGAAATAAAGATGCCATTTTCCTTCCTGCTCTTGATCCCTTGCCAAGGCTCTCCATTGGCCAAGTCCAAGGGAACCAGAGAGCATTGGAGTCTTTGAAGTGATCTCCCTGGCTAAAGAGACTAGGATGGAAAATAATGGAAGTTTATAGAGAAAATGGAAGATATTTATAGCATTTTTATAGTATTTATAAATGTTATAAAATTTTATAGCATTTATAAATATTTATAACATTTTATCCTTATATTTTATTTTTATTTTTATAAATACATATTTTATATATATACTTAAAATATATTTATATAATATAAAATACATGTTTAATGTATTATCTATTAAATATATAAATATATATTTATTAAATATTATATGCTGTTTATTAAATGTTTATTATAGTCATATATTTTATTTGTGTATATTTTATTTATATTATATATGTTATAATATCTAATTTATATATAGTATATATTTATATAATATATAATTATGTATTACACTGCAAAGAAGGATAAGGGTAGCCAGACGCAGGATGCATTCACATTCTAAGATTTGTCAAAGACAGTAAAGAAAGACTTAATCAGGGAAATGAGGTGGTAAATGAAGAGGAAGAAGGAAGCCACAGAAAAGAATTCCCATTGAAAACACAGTTCAGTCAAATTGGTAACATTTGAAAAAATAATTTAAAAGCTAAATTCACTTTTAAGTGGGTAAAAAATAATTCAAGTCACTGAGGAACAGGAGAGCAGATACCTGGTTGACATAGAGTCTGAAGTATTATGTAAAAAGAGAAAGAATACTAGTCCCCTTGTTCTTATTTTTTTGCTTGTTTAGGAATGAGGATTAGAAACTAGAAATATAAAAATTGGTAAAGACAAGTATGTACTATTTATTAACTGAAAGAAAATTCTATTCTTATTGCAGTTGACATTGTTAGAAATAAAAAAAATCTCATATATTAAAGATCTTGGTTAATAAGCATCAGTTTATATTCAGATTATGGAAGCCTTTTAAGTGTTATTTCTCTGAACATGTAGTGGAAAGCTTGTACCAGACTCTATGGATGCATAACAGAGTTGATTAGGTAATCACAATAAACTTAATTTTTCCGATTACTTGAGATAAATAAAAGAGTAGAAAGCAAGAAAGGTATAACAGAGAAAAAATATAGTTTAAAGCAAAAAAGCTGTAAGAGAAAAATTATAGTTTAAATTGCCTGTATGAAGAACATGGTCTCCTATAATAAAAATAATTTAAAGATTCTACGACTAAAGTATATATGTTTAGATATGGGAAGATGCTCAGCTTTATCTCATAGCTCCTCAGCCTCATGTGACTACCAGAAATTCATATAGACTGACAAAAATAAATTAAAAATTAAAATTAAAAATTAAAAATCAGCAATAGTCAAAATATGTGAGAGACTAAAAAAATGTATAAGTAGTTTAGGAGAACATATAACAAAGAAAAGGTTATAGAGATAAAGAAATTACTATCTTATTCATTTTATTACATGTTTGGAGGGAAAATGAAAAAATTTCATTGAGTTATGAAGTGAAGATACAAATAGCATTAACTGAAAATATTTAATCAAAAAAATTATATCACGATTTAAGCAAAACATCAAAATATAAAAATTAGGAGGCTCTCAATTGCTTTACAAAAGGATTTTTCTTTTAATAAAAAAGTTTCATTATAGGATTTCTTAAAATAGATTTTCCTGTAGTATTGAATGCATCATTCAATTTAAAAAATCAACTTACTAATTTTCCATAAAATATAGCTGAAATTAAGAAAAAAAGTTGGGGTCAAAACATTAAGGAAACAGACCACTTGTTGAGCATCGAGTAATCATGAACTGTCATATATATATAATGTTATTTAATTCTCTTAATTAAATACCTGTTGCCTAAGGTAAAAAAAATTATGTATTATATTTATGATTTATATAATACATATAAAATATATATTTATCAAATATTTATTATATTTATGTATTCGTTTATATATAACATATGCTATATATATTTATATGTTTAAATATAATTTTATATGTAATATATAAAATATACGTATTTTATATATTTATTTAATATTTATATTAAGGATATTTATTGAAAGATATTTAAAATATTATAAAAGGATATATTCCTTTGCTCCAAGGAATTTCAACCTGAAGTGGAAGAAGATGATAAGCTTGTATTTAACTTAACTATTCTTGTTGTAAACTTGGAGCTACTAAGTAGGCTATATGTTTTATTTGTTTGATACTGATTTTTTGGTGCTTATTTTTAGTTACTCTGTATATATTGCATCTTGAAGGCTTTGAATATTTCTGTTCAAAATAAAAATTCAACAATTCTCTGTAATCAAGCACTTGAATTGTACTCTAGTTTCAAAACTCTGAAATGGTATGGTATTGGGTACCTTAACTTCCCAGTTTTATATAAGATAAAGCTGGAGGGTTTTGAAGGCTAATGCCAATGCTGGCATGGTCAGAGGAAAGTACCATCTGCTTTTACAAAGCGTTCAGCAGAGTTGTATATTATCTGACCAGGCCAAAACCAAATGGGCAGTGGAAAAGAAAAACTTTTAATCTCTGTCTCAGGTGGTCCTTTCCAGCTAATTGCTAGGCTTCATAATTTAATCTGTTTAAAGAAGACTACCTTTGAGAATCTTCTCTGAATTGAGTTCAGTTTGCCTTATTTGATTAAAAGACATTCATTCATTAATTTAGCAAAAATATTTAAGGGGAGCCCCTCCCATGCCAGGCACTGTTGGTGTTGGGAATGCCCAGGTCTAGAGTCACAGAGTAATTGAAGAAAAGAGAATTAAACAAGTAAGCACACAAACAAGTACACATGTGACTATGCCAAGCCCATATTGGTACGTACTGTAAAGGGAAAGAGCACGCTGGCATGACTGATAATGGCAGGAAGGCCATGGGAGAGCAACTCTGGAGTGGCAGTCAGCAAAGTCCTTCTAATGATGTGCCATTAGCCTGAACTGTGCAAGCAGAAAAGAGGGGTAAAAGCATGTTAAGCAGAAGGAATGATACATGTAAAAGCTCTGGGGTAGGAAAGGTGTGTTCAAGGAACACCGGAAAGTCTAATATGTCCTAAGCAGAGGGGCAGCAGGATGGGACAGAATGACTTAATAACGAAGCTAGAGAGGCAAGAGGGGGACAAGTTAAGTATAATGTACAACCTGTTAAGGAGTTAACATTCTGTTCCATTTGCAAAGGAAGATATTGAAGAAATTTAATTAGGGACATGGACTGATCTAATTTGTCTTTAAGACATATCGTTTTGGCTGTGATAGAAGAATTAGGGGACATCGAGGAAAACTAGGTGGTAGTCAGGAGGATTTTGTAGTGGTGCAGCTGAGACATGATGGTGACTTGGGTGACAGTACACATTGGAGAGAAATGCATAGATTTGAAAAAAATTTTTGAAAGTAAGAGAAATAGGAATTATTGATGGATTGGTTATGGGGACTGAAGAAAATTTGTGTCAAGATTTTCTATTACCTGATTTGTGGATATTTATATAAACTTGGCATCGTCAATAGAAGGAACATGAAACTGTATATGGTGATTTGAGCTTCTGTGTCTTATTTTCATTTGCTATTTTAAAATCAGCTTTTTAAAGGAGAATTTTTTTTTAATAGGTCCATTGTCTTGGTGGAGAAATTGGAGCAGAAGTCTGGGAGCATCTCCTTGTCATGATCCGATGCCCTTTTCTGGCTCTTTCAGCTACCATAAGTAACCCTCAGCATCTCACTGAGTAGGTATTATGTTCCAATTTGGATAAATGCATTTCAGTTTTAAATTTTATACTTTCTATATAGGTTCTGGAGACTTTCCTAACTTTCTGTTGAGTTTATTAACTTATCTCTGGCTGTTCAAGCAACAGAGCATCTACCACACTTCTTGGCGGGTGCTGAGAAAGGCCACACTCAGTAAAGGAAAATCAAGGACTGTCCCAGCCAGATCTGCTGTTGAGTAGAAAATTTCTTCCCTATGTCAAAAAAAGTCCACCGGCAGTGATAGATTTATGTTCCTTTTTTTTTTCTGTCCTTTAGCAAGAAAGAAAAAATGAAATAGTATAATGACATCCCCTGCCACAGACCTTGAGATTTCTTCTGTTGTCCCACTTTGTAGATGTTTAGAAAGATAGCAAAACCTTACTAATTAAAAAGTCCATATCATTTTGGGCTAGATTTTTGCCTCATTGCTATAACAATTATAGCAAAGGCTACTGTGTGTCATACACTATTCTAAGTGTTTTGCAAATAGAAAATTATTAAATATTAATAATTAGTATTTCAATAATATTAATTTAATAATTAATATTGATAATTAACATTAATAATTTATTAATACCCAACAACCCTTATGATTTACTATTTCCATTACTACTATTGATTCGTATTTCCACTACTATTATTATTTCCATTTTTATGGAATGTAGAATGTGGAAAATGAAGTACAAACAATGTAAGTGATTCAACCAAGAGCAACAGACAGCAATAAGGAGGCTGGGATTCAGTCTCAGGTAGTCTGCCTCTAAGGCCTATTCCTTTAATTATAATTTTTAAGGCATCTTTATTTAAAATATTTAATGTCACAAGAAGTAGTATTATATTGCTGTCTGCATAATATGTAAATTTATTTTTTAAGGTGGCTACAATCAGTAAAGCACTACTGGAAACAAGAAGACAATACATTGAGAAAAAATACTGCTTTAAAAAAAAATGCTGTCTGTTGTGCCAATTCTCCCAAAGATTACTTCCAAATAAAGGAATCATATAAAGTTAGACTTGGTATGTTTGGAATTTTTCTTTTACTTCAAAATCATTGCAGTCCTTATGTGTCCACTGATTTGGAAATTCTTCCTCTTCATTGTTAGTGCTCTACGGTGAGAGATACAATGATTTAGAGAAGCATATATGTTCAATAAAACATCACGACATCTGTTTCGATCATTTTCACCCATGTGCCGCACTAACAACAGATCATGTAAGTAATACTTTAGCCATATTTGTCCTGACTAATATAAATTAGTTATATATATGTTAAAATTGAAAAGCTGCCTAGTTGATTCTAGGAGAACTATAGAATAGATACTTTGTAACAGATATTTAACGTTAGTTTTATTTTTTATTTAGTTTATTGAATATATTTGACATGTAAGTATAAATTTACGGTGTATAACATGTTAATTTGATATATTTATATATTGTAAAATAATTGTGATCACAATATTAGCACTTCTATCACATTATATAATTATACTACAATATTATTGTCCATATTTATTATACTGTGCATTAAATCTCTATGTCGTTTGTTTAAAGGCAAATTTGTGCCTTTAAACAACACTGATCTTAACTCCCCTACCTCACATCCCCTGGTAACTATCATTTTACTGTGTTTTTTACGAGTTTGACTTTTTTAGATTCCACGTATAAGTGATATTATGCTGACACTTGTATTTCTCTGTCTGACTTATCTCTGTATAACTTAGCATAGTGTGCTTGGTACATTTATGTTGTTTCAAATGGCAGAATATTGTCCTTTCTCAGGGTTGAAGAATATTTATTAACATCGGTTTTTTAAAAGTGACAAAAATAACTTTGTAGTCTTCAATGAACCCTCAGTGATGTTTGGATCCACAAGGCTTAAAAATGACTAAAAATTTTAGTCATTTTTTTGACTGAAGTTTTTTTAGTTAATTTACTTATTCTTGGACATTATCTTTGCCCATTGTCCTTCTCAGTACCCATGTCTCTCTGTCTACCTTTGTGACACTAACCCTTAGTGCACAACTATATGTGGACAGCTCCTAGAACATGTGAGAATCTGATCACTGTCAGTTAGGTTAAATAAGGAAAAGACATTTCACTAAGGTAACAATTGTAACATGATTTTTTGGTAGTGAATCAATACAGTGGAGGTCTTAGGATATTATTTGGAGCATCGAGGTGTCTGTGGGGGAAGACATCTTAATTTTCCATGCATAATTCTCTTCCTTTCTCATACTATTCTTAGGAATAACCCATTCAAGCTCTCATTGCTTCTCAGAGTGATAATTAGTCATTATTTGCCTTCATTTCAAAACCTACCAAGTAGAATATATTCTAAATTCTGTTGTCAGGTAAAACTCCTAACACATAATTATGATCTTGCCAAGTTTAATGGCTTTCCTTTGGAAGTGATTAAATCCATAGCTCCTTGGCTTGGCTTCCTAGGTCTTCTCTGACCTGGCCCCAAAACCTGATGTATCTTATGTGGACGTCCTCATGATTTATATTGCTCCTGGACTCCACCAGCAGATGCCAAATGCCAGTTGTTCAGATCCTGTTTATATATATATATATATATATATATATATATATATATATATATATTTAAAGATTTTATTTATTTATTTGACAGACAAAGATCACGGGTAGGCAGGGAGGCAGGCAGAGAGAGAGGAAGGGAAGCAGGCTACCTGCTGAGCAGAGAGCCCGATGTGGGGCTTGATCCCAGGACTCTGGGATTATGACCTGAGCCGAAGGCAGAGGCTTAACCCACTGAGCCACACAGGCGCCCTTGTATGACTCTTCTAATGTGAAACATCTTCAGAGTCCTTCTGTGACTTTGTTAGCTGGATGTAATCTCTCCATAGCACCTTGTCTGTATTTCTTGTATGACACCAATCATGATCAGGTTACTGCTAAAGTTGTTGATATACATGTCTCCTTTATCTTACTAGAATAACTCCTTGAAGACAAATTTTATGTCCTTATGAGTTCCTAAAAACTGTGTATATAAAAGATGCTTAATAAATATATGTTAAGTAAAGACAGCCAACTTAAATTGATCATTTCCTTTATTTCTAAGAATTTTATGTATTTTATCTCTTTTAATGATCACAACAGTTTTAGGATGGCTGTGTTGTTGATACTCCCATTTTACAAATGAGAACAGTGAGGCACAGAGCATTTAACTAACTCATTATTGCACCAAAAGTAAGTGGTGGGGCCAGGATGCAACCAAGATTGACTTCAGAGTTTGCCCTATCATCACAGTTTTCTGAATGATCTATTGAACAAATACCTAAATGAGTGAATGAATGAGAATCACTTTATAGCCTTTGGGCTATGATGCAATGGCTTCTAAAAGCAACCAAATGAATCTTAATCATGGTAATTTTTTTAAAATTTAATTTCTTTTCAGTATAACAGAATTCATTATTTATGCACCACACCCAGTGCTCCATGCAATACGTGGCCTCCATAATACCCACCACCAGGCTCCCCCAACCTCCCACCCCCCACCCCTTCAAAACCCTCAGATTGTTTTTCAGAGTCCATAGTCTCTCATGGTGCATCTCACCCTCCAATTTCCCTCAACTCCCTTCTCCTCTCCATCTCCCCATGTCATCATGGTAATTTTCTAATAAGATTTTATTTCAGAAGTTTTTCTTTGTGTGGCAATGGCCCAATCCAAACCCTAAATAAAACTAAAATATGGACAAAATCCCTGTGACCTCACACACCTTAGATTTAGAATATGGATGATAATCCACACATAAACAAGTCTTCATTTTCTGTCTCCTTTCTTTCCCCACTGTCACCTGACATTTTTAAAACAGCATAGTATTTAAAAAATTATTTATTTTGTGTAGGATGGTTCCAGGCAGGTTATCTTTAAGTAACAATGAGTGCAGTGATTTGGAGTACCTAGCAAGATTGGCATTTTGGTCCAAGTGCCTTTCCTCTATTTTCACTAGCTATTAGTGGAGTCACTGGAAAGCAACAGAATTGCTACAGTATGCTCTGACCCCATATGACTTCTGCAAAGGTCACGCTGTTGTATGAGTCTTCTTAAGACTTCTGGACGTTTGCAGAAGGAATGGAGGATAAACTCAAAGGGCATTATTAAATGTGTTTTGATAGTTGTGTGCGTGGCATGTGTTTATATAGTGTGTTTCTTAAAGTAGCAGCAATACAAAGCAAGCAGACCTTCCCAAATGAGTAAATTATTCCTGATGTTGTATAGTATACTTCAGATTAATATGAAAGAACTCAGTGTCACGAAAAAGCATAATAAATTGTTGTAACCTAAAGAGGAGAACCATCCACCCTACTGTTGCCCCTCAGCTTAGTCACAGAAATAGTTTGAGAAGGGAAGGAGTGAAACAGGATGAGTAGGGTGGCCTTAATCCAATGAGGTGAAGGACTGCCCTTCAATCATATGAGGCTTATTTCTGGAAAAAGAAAAAAGAAAAAACAAAAAACAGAGCTTGGCCTTTGCGACCGATTACCATGCCACAGAGGAGTAGCTGCTCACTCCTGGAGAGCTGTCAGCCCCAGGAAGTCATGGAAGGAACTGTTGCCTCTTTCTGCTCAGTACAGATCAATTCTTACCATCACTTGGGGCATTAGGGACAATGTGGTTTGCAAAATAGCGTCATGATATGATACTATTGTGTTTACAAATGTAGGATGGTACAAATTTATGACTTTTTATTTCTCTTCCTTCTCAATGTAGACTGGCTCAGGTTTTGCCCGCTCATTAGTTACTAGGTAGTGGAGAACAACTGAATTGAATTCCCAGCTTTTAGCCACAGAATTATTAAACTGATTTTAAAAATTAAGACTTGTAAGTTGATCATTGACAGTCGAGACATCAACTGTCAGATATTTCACTGGACTTGTTACATACATTATCTGACTTGATTCTTGCAACAAATCTATGGCACAGGCGGAATTGTCCATTTTAGAAACTGAGAAACTCAGGCTTCTATAAAAGACTAAGTAAGAGACTTAAGAAATCACAAGCATTTTAGTGACAGAAATAAGATTTATATTTTAAAAATTGTGATAGCTTTTGGATTTATCTTACATTTATGTTTTTTAGTTAGGCAAAATAATATACCACTTTCAAGTAGTATTAATAAGAGAACACAATGCTTACATTCCAAAAATAACATAATCAGTTACTATGTTGACAAAATGCAGCCTCATGTTCAGGGATTTTACACAGGTTCACAGGGCAAAGGACAGAATATAAGACAAAATGAAAGAATATTAAAATTTTTAATTTTATTTTAAATGTAGATTGAAAAGTATGGATTTCCTTCTGATCTTACCCTTTCCCCTCGAGAAACGATCCAGCTTTATGATACCATGTTTCAATTCTGGGAAAGCTGGCCCAGGGCCCAGGTAAGTAATAATTACATATTTGATTTGAATTAATTTTATTACAGTGGATGGTAACACTGATGTTCAGAAAGACAAATTCTAACCCTTTCTGATCATGTGCATCTAATCTTTTAAAATTATAGATAGACAGTTTCCAAAACAAAATCATCCCTCCTCAGACATTCTTCCTGCTAACATATTGTGTTTTACTTTAATGGTATGTAATGCCATTGAATTCCAGAAGATATTTCTTCTCAGTTTCTGGGATATTTTTGATATTTTAGTCTCCTTTTACATCTTGGATTCATACTCCTTCATTTTCTCATTGTACTTCCCTTTTCCCTTTATACACTAATTGCTGTCTGTTTTCATGTTCTATGTGGTTGTGCTCTGCATTGTTTCTTTGAAGAGAACTCTTCAAAATATTCCTAGTCCATCCTATTAGGTTTATATACTGGAAACTTTGAGGGGATAAAAAGACATTCAATAGTCTGTACTCCCAAGAAGTTTATAATTCTGTTAAATGAAATGCATAATTGAGAAACATCTTTGGATTATTTTGCATAATTTTATTTAATTTTGTGCTGTTTCTTTTCAAGGAATTTGATCCAGAAAAATTCATTCATTTTAAAAATAAAACAGTCATTAAAAAGTTGGATGCTAGAAAATATGAAGAGAGCTTAAAGGCAGAATTAACAAGCTGGATCAAAAATGGCCATGCTGAGGAGGTAATCACACATGTTTTTGGCAAAACCCTATGTTCCTTGTTTTCTTGAATTACATTGTTTTCATTATTATTATTATTATTATTACTATTACTATTATTTTGGTCTTCAATGTTCATTTTATGACTCTAGGCAGAACAGAAGTCTAATGATTCTGAGGTAGAATAGAAAGAGGAAAAGGACATTTCTTTTTGTTTAATCCTTTGTGCTTTCTTTTCTTTTTTTTTTTTTTTAAAAGATTTTATTTATTTATTTGACAGAGAGAGATCACAGTAGACAGAGGCAGGCAGAGAGAGAGAGAGGGAAGCAGGCTCCCTGCTGAGCAGAGAGCCCGATGCGGGACTCGATCCCAGGACCCTGGGATCATGACCTGAGCCGAAGGCAGTGGCTTAACCCACTGAGCCACCCAGGCGCCCCTCCTTTGTGCTTTCTTAAACACATCCCAGAAGCCATGGGTTCCTGTTCAGTGTTACAACAGGACAAGAACAGCAGTGTCACTATCTACAGTCAGTGTTTTTGATACGGTGGCAGCAGAGAGGTTGAAATCATAGTAACAGTAGCTCAGAAGAAGCCTTTATACATTTCATCATTTTTGTCTTGGGATTTTTTTTTCTTTTATGATCTTTATTTCAATTTATAGGAACTAATTGTGTATTAAAATATTCACCTGGGGTCATGTAAGTTTTCATATTTATATTAAATAAGTTGATGGTCTTTATATTTTGAAGTTTGTTTTATTGTCATACATTAAGGTTTCTCATTTTTGGTGAGTGATTTATATTAGACTTTCCCATTTGAGTTTTTTCCATTACATTTTAACTCAGGTAATCTCCTCCCACTCAGAAACATAATTAATTTATATTTTCTCCCATTCATTTTGTCATTTAAAAACTTTCAAAAGGTATTTAAAAGTGGTTTTCGTACAGGATATGGAGAGAAACTGATTTACCCCACCTTCTGCCGTAGTGGTACCAGCATCATTTGCTAACAACCTCTTTCTGACTGACTTTTGTTGTCTTACATAATTGCATGTTAAATTGCATATATGTCTTTTTGTTGTTGTTGTTCTTTGGTGTATTGATTTGTGTATTTCTTTGATGGTTCTTTATAAAATGTTATATTTTCATAAATATTTTATTATATTTTATTTTAAAGAAGCACAGAAATAGAGATTAGACAACTATGAAAATATTTTAGCCAAAAGTAGTAATTCCTTTTTTTATTGTGCAGAATTTAAAACTAATAATTTTTTATTCATTGCTACAGGCCAAAATGGTTCTGAGGAATCTTAGTCCTGATTCAGTTTTTAGTTCAGAAAACATGACAAGAATGTTTCCACTTCTCGTTGAAAAGCTAAGGAAAATGGAAAAGTTACCGGCAATATTTTTTTTGTAAGTCATTTAATTTAATTATTTTTTGTTTGTAATTTGTATCAGGCTTATTCTTTTAAGTTGAGGAAAATTACACAAACTTTACTGTAGTAATTAGGTACTCATAACTATTTTTGGTGCTCATTTGTTATCAGAATGCATATATAAAAAATAGACCTTTCTAGTTAAAAAAAAATTTTTTTTTTTTTTTAATTATTTACTTGACAGAGACAGACACAGCAAGAGAGGAAACAGAAGCAGAGGGAGTGGGAGAGGGAAAAGCAGGCTTCCTACCCAGCAGGCTCCCATCAGGGAGCCCGATGGGGGGCTTGATCCCAGGACCCTGGGATCATGACCTGAGTGGAAGGCAGAGTCTTAACAACTGAAACAACAAAGTACCCCCCCCAAATATTTAGTTCTTAAAAACACCAGTTCTTAAAAAAAATATTTTTACTTGTGCTATTACAAATTACCATCTTTGAATAGTCTCCTACTCCATTTTTTGTCTTTTTACTGTAAACTATTATATTTATTTATGTCTTGTAAATTTCTAGTAGATATCAAGGTATTTTGCAAAATAAATTGAATGTTTACACACACAGGCATCCCACATAAAATTAAAGTATCCTTACAACATACTAGCATATTTATTGGTGTGGCATTTTATTGTTTTTAATTTATAGTTCTGAGAACTGTAACAGAGACACTGCTGTCTTGCTGAAGTTTATATGCTATAGCATGAAAATAGCTTAAAGTTGAATGTAATTATCCAGTTTTGGTGAGGTATAAGTTATACCAAAATATATTCATTAAACGGGTAATACTCTGTATCCTGGATTAATTTTGATCACATAGTTTGGGATCAGAATAAAATGCTTTCTTTACTTTTCACAATTTCAAACTACTTTCAGCCATGGAAGTTTAAGCAGGACACATATATAAACAAACAAATGAACAAATAGACAAATAAACAAAGCTACGTAATCTTGTTCAGCTGGCAAAGTTTAATGAAATTTGTTTACACATAAATAGACATACAGTAATTAATCATTTATTGATGGTATATATTTAAAATAATGATGATAATTAAATGCATGGTTGTATTTGGAATTTTGGAGGTTGCAGTATAATTGGTCCTCTTACCTGTGTTGTTGGGACAAGGAAAATAAATTTCTGAACTACCAAGAAGTTACAAAGCTCACCTACTTTACTTTAAAGCATGGCTACAGATTTAGTTAGAAACAAACACAATTTTGTGCACCTGAGATATTCCTGAAAGCCTAACTACAATATAGAAATCCAAAAATAACTACTTATTTTTCATGCACACATACATACTTAAAACATTTAAGAAGTAAAATATTTTCACACAATATGTGAAGGAAGTCAAGAGTTAAACTTCCAGGTAAAAAATAGATAAGTCATGGGAATGTAAAGTACAACATAGATAATCTAGTTAATAATGGTGTATTTTATATTTGAAGGTTGCTAAGAGATTAGTTCTTAAAAGTTCTTGTCCCCAGAAAACAAATTCTGTAGCTGTGTGTAGTAACATGTTAATTAGACTGATTGTTGTGATCATTTTATAACATATGCAAATATTGAATCATTATGTTATATACCTGAAATTAATATAATATTGTCTGTTAATTTTACTGCAATTAAAAAAAAGGCAGAGTATGACAGAATACATAGCATTTTGTGCACCTATAAAAGCTTCTTTGGAAACTACTTAGAAGCACAATCACTATATTTTGTAGTATGGGCAAGCTAATGAGATAAATGGAACATGACTTTTTTTTCTAACGTGGTTTCTTAACTTATGTCCCATTAGTAGTTCATAAGGTTTCCATTTTGACCTGTCATCACAACCTTGTGGGATTGGTTTTTCTAAATGTTATTATTCTGATTGTGTAAAATCATGTCTTGCTACTGTTGTAATTTACATTACTCTGATCAGTATTAAAGTTGAGCATTTCTTTCAAGTAAGTAGTCTTTTAATTTTTTCCTCATGTGCTATTCAAATAACTTTTCTTTTGGGTTGCAGCTTTGTTTTGTTTATTTTGTTGTTTTTTTCAGGAATTCTAATTCTTTGTCAGTTATCAATTTGGCAGTTATCTTCTCTGAGTCTAGCACCTGTCCTTCAACTTTGTCTACGCTATCTTTTGTTAAACAGTTATGTTTAATTTTGATGTATTAAAATTCATCTATGCTTAAAAAAAGGAAAGTGTTTCACAAAAGCCTCATAGATTTAATTTTCTTGAGGAGTTGAATCTTGGCATGTCTATGAAATTTTGGGCTCTCTGCAGAACATACTATGAAAATCCTTGGTCTTACACAGTTTGATTTAATCCTAAGTAACTCTAGATCATCAATAAATCGCAGTTTTTTAGGGCTCAATCTGTACGTCTGAGAACTTATCAAGTAATTGTCATCCCTGTCAAATTTCTCCAGTTTGGTCTCTAGAAAGAAATGTGTGGAGCACGTTTAATGTTTAGTGATGGTATTAGTGTGTGCTTAAGAACTCACATTTCATGGTCAGTCCCAAGTTTGTATCCTACTTCTGCTCTCAATTAGTATGGTACTTCTAGACAGCTATTTAATGGCTTTGAGCCTTAGTTTCCTTATTTGCAAAATGAGGTGATAAAAATAGTAATGTGTAGGGTTGGGGTGAGAATTAAATACAAATAAATCATGAAAGCCCTTAGTGCAGTATGACAAAATGATATTGATGGAAGTCCAATTTTGATCACATTCATTCTAAATAGGTTATCAGAGAGATTTAAGAGGAAAAATTATTTCCAAGTGATCTAGATTTTAAAACTTGATGTACGATGATGAAAATGATGCCATTTCATGCAGAATGTACACCTAAACAAAGTAAATCACATTAAAATAAAAAAAGAAGCAACATGATTTCATGACTAAGAATATGGGCTTAGAGGCCAGACTGTGTCACATTCAAGCTGTGGAATCCTGGGCAGATCACTTAATCTCTTTATATATCCATTTTCTCATCTATGAAATAGGGATAATAATAGTGCTTTCCTCATAGGGTGATTGTGAGTGCAAAATGGGTAAATGTATTTATGATACTTAGAGTAATATCTGAAGATAACATGTTTAAGTGTTTACTAACTTTATTATTTTATTGTCTACTGTATAAAATTTCTTGCCATGTGGCATAGACTGCCATTTATTTAATCCTCACTTCACTAGTATACCAACTTTTTTTTTACTCCTTATCTGGTCTCTGGAAAGAAATAGTCATAATCCAAAAAGTTAGGGCGAGAACCTAACATTGTCTCCATTCCTGCCTAAGAGCAAAATTTTTACTGTATGATCTCACTTATATATAAGATGTAAAAAACCTAAACTCATGGAAACAGAGAGTAGATTGGTGGTTACTAGGGTCTCAGGGTCTCATATAATGTATAGCATGGTGACTATAGCTGACAATACTGTATTGTATACTTCAAAGTTGTTAAAAGAGTAGATCTTAAATCTTTTCAGACTAACACACAAAAGGCAACCACAGGAGGTGCTGGATGTGTTAACTAACCTTTTTATGGTAATCACTTTGTGATATGCAGATGTATCAAATCATTACGTTGTACACCTTAAACTTACACAATGTTACATGTCAATTATATTTCAATAAAACTGGAAAAAAACAAAGGAGCCTCTAAAATTCACAAAAGATTTGTGAAATCTGAACTTACACATATTTATATAATGCTAAGGGCCTTTGATTCTGTTAGGAGGCAGATCTAAATATGAGTAGAATTAAATACAAGAGCAACTACAACATTACAAATAAATAAAGACCATAATTTTTTTTTTTAAGATTTTATTTATTTGACAGACAGAGATCACAAGTAGGCAGAGAGGCAGGCAGAGAGAGAGAGAGGAAGGGAAGCAGGCACCCTGCTGAGCAGAGAGCCCGATGCGGGGCTCGATCCCAGGACCCTGAGACCACGACCTGAGCCGAAGACAGAGGCTTAACCCACTGAGCCACCCAGACGCCCCTTGTTTTTTGTTTTTAAACTTCTTTTTCGTGGGGTGCCTGGGTGGCTCAATGGGTTAAAGCCTCTCCCTTTGGCTTAGGTCATGATCTCAGGGTCCTGGGATCTAGCCCCATTGGGCTTTCTGCTCAGCAGGGAGCCTGCTTCCCCCTCCCCCTCTGCCTGCCTCTCTGCCAACTTGTGATCACCCTCTCTCTGTCAAATAAATCAATAAAATCTTTTTAAAAAAATGAATAAACTTCTTTTTCTCATCTTATATTTTTTGGGGGGGGCAATCCCTTTTCTGTGTATAAATAGAGAAAATCCATTGTTCTATGTCCGTTACTTGTGGAGTATCTTACCTACTCTTATGGGAAAAATTTCCATGGGCTCTCATTGTTGTTGCCTCATGGGTAAGGTCTGCACAAGGAGGGGAACTTACTATTTACTATAAGGTAGTTAATAAGGAGTCTGCTGACCCAGAATACCTTGTTTGCCTATTCAGGATAAAACGCATAAAGATGGATATTAAAAGCTCAATAGGTATATGTCAGGATGTTAACAGTAGATGGAAATATGATTTAAATTTTATTTATGATACAATTTTCAGGGCAAATGGTCTTTTCATTTGTTTGTAGATTCAGCTTAAAAGATGTAGAAGAAACAGCTAACCGGGTGAGAAGTTCCCTGGAGAAAAAGCAAGAGAGTCAAAGGCCTCCCAAAGCTGATAAAGAAGCCCATGATATAACTAACAACCTTCGAAAAGTTAAAAAATCCATTGAGAAACAAAGGACAATGTAAGTACTTAATGAAACAAATTAGTGGTTAAGGGTTAAAATACTCCACAAGTTGAATTGGAAACATACATTGAATGTGTTACAAAGAAATTCTAGTTATTGCTTGAACTTATTTGCAAATTGTGTAAATTTGGGTGGGAGAATGGTAAAGATAAGTGGTCATAGTATTTATATACATATTCTTTAGTTGCATAGATGGGTCTCATTTAGGACTTCAGAGAGGCAGGACCACAGCATATGAGCATTGGTAGATTATGTACCTGACATAATCATCCCTCAAAATAAGTGTATGTGACTCCAACTCTCAGAGCGCAGTCTCTGAGGAGTTAGTCCTCCGACCAAAGTCAAAACACATTGTCTTGGGCCACAGCATGGAGGTGTCACTGATTTATCCTCACGGTCCCATAAGTGTACGTCGAATGAATTGGAAAATTGATTGAAATGCCAGTTTTATGCTTGATAGAATTTTGCTTTTGACTCCTCTTCTTTGTTCTCATGCCTAATCCATGACAACTCTAATTCAAGATGTTTACTGTCTTCCTATTATTCTCCCCACCTTATTTGCCACTTGGTGTACATGCTCATTATGTCTTTCTTGAATGACTGCAAGGGTCTTCTTTTTAGATTCCAGAGGCTCAGGTTCACTGCTTTCCAGGGTAGCTAACAATTGCTCTTGTTAACTTTCAAATTGATTAAATTATTCAATGTTCAATATTCTTCCTTGCTTCAATGATAAAGTCTACATTTTTTGGATGTTGTTGGCATGCCAACAAGTTTTGGGCTTTGCCCTAACTTTTCCAGTTTTACTTCCTACCACTCTCCTCTAATAATATTCAACATTTATTGTTCTCCTTACATGACCTGTTCTACTTCTATGTTCTTCCATGATCTGACCCATCTGCCTTAAGTATACTCCTTTTGGATTGCCCCCAAAGCTTACACTCATAGTTTTGCTATCTCTTCTCTGAATCTTGCTAGAATTCCCCTGTTAAATTTAGTACTCTTTTTTTTTCAGTGTTCTTGTTACATTTTCAGTATTTAGTAGATCAGTTACTATAATGCATTACTGTTATTTTTCACTTGTCTTTCTTTTTCCTACATTATTAATATTTTCCTCTTTTTATCTGCAGTGCTCAGCACATTGCTTGACAGGTAATAGTCATTTCATAAATATTTTTAAATGAATCTGAATAATCAAACTCAGATATTTCTTCAAAGTAGACAAAGTTTTTAGAGCTTCTCTGATTCAGATTTCTCACATTCTAGAGCAAGTTATAATTTGCTGCTGACCTTTCTTCTTAACTTCTCTCTGCCTGTTGTGCTGTTTCCTTGGAAGTAGTGGGAGGTGAAGAGCCCAGACAGGGACAGAATAGGAATTATAATCCTTTTCAGTAACTGATCTTTAGACAATTTTTCTTCAGAGCATCATTTCAAATTGGATTAGTGACCAGCAATTCAAACTATAAAAATATAAAGGATGTTTTAATACCTTGTTCAGTATTGTCATTATATGGAAGAGACCCTGTGTTTTGGAGAGTACCACTCTGGCCCTCTTCTATCTATATCTATTCCTATAATGTTATGAGTCAGTGGATCTTAGGAGGCACAGCCCCCTGAAGCTCCTTCTCACCCTTTTAAATGCCGCATTATCATGGAGGTATATTTATCGAGGTAGGAGAGAATATATTTTATTTGGCAGTTTGTTACCTTGATTTAAAACTTTAGTTAAACATCAGTATGTGGGCCTCCATTAGCACTCTGCCCCATGCTCTGCAAACATTAACGCCAGGCCTTTCCATAGTCATATCATTCTTTCTTGAGTTAAGGGTAATGTTAGTTGGAGGAGGGAACTCTTAGCGATGGGATACCAGTGAGCTCATCTTCTCATATTTGGAGATGTCTTATATTCACAGCTAACAGACAAAGTGAGAACAATTAAAGAAGGGGTAAGTGATCTGGGTGTCTATAAAAGGCCATTACATTGAGAGGTAATGGATAATACAGTCTGATGACATAGCCAGGGTTTATGCAACTATGCCTGAGGTAAGATTCTTCACTAGCACACTCTGAGATGGGGACATCTATGTAGGTGATTTATTGAAAGTTTGTGCTCATGAGGGACCTATAGGAAAGTGAAAGAAGCAACAATAAAAGAGGAGGGGGAGAAAGTAAAGAAAATATGTGTGGATGTGCGTGCCTGAGTCTCATCCAATAGGGAGATCTGGGAGCATCACAGAATTGTCCCAGCTTGGGTCCACGTGGGTGAATTTTGTACCTTATATTAGTTAATTACTGGCCTTAGGCCTCTTCCTCTCTCCCAAGAGAGGTTGTAACCTCATAGGCATTTCTAGGAAGCTCTTGTCAGTTAAGGACAATTTTCCAGGGAACAGGGTAGCTGAGAGCCCTTCCTTAGCAACCAAACTCAAAGCTGTTGTAGCCTCTACCACAAGGAGAGAAGGACAATAGCCTGAAATTGGCAATGTGGAGCAAGGGGGACACCTACCTTACCTCCATGCATGGTGCCATGAAGGCTGAAAAAGAGAAAATGATTACCACTTTAGTAAGGGGAAGTGAGGTCATCTGGGGAGAACTGACTTTGGTAAGAGTGCTACTTTCAGCAGGGAGGGGAGGGAACATTCAGGGAAAATATGGGTACACTGGAAAATGTTTACTGAAGAACCCCAAGTCCCAGAGGCTAATGAGGACGTGCAAAAGGAAGTCTGAGTCAAAATAGTACAGATGTATATCGAGTGAATGTCTGGGCGATGAGGGGATCGAGGAGGTCTCCAGCTCACTATGGTAGCCAAATCTGACTATTCATTACTTAAAATTTATTTTTACAAACAGAGATGAAAAAAGCAAGAAAAATCCCAGGAAAATGGATCAAAGGCTAATATCTGAAGCTGAACATAGTAATCTACTCAAGATTTTGGAGAAGAACCTGGAAATCCCTCAAGAGTGCACTTACGCTAATCAAAAAGCGATAGACACGGAGGTCAGCTCTTGGAATGAAATACTCCTCTAGGGAATGACTTTACTCATCAGCCATTATTTCTCAGTTATAGACAGTGTTGAATGTATAACTAAATGCAATCTCTAGTAGAATAGAATTCTCTCTGTGTGACCTTCTAGTTACACATAACTCTTTAGGGCTCTGCAGAGCATGTCTAAAAAGGAGAGGAGAGGTTTTAGAGATTATTTCTTTCTTGTTAACAATGAACTCTTGAGAGGGTCTGTCTTTTTATTACTTTTTTTCCATCACAGAAGGGCTTTTTTCACAGCCTGAATTCTAAACTTTAATTCCACATGCCTCATTTGAAGATTTGGGTACATGTGGTTCAATACTCTTTAAATAATGTACAGTGTACACAGAATTTGTCAAAATCAGAAGCTGTCTATATTATAGTTAAAACATTCTACCAAAAGACATTGAAATATATAAGTGCTATGCCATTTTTTCCTTAAAACTTTTTTTAATGCAAACAATTCATGCTTAAGGTAGATGAATTTGAAAATACAAATTAATAACAATAAAAACAATGTCATCAATCAGAAGTAATCACTGCCCTTCTGAATGAACCTTTTATATCTTTTTCATTTATGACCACATACACACACACATGCACACACACACACACACACACACACACACACACACAGTTCTATTGTATACTTTTTTTTTTTGAAAACTTTTTAATAACCATGAATTTACATCATCATTTGAATAGCTCCTCAATATTCCATTGCATGGATGACTATACAACTGAAACATCTTTTGCTTTTGGATACTCAGGGTTTGTTTTTTTTTTTTTTTCTTTCCTTTATCTCCCCCTCATAAACAGTGTTTATCTTTGTACATATAACTCTCTACACAAGCGGATTTCCCCCTTAGGGAATGGTTTTTTAGGCCATTTGTGAATGATTTACAGAGAGAAGTAAGCACTCCCAGACTATATGGGGTAAGAAGCCCGCTCTGCCTTCCTGAAGAAGTCAGTCTCTCTCTCCCTCTCTCTCTCTCTCTCAGTCCGTAGGGAGAACTTGTAAGGCTCATATAGAGAACTGACTTCCCCCCAGGCAAAAGCAGGTCGTACACTCACACCCACTCTGGGGTATTTCATCTACTGTTTTGTCTGTACTATTCACCCCTGAAGTAGGGTCAAACAGTGAGAGACAGTCTGTTCAAAGATTTGGGAATATTTCCTATAGTTACTGTTGCTGCCGTAAAATGTTTTTTTTGCTCATGTACAGTCAATTTCAAGCAGCGGTGTTTCTTTAAAACTACGACAAAGTATGACTGTTACTTCTTTTAAATATTTTTTTCTGATTTAAATTAAACTTAGATAAATGATCAAAATCGCTAATACTCTTATTTCTCTCAGACTTTGCAGATGGTGTTTGATCGAGTAAAATTCGCAAGAAAAGGTGCAGAGCTGAAGGCTTTGGCAGAAAGGGGTATTGGCTACCATCACAGCTCTTTAAGTTTCAAAGAAAAACAGTTAGTTGAGATTCTTTTTAGGAAAGGATTTATTAGGGTAGGTAAATTTTTTCATTTTAAAAATTGAAGCTGTGTCTATATGAAAGTGAATGTTCATGAAAGGGAAAAATAGTAACTTTTTTTCTCATCTAATTATATCCTTTATTTTTTTACAACACATGATATCATTGCATATTCTTCCATCTCATCTAATTGAGGGAGGGGGTTTGAAGTTTATCATTTAGTTTATCTCTTTTTCAAGAATTTAACTCTTCCCCTAAACAGATAACTTTTTCAAATATTTCTTCAATGAAGTGTAACTATTATGATCTTGAAATAACAATCTCTTGATTTTTCATTTATAGTATCTGGGGAATGTTGTCAGCTGTTTGTATAATTTTGGTTACAGATATTCTTTCATGGGCTTAGAGGACACTTATAATAGGTTTTGGTCAAATCTTTTTTCAGTGTAATAGCTGAAGTAAGAATAAGAATGTATCACTTCCTTAGGGCCCACTTCATATTTTGGCAGGTTTTAGATAAGTCACTACTAAATGCTCTCTCTCCCATCACTGAGGGACAAGAGGAAGATTACTTTAAATAGCTTGAAAACCCAACCCTTACTATGTGTTATTTAGTATGTTACATGAGGATGCATGGGGATAGTCTGGATAAATCTATAGGAAGGATTAACATAATTTCTTAGTTTAAATCTTGAGCAGTATTTAAGAATAGCCTCTGAGTTTTTTTAAATTTTCTGTATCAGATTTTTTGTATGATGTATATTATATTTGTGTATGTGAGAGAAAGAAAGCGAGAGAGAGTGCAAAAGCAGGGGGAAGGAGAGGAGAGAATGAGAGGATATTACTCTATGTAGTATTTTTTTTAAAAGACTTTATTTGTTTCAGAGAGAGAGAGAGAGAGAGCGAGCACAGAGGGAGAGACAGTGGGGGCAGCCGACTTCCTGCTGAGCAGAGAGCCTGACGTGGTGCTCAATCCCAGGACCCTGGGATCAGCACCTGAGCCGAAGGCAGCCACTTAACCGACTAAGCCACCCAGGCACCCCTCTAGTTATTGACTTTTAAAATAAATAAGTAGCTTGTTATTAGTTAAGAGAAAAGCTAAGCATTGTTGTTAATAATATATTTTGGTTTTTATCCAGGTTAAAAAATTACCTTTTAACTTTCCTCAACATTTTGCCTTCAGCTCAGGTCCTGATCCCAGGATCCTGGAATTGAGCCCTGAGTCGGGCTCCCTGCTTGGCAGGGAGTCTGCTTCTCCCTCTCCTTCTGCCCCTCCTCCCTGCTTGAACTCTCTCTCTCTCTCTCAAATAAATAAATTTAATCTTTAAACAAAAAGGTCAATAACTAGAGACAAAATTTTCTACATGCTTACAAATTGAGGAAAAGAGGCACATGTATTTTGATTGGCATATCTTATGTCTAAAATAGTATATGCTAAGTAGTATTGCCTTAATTACTATTAGTTTAATGAATGAATAATTAGATCACTCTAGAAAGGCAATATGGAAATAGTGATAGCTTTGTCATAGAAAACACATTTTTTAAAAAAGGTATTTATTCTACTTATAATATAAATTTAATGTTCTTACTTTTCCATTTTTGTTTTTATTAAAGAACTTTAGAAAAATAGTTAATAAATCATGTGTTTCATTTTCACAAATGTAGACCTCAGTTATAGAATAATTAGAGAAAATTATTCCATATACTTAAATATTACCTTTAAGACATGGAATACATGACAATGTAAAGAGAAAGAGAGGACCAATAGAAATACCCAAAATTATATGAGAAAATGAGCAAAAGTTGGAACATTGAAGAAACTTAAAGTTTTCCCTGCTCCTTTTTGGTCAGTTGTCAAGGCAATTGAGGGGGGCGGGGATGAAACTGTGTTTTTTGCCCTTATTACAACATATGTTATCTCCATTGAAATAACCTTCACAAATAAGCTGGAGTGGATGAAGTGGGCAGTATCCCAGAAGGGGGTTTGTAAAAGTATTATTACCCTGCCATGAGGAAATTCCCTTTTTTAGTCATTCATTAAGAAATAGTTACTGAACACCTGTCATGTGCCAGGTACTCTTGTCAGTGTGGAGGAACAATAGCAAGTAGGCCATCTCTGGCTTTCCCACTGGGGTTCAATTGAATAGCAGAGAGTTTCAGTAAGTACATGGCATTCTACTGAAATACTATTTCATGAAGAATTGTTTTATTCTCTTTCTAGGTGGTGACAGCTACTGGGACACTTGCTTTGGGAATCAACATGCCTTGCAAATCTGTGGTTTTTGCTCAAAACTCGATCTATCTGGATGCTTTAAATTACAGACAGGTATTGCAATATGCATACACTCACTATTGCCTTATGAAAATATGGCCATAAAATGGTAAAAAATGTGAGCTGTTAGTTTAAGAACATATTGCAATTCATGTGCTAGCACACCCTAACATTCATTCATGCCTGACTGGTTTAGCTGTGGTATAGTGGTAGGCACATGAGTGTAGAATTATGTGGCCATCATTGACCAGATATGTGACTTTGGGTGAGATAGATCTTAACCGCCTGGCCCTTTTCTTCCTGTCTCCAGAATAAGGGTGATAATTACTACCCCACAGCATTTGCAAGAATTAAATGAAGTTATTTGTAAGAAAGATACATATCAAAGGTGCTAGATAAACATTTACTCATTCATTTCCTGTGCACGTGTTTTTGCACTCTGGAGTTAATACTTCTCTCTTCTTTGCTCCCAATACATAGCCTATTACCAAGCCCACTTCGTTATTCTCCTACATGTATTTGATTTTTGCCTTGCAATTTCTGTCTTCACTATCTCTCATCATACATTCTTGGCCTTGTATTATTAAAACAGTTCTCTTGATTTTCAATTCTCCTTACTCTTCTATGTCCCATACACAGTTTAGTTTGTCTTCATATGGCTTCCCTGCTCAAGAATAATTTATTTTTTTTTAAAGATTTTATTTATTTGACAGAGAGAGAGATCACAATTAGGCAGAGAGGCAGGCAGAGAGAGGAGGGGGGAAGCAGGCTCCCTGCTGAGCAGAGAGCCTGATGCAGGGCTCAATCCCAGGACTCTGAGATCATGACCTGAGCTAAAGGCAGAGGCTTAAACCACTAAGCCACCCAGGCACCCCAATTTTTTTATTATATTTTTATTATGTTCTGTTAGTCACCATACAGTACATCGTTAGTTTTTGATGTAGTGTTCCAAGATTCATTGTTTATGCACCACACCCAGTACTCCATGCAATATGTGCCCTCCACAATACCCACCACCAGGCTCACCCAACCCCCCAATCCCCTCCCCTCTAAAACTCTCAGTTTGTTTCTTGGAGTCCATAGTCTCTTATGGTTCATCTCCACTCAGATTTTGCCTTTCCTTCTCCTAATGTCCTCCATGCTATTCCTTATGTTCCACAAATAAGTGAAACCATATGATTATTGACTTTCTCTGCTTGCCTTATTTCACTTAGAATATTTGATGACTATTTCTGCTAGCAGGATTATTTTTTAAGGTATGGGCCAACATTCAAGTTTTTATCAAAATGCCCTCCTCCTTTTCTCTCTAAACACTTCTTATTCTTTTTTTTTTTTTTTTTAAAACATTTTATTTATTTATTTGAGAGAGAGAGAGAGACAGTGAGAGAGAGCATGAGCGAGGAGAAGGTCAGAGAGAGAAGCAGACTCCCCGTGGAGCTGGGAGCCCGATGCGGGACTCGATCCCAGAACTCCAGGATCATGACCTGAGCCGAAGGCAGTCGCTTAACCAACTGAGCCACCCAGGTGCCCAACACTTCTTATTCTTATAGGCTTTGTTCCTATCCAATATAACACCCCTCTTATTTCTCACTACTTTACTAACCCCTGTCTTTCTGATCTCTCCTCCTGGGGCTGTGTTCTGCATGAGCTCTCCTCTCCTATATCATCTTTGGGAGTGACATAGCGTTTTCCACTATGTGTTATGATGTTTCAGATGATAGACTTGGGAGTCAAAATGCCAGGGTGTGAGTTGGATCTTCCACTTTCTGGGGTTTGACTACAGACAAGTTTCTTCTATCCCTCATGCCCCTATTTCTACTTTGTAAAATGGAGATAATGATTATATTTACCTCATATGGTTGTTGTTGTGAGGTCTATATAAAAACAGTTCAAAGGATTTAGCACTTTCTAAGCACTTAATATATGAAAACTAATACCGCTTCTCTAAAGAGTTTGTTTTCTACAAGTAGAATTTCAGAATTTTATCTTACTCATGTATTCCTCAATTTGTGCACAATTTTTATGGTGACTTGTGATGCAACACACTGGTGTGTAAGAAAGGAACAAGGGAGAGAAAGTGGGAAAGGAGAGAACTGGTGTAATTACTTCAGCTGTAAGTGAATTTGAAATTAGGGTCTAGTCTTCTTGTTGTGCTCTGTTCCATCTGTATATCATGATATAAATATATAACATAATTTTTGGCATGAAATAATTACATAATAATGATAAATTTCTCATTCTCAGCTCTGTCTTAGCCATGGTAAATTTCCCAAGTGCTACACAGTTGGATTTTAAGTTCTGTTTATATGATGGTTGGACATATATACAATGTACTTGTTCCAACCCTATGTAAAAGGCTCAATTCTTATACTGTGATGGAGAAAGTATCTAGGGAAGTTTTACTTTGTGATTCTCTTCTGTTTCCAGATGTCTGGACGTGCTGGAAGACGAGGTCAAGACCTGCTGGGAGATGTATATTTTTTTGATATTCCATTGCCCAAAATAGAAAAACTCATTAAATCCAATGTTCCTGAACTGAGAGGACAGTTCCCTCTTGGCATTACCCTGGTCCTGCGACTCATGCTGCTGGCTTCCAAGGGAGACGACCCAGAGGATGCTAAAGCAAAGGTACTGAGCTTGACATTTTCTGAGGTGAAGTCTTCACTGCTGGCTTGGCTGTGGTTAGGTTTGCTCTTTCTTAGAAGTCTGTAGCAATAACTTGTAAGTTTCATGGGTTTTTATGCTTTGCAATGTCTTGCATAGTATAGGGTTGGGGCAGAGTGGGAGAATAATAATTAGTTTTGTTTGTCTCCTCTATTAATCATAGAATTTGTGTTAGTTGGGCATTTGGAATTAAAGATTACTTTTTTCATGTGTGATTGGTATTGTCTATAGTAGTTAAGGGTGCTGGCTATTGATTATATTTTATTTTTTAAATATTTTATTTATTTACTCGGAGAGAAAGAGGCAGAGAGCATGAGTGGGAGAAGGGGCAGAGGGAGAGGGAGACGGTCTTAAGCAGACTCCCTGATGAGCACAGAGCACGATGTGGGGCTCGATCTCATGACCCTGATATCATGACCTGAGCTGAAATCAAGAGTCAGATGTTCAACCCACTGAACCACCTTGGCACCCCTGGCTATAGATTTTAAAAGATCTGGGTTAGATTCTGTTTTCAAAAGGAACACAAATTTCTTGTGATCAATTCATAATAATAGAGTTTATTTTTTGTAAAAAAACACAGTAACCCAAATTCATGAAAGAATATTTAATTAATGCACAAGGTTGAAAGAAAGCAAAATCATACTAGGTCTCATCATCCGAAGACAGTCATGTTATCTTTTGCCATAGGGGTACCTTTGGTTTTCAAACACTGATATATTTGATTAGACATTGATTGATATGACTATAAACTTTTCCTGAAGCTTTTCCTGAGATAAATATTTTGTGTCTAATCTCACAATGAAAGATTTAAAATTCATAATGAAACAATTTGGTTTTCATCCTTATGAAGATACATTGTTTTTGTATATTGATTAATATGTCCAATTAAACCAGATACTGTTTGTTGATGTGAGGAGTCTTTCAGGACTTCCTTGATGAGTTGGCTCTTATGTTGCTGATGTCTTACAGACAGGCACATATCATTTTAGACCAAAACTTCCCCATTTCTGCATTCTTTTTTTTTTTTTTAAAGATTTTATTTATTTATTTGTCAGAGAGAGATCATAAGTAGGCAGAGAGTCAGGCAGAGAGAGGGGGGGGGGAAGCAGGCTCCCCGCCGAGCAGAGAGTCTGATGCGGGGCTCAATCTCAGGACCCTGAGATCATGACCCGAGCTGAAGGCAGAGGCTTAACCCACTGAGCCACCCAGGCGCCCCCCCCCCCATTTCTGCATTCTTAATTTTTGCTTCTGTGTAGGAGAGAAGAATACATCTTTTAGCAAGCTTTCAAAGATTTTTAAAGAAAGTTTATTAGAGTGGTTTATTTTCTTTGCCTTGGCGTGTTTGAGAAAATCTGTCTGTAATCTTCACACATGAAAGTCTCAAATATGGACATAAAATTTTTAGAATATTCCCTTTACTCTTCACATCAAAGTAAGAGAGTTTCATTTCCTCTGGCATATACTGTTACAGTGGAGTAGACTCTTTTAGTATCCCCTAGTAGAGCCATGTAATTCCAATTTTCTTGTAGTTGATTTTTTTCTGCCTATTTATTTATATGAATTTTTTAAAAAATCCTTATATTTCAAATTCTTTTCCCCAGGATTTTCTGTTTTGAGGGTCATTTTTTAAATTGACCTTTTAGTTATATGCTAAGAATTTTTAATCTTTATGTTTACATAAAGCATGCTCATAGGAAGCTTCAGGTTCAGTTTTTAAAATTGTGGTAAAACAAAAATAACATAAAATTTATGTTACATACATTTGCATTGGACAATGCTCAAGTAGTTTTAGAACTAAGAAGAGATATCTTAAATTAGATATTTGCTATTTGCTTCTATTTTAATTTGTTCAGTTTCTTATCAGGAAGGGTTATATTTTTAAATCAAAAATTCTTTTTCTGTATTCCATTGCTATGTTTTTCTTAATTATAAGAGAACCTGTGAAGTTTATCTTTCACATTGCTGAAGCTGCTGTCCAGAGTTTGTTCTGCTCTTTAGTAATACACATGTGGATTTTAAGTCTGCTACTGGAATTTTAATTTTCCTGAAATTCTTCACTATTTCTTATATCACTCTTTTACATATTAATAAAGTATTTTTTAGTGTCAATTTTTAATTGTCCATTTACCTTATGCTGTTTTGCCTTGTCTTGTAGAGGACATATCTTATGGCATCCATTAAGGATGCCAAATAATTTTTCAAAAAACTTTTTTGCTGCTTAAAAAAAGCAATTTTTACAGGTCAGCTTTCCCCCAGCCCTTTTTTCTTCTTTCTTTCTTACCTTCCTTCTTTTTTTTTTTTTAAGAGTAAGAGTCAGTGTTCTTATGATGGTTCTGCAGAAACTGATCCCTCATCATCTTGTTGAACTAACCTCTTCCTGATTTCCCACACGAGCCTAGTACCTGCTCCATGGACTCCACATTACAGTCTGAGGACCATGGCTTTGCTGTTTCTTTTGCTTGTAATATCTTCTCTCGGATATGTGCATAACCTCACTCCTTTACCTCATTCAAGTTTTTTCTCTAATATTACTCTCAGTGAAGCCTACTGTCATTGCTCTTCCTAAATTTGTAAATGTATCTCCTGTCTGTTGCACCATGATCTGTATTCATTTATACATAACATGTATCACTCCTTACATAGCATCAAATATCTATCATCTATCTATCTATCTATCTATCTATCTATCTATCTATCTATCTATCATCTATCATGTTTTTATTTATTTTCTCTATATTTTTCACTGGAATACAAGCACTCTGTGGCCAAAGATGCTTGTCTTAGTCCCTGGTACAGACATTTAATAAATACTTTTAGTATATTTTAGTATCTTAGCAGGGTGATCAGTTTTCTTATAAAGAGTTGATCTCTTGTGGGTTTTTCTATTTTCTCACTTGGATATAGGTACATTTGTTTAAGTCGGATGGGCTGCCAAAAAATAGGATATATGATTTCACTCTGGCTTCTCTCTGGCCATCTAAGTGCTATTCAAATACCCTATTAAATGTGAGGGTAGCTGAATAGCTTTTGGCTCAAACGTTAGTGTTTGGTAGATTTTAAACTTACGTAGCTTTTCTGGACTGAAAGTTCCTTGATCTACTCTTGCCAGTCTCACTGCTGCATTTATCATATGGATGCCACCCATCACTACAAACTGTGGTATACATTTCTGTCAGGGGCCTTACTTTCTTAGTACGACTTTAGTTATGTGTCTAGATCTCTAAGATTACAGTGAATCACCATGAGTTGCTCACTCTCCTACTACTCCTCTGTTTTCTTGCTGTTGCCGTCTATGGCTAAATGCAAAGCAACAGAGAGAGGAAGTAGGAAAGGGCATTTGGGAAACTCTCAAAAAGACATCCTAAAATAAAAGTGATGTGCATTATATCCCCCTTCCTATCTCCCTTCTTTCTCTCATCTGTATCCTCCCAGCTTCCTTTCACATAGTCCACTGCACTTACAGTGAGGACAGACTCTTCCTAGGCTCTATAAACTCTCAGGCCTAATGGTAGCCAGGCTTAAATTTGGTGATGTCAGGAAATTTTCCTTTTATTGGAACCTCATAGATGTTTTAGTGGGCAGCTCAAAGTTATCTGAACTGCTACCTCAGGGCTGTTTTACACCAGAAACAAAACAATATTTTTAATATTTTTGTTTTAATCAACCTATTCTATTTTTTTAAAGATTTTACTTATTTATTTGACAGAGAGAGAGAGAGAGATCACAAGTAGGCAGAAAGACAGGCAGAGAGAGAGGGGGAAGCAGGCTCCCTGCTGAGCAGAGATCGATCCCAGGACCCTGAAATCATGACCTGAGCCAAAGGCAGAGGCTTAAACCACTGAGCCACCCAGGCACCCCTATTCTATTATTTTTGCCACAACACTGAAGTGAATATAATAGGAAATCTCGTTTTCCACCAGAATGAGCCAAGAGCTGTAAGCTCGTAAACGGGGTTCACATTTATTATCAGGTCTTTTGGCAATATTTCATTTCTGATGATTCTGTTTTATATGTTCTATTTGTTAAAGGAAGGATGTGCCATGTAAGAAGATGATAAAGCAAATAATGTGAAATTTAACTGAATCTTATATATTGCAGGAATCTGTGTGATATAATAGATATGGGTAATATCTATCCTATTGTTATATATTCTTTTATGTGATAGGTGCAGTGTCAAGAGGAGACAGAGGTAAGGCTCAGGAGAATAAAGCATAAGCCTCAGAGACAGGAGTTAGGGCACACTATGTGGGACTATATATGAAAGATACCAAGCTGGTCAGGAGGCGAGAGATAGGAGCAGCATGAAAATTTAGGTGACTGCCTTTGTAAGTTTCTGTGGAAAAGGCAAGATGGCAGAATAAGCAGTTTAGGACTGGCTAGTTTGAATAATTCTGCTGGGTTTTGGGCTGAGCAGGTGACCTCTTGTCACCTTGTACCTGCCTCTAGGATGATTTAGGACACCAGAAGTATTGGCTAGATGTGTGAGAATTAGGGAAGGAAGTAGTTAGGGGTATAAACTTAGGTTTGGTTGGTTTGTATATGATAGGCATACTTTTAGGCAAGTTGTTATCTTTAGGAGTCAGCTAGCCCAGGAAGGGACAGTCTCTCCCCGACCAGAAAGATTTTTTTGTTTGTTTCTTTTTTCAGAAAGGTTTTTTAAGATGTCAAAACATCATTAGAAAAAATTTTAAATTACCATATATCTGTATCATTATTTACAAATATATTTCATAAAACTAACATGTTGTGAATTAACATATTCTTTTTTAAAGGTGCTGTCAGTGCTAAAGCATTCATTGCTGTCCTTCAAAAAACCCAGAGTCATGGAGATGTTAAAACTTTATTTCTTGTTTTCTTTGCAATTCCTTGTGAAACAGGTATGATTGCTTTTTGCCTTTTTGTGAAATAGGAATGGTGCTATCTTTACTTTTTATCCTGCTGAATTGTGGTCTTTAGAAGATTATATCCAATGACTAATATTTCTTTACTTAATATAATTATCACACTTGGCCCAGGTAATGATTATTAATCTCTCTTATATTGGCATTAAATACTGTTTTAAACTAGCACTTAATGTTAGTTATTAATTAATGGATGTGGTGCATTGAGTCAAACTAATAAATTGTTTTTGTTCTTTAGGGCTATTTAGATCAAGAAGGTAAACCAATGGGGTTTGCTGGACTTGTATCACATTTGCATTATCATGAGCCTTCTAATCTTGTTTTTGTCAGTTTCCTTGTAAAAGGCCTTTTCCACAATCTCTGTCAGCCAACTAGGAAAGGTAAGCTTGATGTTTGTGTGTATAATCTTGAAATAGTAACAGAGACCATAGTGAAGCTAGCACTTCAGGAAAATTTTTTCTACATAGAAAACACAAGTTAATATTTAGATAATTTAGAGATACAAAATTAGATAAAGTTTTGTATACCTACTAATATAGATCATATGGGAGATAGCCATATTTTGTGACACCTATTTTAAAATGTCAGTTTCTTATAAACTTTAGTGATTTCTGGACTCCAAGACTCAGAACAAATTAAATAATATGTGATTTTTAAATAAATATTTTTCCTAATTAAAATGTAATATGTGCTCATCATAGAAAAGGGATATAGGCAGGCATTATGTTAAATATAATATTCACAATTAATATTTATGAATATTCTCTTCCAATTATATTCTCATAGAATATAACTGTCTATTTAAATAACAGATGTATTAATTGTACAATCTAGAATCTTATGTTCCTTGAAATATAGTTATGCCAGTATCATATAAATTTTTTGTGAATTCCATTTTTATGCCCACCTAATATTCCATTTAATACATTTTTTTAAAAAAAATTAAAAACATTTTATTTCTATAATTAAGGCCTAGACCCTTAAACAGTGTCCCTAAAAGACATGTTTTCTTTTTGGTGCTTAAATTTATTACATTTCCTAATGCTTTGCAAATGCAATGCCTTTCATAGCATTGCTTTATTTCTGTCTTAAATGGATAGCAAAATTTTACTTTGTGCAATAATCCAGTTCATTATGCTCTGAACATGCATTGTTCCGTGAAACAAGTTTATTCAGGGAATTCTGTCCCTGCAAAAGCTCTGTAAGAGAAGAAATAATTTCCTGCAACAGGAAGTACAGTTGTGTTCATTGCTGTATGGGTATGGGTGGGGTGGGAGGGTGTATGCTATTATAATCATGGAGTTAGAAAATGTGATAACTTTATGAGGCATATGATATGGCTATCACTCTTTTGTAAGTAAGGAAACGGATAAAGAGAAGTTAAATAAATTACCACGATCACACAATTTTAGATAAGTGCCAGAGCCAAGATTCAAATATAAGTAGTCTGACTCTAGACCCCAACTTATTAAAGGTAGAACCTTTTTAATCACTGCAGTATAATGCTCATGTGTTATGAAGGATAGAAAGTAAGTCAAGTTGATTGTACCTTAATATGAGTGGCAATAAGGTAAAGAAGGAAGATAAGGCTGGGAGGTTATTTGTAAACTGAATTTTAGAAAGCCTTAAATGCTAAGCTAAGGAGATTGGATTTTGTTTATGAGGCATTGACATGCAAACAGGGATTTTTGAATGGGTGAGAGACAGGATCATAAAATGCTTTAGGAAAATTGATCATGGCCTGAAGTTAAGGGAGGGGGATGGGTAGAATCCAGGTAAGGAGATGAGGCAATTTGTGGTTGGAATGATTTTGGTACAAACTAGTGTGGGGGTAGCAAGAATGAAAAAGAAGGCACAGATGTAAACTGTCAGCAAATATAGTCATTCCTTGGTTGCTATATTTGTTACATTATTTTTAGTTTTCATGAAATGAAATGCAGTATAATATCCAATTTAAATGTTAAAAATGGTATTGGCACTTTTTTTTTTTTACCTTTATAACAAGACGCTTTGTATTGTATAGATTCAAAACATTTTTCTCAAGATGTTATGGAAAAGCTAGTGTTAGTATTGGCAAATCTGTTTGGAAGAAGACTTCTTCCAGCAAAGTTCCAGGATACTACTGTCAAGTTTTATCAATCAAAGGTAAAATTTATGCTTCTGGTAACATTAAATAATTAATGTAATTAAGTAGTTCCTACCATAAATGATTCAGCAGCAGTAGGATTTTATCAATATAAGGTTCATTTGTTTTATAGAATAATAGTTTGTTCTTTCTGTAATCGCTGTTATATTTAACCTCTAATTCATAAGCCTCTCCATATCAATATATCAAAAGACTAAATTTCTTGAGAAAAAGTAAGGTAAAAAATTTTGCCCGTGTTTTCCATTTGATTTTATGACTCTGTCAAATTATAGCATTCAGTGGCTAAAGAAATAAATGTAGATAATTACACAGTAAATGAACAAATTGTTCCTATCATTGAATCTGTAGTTCCCTTAGGGTCTTTTTACCTTGGGAGGTAGGGCTACAAGCAAGAAGTGTATGTTGTGAACTCTAATGTCCTCAATGAAAAAACATTAGAACAGTCATTAAAGAAATAATTCCTTGACTCATGTAGAAAAAAAGCAGGAAAACTCTTTTCCAATTTTATTTGCAACATATTCTTTGATCAGGATTTGCTATTATTAAATCAACATCAAATACTGTTACTAATATACCCCACTGGAATCTGAGAAAGTGGGATAAGTGGGTTATACTAAATAACCTTAGTAAAAGGTGACAAGGAACAAAAAGAGATGAGTTAATCTATATTGTCTAACTCCACAATGTCAAATTACAAATCTTAGCCCTCACAGAATGTTCTCTTGACCAGTGAACATAACTTTAGTCATTGACCTATCATCTTCACATTTTTTTTATCACATGTACACTCTTCAAGTATTATTTGTTTTGTTTAAACAATTTATATTTAACTTAAGAATTCAGTATCTAAATTCTCACAAAGAAAGACATCATAAAGATATACACTAAAGGAAGGTTTTGCATGGAGACCTCCTGTCTTTCTCACTGTCTGCCAGTCTCTTTCTTTTTCTCTTTTTTAAAGGTTATTGGAAATTTGTGCACTTTCAGGTAGGATATAGTAGATGGTTATCACTTGTGGTGCAACAGAGAGCTGTGGAAACAATGATTTGACTGTCTAAAATTGTAAAATGGCAAAAACTTACTAATGATATAATGGGAATCTTTAATCATGGCTTTCTACCAAAGTATTTGTTGATTCTGAACATGGTGTGAAAATATTACTTAGCATATACAGAGAGCTGCTTCTGAGATTAAAACAATTATTAAAGCTTTTAGTGACCACATGAGGCTAGAGTGACAGAAACGTGGGAGACATAGTGTTTCTATGAGTTTATTGAGAATGTTTACTGAGTACCAGGTCTGCATGAAATGCTGGATTACTACACCAAATTTTTGCAATCTTGTGGCATTTATTAAGTAAAAACCCACTATGCACTTATTCATAGGCTTGTATGCCCCTCAAGACATTTTTGAAGGCTTTTACAACTGGAAGATGTGGAAGGTTAGGAAGCTCTGTAGGAAAGAGGTAGATCTTTGGCAGTCTTTTAGGACTGAGAAAAAAATCCCACCAGCCTCATACTCAAAGTCCCAAGAGAATCATGACTCAAGAACAGAGTTAAGTCAGGTATAGATGGAAACTTAATAAAACTGGAAAACTATACCAGCAATACCAGCAATACCAGCAATACCACTTTAATCTCTATTTGGACTGAAGTGATCACATCTTCAATCATATAACCAGGCACAAAAATGGGAAAACTCACTCTGGTGGAAGATAATATCATTTGAAGCCCATTAGGTACTTTTGTAAACAATTTATGGTGGAAAAAAATCCCAGAACTAAAAAAGTGAATAAGCAAGAATATATGACCAATTGGCAGAAAGAAATTCAGGCAATAGTAGTAGACACACCGATGATTCAGATATTAGAGTTAAGAGACAAAGAATTTAAGTATGATTAATATGTTCAAGAAAATAGGAAAAATGATAGATAAATAGGAGAAGTGTTAGAAAATAGGAGATAGTGATAGATAGAAAAAATTCATGGAAGGTTAGAGAATTTCACCCAATAATTAGAATTTTACCACATAATTAAATGGAAATGTCAGAATTGAAAAATATAATATCTGATCAGAATATACCTATCAGAAGTCAGAATCAATGAGCTGACAGCTCAACAGAAAGTACCCAAACTGTACCACAGAGAGAAAAAAATTGAAGGCAGATAGCATAAGAGAAATATGGATTACAGTCAAAAGGTTTAATGTTATGTAATGGGAGTCTATTAAGAAAAGAAGGGAAGAAAATGGCAGAAGAGTATTCACAACTCTTCTAGTTGGGAATTTCTAAAGCTGATAAAAGGCAGCACTCCATAGTTCCAAAAGCTTATTAGTTAACTTAAAGAAGGATAAATATAAATGTTAAACTAAAACTACTGAAAGTCAAAAACAAAGAGAAAATCATAAACCAGCTAGAGCTGAAACAGGCATTTCCTTGAAAAAAGCAATGATATTGATAGCTGACTTTTTAACCAAAATAATTGAAGCTAGAAGAAAATGTTCAAAAATTTCATCCTACTCTATTTTCATACATAAATATGTATGTATATTTTGCATGTTTTAAACATAATTTAAAATAGGCTAAATATATTGTAATTGATTTAATAATACATCAGGAAGGTATGCATAAATCTACTTTTTAACTTTATTATTACTGAGGTATAACTGATATATAAGGAATTGCACACATTTAATATTTATGTCTTAATGAGTTTGGACATGTGCATATATCCATGATATCATCACTACAACCCAGGTATGACATATATTCATTATATCCCATATTCCTTGTGTGTAGGGTGGCTTTCTTTCTTTCTTTCTTTCTTTTTTTTTTGGGTAGGAGCACTTAACATGAGATTTATCCTCTTCATGTATTTTAAACTTAACAATATTGTATTGTTAACTATAGGTACTCTGTTGTACAGTAGATCTCTAGAATTTATTTATCTTGCATAACAGAAACTTTATATCCAATGAAAAACAATTCCACCTTTCTTCCTCCACCCAGGCCCTGGGAGTCACCATTCTAGTCTCTGCATCTATGAGTTTAACCATTTATGATATAAGTGGAATATAAATAGAATTTATAAGATATAAATTCCGTCATATGAAATCATGAATTACTTGTCCTTCTGTGACTGGCTTATTTTACTTAGCATAATATCCTCTAGGTTCATCCATGTTTTTGCTAATGGAAAGATTTCCTTCCTTTTAAATGTAGTATAATATTCTGTTGTTTGTATATACCACATTACCATATCCATTCATCTCTTGATGGACATTTGGGTTGTTTCCCTATCTAGCTTATTGTGAATAGTTTTGAAGTGAACAAGGGGGTACAGATATCTCTTCAAGATCCTTATTTCAATTCTTTTGATATATACATGACAATGGGATTGCTGGATCATATGGTAGTTCTATTTTTAATTTTTTGAGGAAAACTCTAAATGTTCTCCATAGTGGCTGCATCAGTGTACATTTTTACCAAGAGTGTACAGGGATTCTAATTTTTCTGTATTTTTCTCAACACTTACCTTTTTGATTTTTTGATAATATCCATACTAACAGGTAGGAAACAATATCTAATGTGGGCTTCATCTGCATTTCCCTAATGATTAGTGCAGTTGAGCAACTTTTAATACACGTAGTGGTCATTTGCATGACTTCTTTGGAAAAATGTCTAATCAAGTCCTTTGCCCATTTTTTTTTTTGATTTTTTTGCTATAGAGTTGTAGAAGATTTATATATATATTTGGATATTATCCCCTTACCAGGTAGTTGACTTAGAAATATTTTCTCCCATTCTGGAAATGCCTTTTCACTTTATTATTTCCTTTGCTATGCATAATGTTTTAGTTTGATTTAGTCCTACTTATTTATTTTCATTTTTGTTGCCTGTGCTTCTGGTGTCATATAAAAAAAAAATTGTTTCCTTAGTCCTACTTATTTATTTTCATTTTTGTTGCCTGTGCTTCTAGTGTCATATAAAAAATCATTTCTAAGACCAATGTCCTTATATTTTCTTCTATGAATTTTATAGTTTCAGGTCTTACATTTAATTCTTTAATGCATTTGAGTTTGTTTTTATGTACAGTGTATGGTAAGGGTCAATTTCATTCTTTTACATGTGTTTATCAAATTTTGCCAACACCATTTGTTGAAGAGATCATCCTTTTCCCATTGTATGTTCTTGACATCCTTGTCAAAGATCTTATATATATATAAGTACCATATATACTTGGATTTATTTCTGGACTCTATTTTGTTCCATTAGTCTATATGTCTTTCACGATACTAATACAATACTGTTTTAATTACTGTACCCTTATAATGTGTTCTAAAATTACAAAATGTAATGCCTCTGGCTTTATTTCCCCCCCCCCAAGATTATTTTGATGATTCAGGGTATTTTGTGATTCCATATGAATTCTGGGATTGATTTTTGTTTCAGTAAAAAATGCCATGAGATTTTGATAGGAATTGCAATGAACCTATAGATCACTTTGGATATTTTTGATATCTTATTAGTAATTATTATTTTAATCTATGAACATGGCATTCCTTTGCATTATTTGTGTCTGCTGTAATTTTGTTCATGAATGTTTTTTCTTTTTTTAACTTTAACCTGGACTATCACTTTATTTATTTATTTATTTTGGATGTTTATTTAAAATTTTATTTCTTTTCCTTTTTAAGGTTATGCTAGTCACCATACAGTACATCATTAGTTTTTGATGTAGTGTTCCTTGATTAATTGTTTGCATATAATACCCAGCGCTCCATGCAATACATGCCCTCCTTAATACTCATCACTGGGCTCACCCAACCCCCCCCCCCCAAAACTCTCAGTTTGATTCCTGGAGTCCATAGTCTGTCATGGTTCCTCTCTCCCTCTCATTTCCCACCCTTCATTTTCCCCTCCCTTCTCCTAATGTCCTCTATGCTATGAGTGTTTTATACTTTTTAGTGAAGAGATCTTTCACCTCCTTGGTTAAGTTTATACCTAAATATTTTATTCTTTTTGAATGCTATCACAAATGAGATTGTCCTAATTTTCTTTTCAGATACTTAATGTATATAAATACATTTTTTTTGAAACACAGCTATTTATGTTGATCTTCTATCCTCCAACTTTGCTGTTACCATTTGTTAGTTCTAATAGTTTCTTGTATATGTGTTAAAAGAAATATCATATATTTTAGGTAGATAAAAAATCTAAACTTGGGAGACTTGAAGATGTAACAGGTCATGAAGTATACTAGAAAGGATAATGTGTGGGTAGATATAAATAAATATCTACTGTATCTAAAAATAATTATAAAATCTATTATATATATATAAACTAAAATGCATGATAATCATAACATAAGTGTTGGGAAGGGTAAATATATTTGAATATTTTCAGGTTCTTACACTATTAAGAGTTGTGAAAATTAAAAATGTATTTTGTATTCTCTGGGATAAAGACTAGCAAAATAGTGCACAAGTGTTAATAGAAGAAAACCTGATTTAAAAAAAAGGCAAGAACAGAGAAAAATAATATATAATATATGTCTGGATAGAAACTAAATATTAAAGTTGTATATACAAACTCAACTGTATAAGTAACTGCATTGGATATATATGTACTAAATACTTCAGGTAAAATACTAACATTTTTAGATATTATTAAGAAAAAACCCACAATTATATGCTGTTTATACAAATCACATTTTAGCTATATGGTCCCAGAAAGGTTGAAGGTAAAATGATAGAAGAATAGATATGCCAAGTAAATACTTACCAGAAGAAACCGAAATTCCTGAGTTGCCTGAAAATTAGATAGATGCATTTCTAAATACATAGGTCAACAAAAGAAATAGCAAGAGAGTATAACACGGTTCTGGGACTGAGGGTGTGGGTGGTATGACAGAGCTCTAATTAGTTGCTTATAAGCCTTGTAACACTGATTTAAAAAAATTTGTACTTGTAGTGCTTACTGTGATAAAATACCTTTTGAATATAAATAAAATTCTTATCTTAATGAAGTTTCAAAAGTTCATTTTCACTTTTGTTTCCTTTGCCTTTGGAGACATGTCTTAAAAGAAGTTGCTGTGGTTGATGTCGAAGACGTTACTGCCTATGTTCTCCTCTAGGATTTTGATAGATTCCTGCCTCACATTGAGGTCTTTTATCCATTTTGAGTTTATCTTTGTGTATGGTGTGAGAGAATGGTCGAGTTTCATTCTTCTATAAATAGCTGTCCAATTTTCCCAGCAACATTTATTGAAGAGTCTTTTTTCCACTGGATATTTTTTCCTGCTTTGTCAAAGATTAATTGACCACAGAGTTGCGGGTCCATATCTGGACTCTCTACTCTGTTCCACTCATCTATGTGTCTGTTTTTGTGCCAGTACCATGCTGTCTTGGTAATCACAGCTTTGTAGTAAAGCTTGAAATCAGGCAACATGATGTCGTCAGCTTTGTTTTTATTTTTCAACATTTCCTTAGCAATTCGGGGTCTCTTCTGGTTCCATACAAATTTTAGGATTGTTTGTTCCAGCACTCTGAAAAATGCTAGTGGAATTTTGATCAGGATGGCATTGAAAGTATACATTGTTCTAGACAGCACAGACATTTTAACAGTGTTTATTCTTTTGATCCATGAACATGGAATGTTTTTTCATCTTTTTGTGTCTTCTTCAATTTCTTTCATGAGTGTTCTGTAGTTCCTCAAGTACAGATCCTTTACCTCTTTGGTTAGGTTTATTCCCAGGTATCTTATGCTTCTTGGTGCTAGAGTAAATGGAATTGATTCTCTAATTTCCCTTTCTATATTTTCATTGTTAGAATAACTACAATGATACATATACATTGATACAAATACATTGTTAGAATGTATAAGAAAGCAACTGATTTCTGTGCATTGATTTTGTATCCTGCCACATTACTGAATTGCTGTATGAGTTCTAGTAGTTGGGGGGTGGAGACTTTGGGCTTTCTCTATAAAGTATCATGTCATCTGTGAATAGAGAGAGTTTGACTTCTTTGCCAATTTGAATACCTTTTATTTCTTTTTGTTTTCTGATTGCTGTTGCTAGGACTTCTAGTACTATGTTGAACAACAGTGGTGAGAGTGGGCATCCTTGTCATGTTCCTGATCTCAAAGTGAAGGCTGTCAGCTTTTCCTTATTGAGAAATATTCGCTGTGGGTTTTTCATAGGTTTTATGAAGTTGAGGAATGTTCCCTCTGTCCCTATGTTTTGAAGAGTTTTAATCAGGAATGGATGCTGTATTTTGTCAAATGCCTTTTCTGCATCAATTGAGAGGACCATGTGGTTCTTCTCTCTTCTCTTATTGATTTGTTCTATCACATTGATTTGCAAATGTTGAACCACCTTTGCGTGCCATGGATAAATCCCACCTGGTCTTGATGGATAATCTTTCTAATGTACTGTTGGATCATATTGGTTAGGATCTTGTTGAGAATCTTGGCATCCATATTCATCAGGAATATTGGTCAGAAATTCTCCTTTTTGGTCTTTTCCTGGTTTGATCAAGGTAATGCTGGATTCATAGAAAGAGTCTGGAAGTTTTCTTTCTGTTTCTATTTTTTGAAACAGCTTCAGGAGAATAGGTATTATCTGTTTTTTGGATGTTTGGTAGAATTCTCCACGGAATCCATCAGGTCCTGGACTCTTGTTTGTTGGGAGGTTTTTGATCACTGCTTCAATCTAGTTACTAGATATTGGTCTATTTAGGCTGTCAATTTCTTCCTGATTCAGTTTTAGAAATTTATAGGTTTCCAGGAATGCATCCATTTCATCTAGGTTGCTTAACTTACTGACATAAATGTTGATAATAATTTCTGATGATTGTTTCTATTATCTTGGTGTTAGTCGTGATCTCTGCCCCTTTCATTCATAATTTATTAATTTGTGTTCTCTCTCTTTTCTTTTGGATTAGTTTGGCCAGCGGTTTATTGTTCTTTTTACTTTTTTTTTTTTTAAGATTTTATTTATTTACTTGACAAAGATCACAAGTAGGCAGAGAGGCAGAGAGAGAGGGAAGCAGGCTCGCAGCTGAGCAGAGAGCCTGATGTGGGGCTCGATCCCAGGACCCTGAGATCATGACCTGAGCCCAAGGCAGAGGCTTAACCCACTGAGCCACCCAGACTCCCCTGGTTTATTGTTCTTATTGATTCTTCTAAAGAACCAGCTTCTAGTTTCGTTGATGTGTTCTGCTGTATCTCTAGTTTCTAACTCATTGACCTCTGCTCTAATCTTGATTATTTCCCTTCTTGGGTAGGGGGTTGGCTTAATTTGGGGTTGATTTTCCAGTTCTTTAGGTGTAAAGAGTGTTGGTGTATTCAGGATTTTTCAGTTTTTTTGAGTGAGGCTTGGATGGCTATATATTCCCCCAGCCCAGGACCGCCTTTGCCATATCTCATAGGTTTTAGACTGATGTGTCTTCATTCTCATTGGTTTCCATGAATTGTTTAAGTTCTTCTTTGATTTCCTGGTTGATCCAAACATTCTTGAGCAGGATGGTCTTTAGCTTCCAGGTGTTTGAATTCCTCCCCAAATTTTTCTTGTGGTTGAGGTTCAGTTCCAAAGCATTGTGAGAATAAGCAGAGAATAATCTCAATCTTTTGGTATTGGTTGAGCCCTGATTTGTGACCCAGTATGTGGTCTATCCTGGAGAAAATTCCATGTGTGCTCGAGAAGGATGAGTATTCTGTTGTTTTAGGGTGGAGAGTTCTGTATATATCTATGAGGTCCATCTGGTCCAATGTGTCATTCAAAGCTCCTGTTTCTTTATTGATTTTCTGCTTGGATGATCTATTACTGAGAGTGGCATGGTAAGATCCCCTACAATTAATGTAGTCATATCAGTATGACTCTTTATTTTGGTTAATAGTTGACTTATGTAGTTGACTGCTCCCATATTGGGGGCATAAATATTTATAAACTGTTAGATCTTCTTGATGGATAGACCCTTTAATAATGATGTAGTGTCCTTCTGTATCTCTGACTGCTATCTTTAGCTTAAAATCTAATTTATCTGATAAGAGAATCACTACCCCAGCTTTCTTTTGAGGCCCGTTGGCATGTAAGATCGTTTTCCATCCCTTCACTTTCAGTCTGGATGTATCTTTAGGTTCCAAATGTGTCTCTTGTAGACAGCATATGGATGGGTCCTGTCCTTTTATCCAGTCTGCAACCCTGGGCCATTTTTTGGGAGCATTTAGGTCATTTATGATGAGAGTGATTATTGAAAGATAAGTTTTTATTGACATAATGTTGCCTGTGAAGTCCTTGTTTCTATAGATTGTCTCTATAAATTTCTGTTCTATGTCACTCTTGGGTTCTTTTTTCTTTTATAGAATCCCCCTCAATATTTCTTGTAGTGCCACCTACTCTTTTAAACCTTGCCAGTCCTATCTCTGCAACCATTTTGAATGTCAGCCTTGCTGGATAGAGTATTCTTGGTTGCATGTTCTTCTTATTTAGTATCCTGAATATGTCTTGCCAGCCCTTTCTGGCTTGCCAAGTTTCTGTGAACAGGTTTGATGTTATTCTGATGGTCTTTCCTCTGTACGTAAGGCATATCTTCCCCCTAGCTGCCCTTAAGAACTTCTGTCCGAAATTATGATTCATGAATTTCACAATTAAGTATCAGAAAAGCTTCTGCACAGCAAAGGAAATAGTCAATAAAGCAAAGTGACAACTCACGGAATGGGAGAAGATATTCACAAATGACACTACAGACAAAGGGCTGATATCCAAGATCTATAAAGAACTCCTCAACTGAACACTCAAAAAACAGATTATCACATCAAAAAATGGGCAGAAGGCATGAACAGACATTTCTCCAAGAAGACATACAAATATTTAACAGACAAATGAGAAAATGTTTGTTATCATTAGCCATCAGGGAGATTCAAACAAAACCACATTGAGACCAGTTAGAATGGCCAAAATTAACAAGGCAAGAAACAAGTGTTGGAGAGGATGTGAAGAAAGGGAACCCTCTTACACTATTGGTGGGGATGCAATTTGGTACAGCCACTTTGGAAAACAGTGCAGAGATTCCTCAAAAAATTAAAAATATAGCTACCCTATGACCCTGTTATTGCACTACTGGGATTTACCCCAAAGATACAAATGCAGCGAAAAGAAAGGCCAGATATACCCCAGTGTTCATAGCAGCAATGGCCACGGTTACCAAACTGTGGAAAGAGCCAAGATGCCCTTCAACAGATGAATGGATAAAGAAGATATGGTCCATATATACAATGGAATATTATGCTTCCATCAGAAAGGATGAATACCCAACTTTTGTATCAACATGGATGGGACTGGAAGAGATTATGCTGAGTGAAATAAGTCAAGCAGAGAGAGTCAATTATCATATGGTTTCACTTATTTGTGGAGCATAAGGAATAACACGGAGGACATGGGGAGATGGAGAGAAGTGAGTTGGGGGATATTGGAGGGGGAGACAAACCATGAGAGACTGTGGACTCTGAGAAACAAACTGAGGGTTTTGGAGGGGAGGGGGGTGGGAGGTTGAGTGAGTTTGGTGGTGGGTATTATGGATGGCATGTACTGCATGGAGCACTGGGTGTGGTGCATAAACAATGAATGTTGGAACACTGAAAAAATAAAGTAAAATTTTAAGAAAACACATTGGACAAAATATAAATAGGATGAAAATAAAATGAAATCATTAAATATTTTAATTAAACAATAATAAATATACAAATACAAGATGTAACTCATACAATGTTTAGAGCAAAATTTATAGGCTTATAATTATATCTTAGAAAAGATTAAAGGCTGAAAAAATCAATGATTTAATTTTTCAGCTTAAGCTCAGAAAATAAAACAAATAGAAAATCTAATTAAAGGTAAATTTTACAAATATTGGGACAGAAAATGGGATATTACTACAGATCTTACTTTGGACATTGAGAAGAATAAAAGAGGGTATTACAAATAATTTATGCCATTACATTTTGTTATTTGGACAAAATGGGCATATTCCTAGAAAATGCAACCTTCCAAAACTAACCAAGGAAGATATAAAAAGTCCTGTGTCTGGTATCTATTAAAGAAATGTGGTCAGTGTTGTATGGAAGTGTTGAATCACTATACTGTACACTTGGAATTAATATTACACTGGATGTTAACCATACTGGAATTTAAATAAAAAATTTTAAAAAAGGAAAAAGATGGTGTTGATTAAGTAGTGTGAAAGCAAAATTTTAAGTGAGCGTACTAGGTTTTATAAATGCAGATAGAAACAAAAAATGAATTTTATTTCAATTTCACAGATGAAAGAATGTAACAATTATATTATTGAATAAATAGGTGACTACAGAATTATATTGCAGTGTTCTTTGCCATTCTTCCAAAGTTTTAGTTTTCAAGGAAGGTATATAGATCTCTCTAAAAAAACGATTTGGCTTTCCATTGTTCTTAATGATCTCCCTGATGATTTAGGTGTTCCTTGATGATCTCCCTGAGGATTTTAACGATGCTTTACATGAGTATAACATGGACGTTACAAAAGCCTTTGCCTCTTTCCTACTAAATGTTTCCAAATTGGCTGATATGAAACAGGAATATCAACTCCCATTGTCAAAAATAAGTAAGTATATCTTAGTTCCAAAGTGGAACAATTTAAAGAAAAAATAAAAGAATATTTTTTCCAGAGGAAGAGAAGAGCCTGGGAAGGATCAGTATGCCTTAAAAATATCTGCTTTCCAAAGAAGGAAACTCTTGATTTTTAGAAGCCAAAAGGGCAATGGAGAATAAAAATAAATAGAGTCATTTATAAACCATCTTGATTAAAGATTGCTTTTGGGGCAAGCCTGGAAAGTGCAGTAAGGACATTTATGAAATGAAGAGAAATGAGAGACCATTCTATCACTCATTTTCTTGAGGAAATACGTATAGACTTGGAAGATTAAATGGACCCAAACACTGGTTCTGCTATTCTTAGAAGGGAGACCTTGGGCAAGATTCCATATTATTTCAATAATCCATATTCATGCCTCAATTTTCTCAAAAGTTATATAAAAAAGAGAATAGCATTACAAACCTAGTTTGGGTGAGCTTTAAATAATTCAGTTAATATATGTGAATATCTTAGAACAGTATCTAGCACATAGTAAACACATTAATCTTTGCTCTTATTTTTCATAAGCCATTGGATAGAAATTGAGGGGAAAATAAACAGGAAAAGCTGACTGGGATAAAAGGAAAGGGTTGAGTCATGGGTAGCAATTTCCTAATTTTATTATACCCTAACATCTTCAGTTGGAAAAAGGAAGCAGAGCCCATTACTTCCTGGGCCTATTAAAGTGAGAAGCAGCATGAACAAAAGCAAACAGTAATAGTGGATCATTGTGAGCATCCCAAAGGAGGCAAAATAGGAGTGCCTTCATTACAAATTAGAGTCACCTTTGAATGCACAATCTGGTGCTTTTTGAGAGCAGGAATAGAGGGGATGCCTGGGTGGCTCAGTTGGTTAAGCATCTGCCTTTCGCTCAGATTATGATCCCAGAGTTCAAGGATGGAGTCCCATGTTGGGCTCCCTGCTTAGTGTGGAGCCTGCTTCTCCCTCTGCCCTGCCTCCTGCTTGTGCGCATGCGCACTCTCTCTCTCTCAAATACATAAATAAAATCTTTTAAAAAAAGAATGGGAATGGAAAAAATATTTCTTCTCATATGCCATTTCCAAACCCTTTGACAGTGGCCTCTTGGGATACCCTCGCTGGAATGATTGTGAGGCCAGATCTAAGTTCGGTGGGAAAAAGATTCAAGGTAATAACAATAATTCTGTGTTAAAAGAACATGCAATTTAAAGGTAGTCTTTTATTACCTGTCGATCAAGGAACTAAAACATAATACCAAATTTCATAATATTGATAACATTAACAGCTAACATTTATAGAACGTATGCTGTGCCAAGATGTGCAACTCACTTAAATATTTTATTTATTTTTCAGAGAGAGAGAGAGAGAGAGCACAAGCAGGGGGAGCTGGAGGCAGAGGGAGAAGCAGGCTCCCCACTAGGCCAGGAGTCCAATGTGGGACTTGATCCCAGGTCCCCGGGATCATTACCTGAGCCAAAGGCAGAGGCTTAACTGACTGAGCCACCCAGGTGCCCCATGCTACTCATGCTATGTGATATACTCATCCAGTCTGTCATAGGTCCTGGAAAGTTGAATTACTCCATTGTAGCATGGTCTAGAGAATGTGCATAAAGTGTAACAATTTGGCCAATATTTTAAAAGCTAAACTATTCCAACTTATTGTGGCCAGATTTCACAGGGAAAGAATGTGAGGACTCTGAACTTGTGTCTCACTTGATGAACTGCAAAGAAGGAAGAGTAGCTATTTCTCCATTTGTTTGTCTCTCTGGGAACTCTGATGGTGATTTGCTTCAACCAAATACTCCAAACCATGTAAGTGGAAATGGGGTTTATACATTAAAGATCTTTAAGAAAGAATTGAATGCATACTTCTATGCTGTTTAAAAAGAGTTCAAATTTCCCAAATTGAAAAAAAAATCCAGGTGTATGAACAGAAATATCCAGGAAATGGTACTCTTGAGGCCAATATGGTTTCAATTTTTCAGTGTTGACATGAGGGACCCTGCTCCATTATACAGAATTCCCAAGTATCACCACTTTTCTTCTGTCTTTGTAGGCTGATGCAAGTTTGCTGTGAAAAGAGCACATAAAACTATCTTTAGGCCTTCCTGGTTTTGCTATAGATGTTGTAAATTCCATATGTATTCTGGATCACTGATGTCCAAAATGGTGTACAAAGAACTAGACACATTGGGAATATGTTGGATAATTCACTGAATGTTGGAATAAACTTACAGAAATTTAATTTATATTTTAACACAAAGTTTGAGAAAGAAAATAAGTTTTGTTATATTTGATGTTATGGTTTGACACTAGGGTTTCAACTCTATTCTAGCCCAAAATCCTAGATAGTCCCCTATTATGTAAAATATTTTAGTCCAGTATCACTTAGAAGAATTTTGAAAAACTAAATAGACCTTTGTGCATTTTTAAAAATTTATTTATTTAACAGACAGAGATCACAAGTAGGCAGAGAGGCAGGTAGAGAGAGAGGAAGGGAAGCAGGCTCCCTGCTGAGCAGAGAGCCGGATGCCGGGCTCCATCCCAGGACCCTGGGATCATGACCTGAGCTGAATGCAGAGGCTTCAACCCACTGAGCCACCCAGGTGCCCCCCTTTGTGCATTTTAAATGGACACTTATATTTTTATCACAAATTCTAATAATTTCTAATAATTTCCAGCTTCAGATAAACTTTGATATGTTAAAATAAAGCCACCATATCATTTTTAATGTATAAAATGGAATCTGAATGCTGAGGCATTTGAATACTCAAAATTATGAAGTTAAAAACAGTCAAGAATAAAATTTCTAATGATTTAAAATTTGGTAAAGTTCTTTTCTCTTGTATTTAGATTATACATTCCGCCACATAATTTTACCTTAATGTAATATATTTTTAAACATTAAGCTACCCTATCACATTTCTTAGCTTAAATAGTATGCAATTTCAATTTAAACAAGAATGCAATTTCAATAGTATACAACAGGTTATTTCCTGTTAATTGCAGAAACTTAAATATAATACAAATTTTGAGAAGTAATTACCAAAAATAAAATTAATGTTATATTAGAAATGTATTAATGGAATGGATGAAACTATTTCTTTTTAAATTAGTACAATAACTAAGAATGAATATTTACTTATTTTTAGAATGAGACAGTTCCAGCTTCAAATTTTAATTTGAATGTTGAGAAGCCTTATTCAAATAGAGAAGTAGCTCAGAATGGAACAGCTTTTATGACAGTGATACATAATTCTTCTAATTCTTTCTGAATGTTTGCCCCAAATCACTTACCAGTCTATTATCACAAACATATTTTTAATGATCTCTTAATTAACAACTTAATTAGATCCACTGTAATTTTGTTGAATTCAAGTAATTGGAAACAACCTAATTTAAAAGAAAAGAAGTTATTTCTTTGCTTAGTCCTTAAGTCACCCATTTTCTTAATAGGAAAGCAATATGGCTCTTTGTTGCTACTCTGTACATTTTTAAACCCCAAGTAAGTTTGAGGAAGCTTTTTGTTTTATAAGATGAGAAAAAAGCATTCATGAAAAAAGAGATGAGAAAGGACTTTTTTAAAAAATTGATAATGTACATGGTTTAAAAATTACTTAGAGACCACTGCTCCAGGTCTTTACTCTCATGTGAGTTGTATCTTAACAGAATGTGGGAGAGTGTGGAATTCTGGCATAGAAATAATAGAGGACTGAAATTAGCTTATAAGATCAATAATTTTATGAAGCTTGGGGCGCCTGGGTGGCTTGGTGGTTAAAGCCTCTGCCTTAGGCTCAGGTCATGATCCCAGGGTCCTGGGATCGAGCCCTGCATCGGGCTCTCTGCTCAGTGGGGAGCCTGCTTCCTTCTCTCTCTCTGCCTGCCTCTTTGCCTACTTGTGATCTCTGTCAAATAAATAAAATCTTTAAAAAAATTTTTATGAAGCTTTTTTCCTGTATTTTATTTCTATAATTATAATTAATTACTTATGTAAGAAGTTTGTAGCTAATCATGTTGAAAACAAGACATTATTAAGTATTATAATTTCCCTTTTTTTTTCTATTTCACAATTAATTCAACTTATGGTTAGTAGGTACCATTAACTTTTGTTTCCCTTCCATGTGCACATTTTTCCATGAAGTTTTTGAGGAACACTAATACAGTTATAATATGATATAGTGTCTGTGTCTTATTGCCGCCTAGTCACCATCAATTAGAAGAGATCTTTAAGGTACAAAGCAGGAACTAATACAGACTTTTCATTGTTCCTGCTGGTGTGTTAGAAGAAGCAGGTTCTATATCATTTATTTTGAAGCATCCTGCACGGATGAGTATTTCTAGAGTACGCCTTGATGGCAACATGTCCTTTGCCTTACCCAACTCACTTTATGCAATTTTACTTTACTAATGTAAGTTATAACCTCTCAAATCTTATTTTGCTTTTATTGTTTGTTACATTTTAATGTAATGCTACATAGGTATTCATATAATCTTTAAATAACATATATATAAGCTGTAAAGCATTAAACTAAAATGAAAACCCATGGACTCAGGACCCATGTACTCCTCCTCTATTTTACTCCCTTGTCTCTCCTCTTTCCCTAGGATATAAATTATCCTGAATTTTGTGTTTTTAATTCTCCTTTAAAAAACATCATATTCCGAAGTTCCTTTTTATATTTGCTGCTTTTGATTTTTATAGAAAGTAAAAGAATACTTACTCTAGTCTCCTGGATGTTGTTTTTTGCTTTTGTTTTGTTTTGCTCTTTGCACAAGATTCATTCATGTTGTCAGTTGAAGCTCTATTTTATTTTCACTGCTTCATAATATTTCAGAGTGTGGATATAAAACAAGCCATTGATCTAGTTTCCTCTTAAAAACTGTTTGTGTTTGTTTTTATTCTTTACTGTTACAAAAAGGGCTGCTACAAATATCTGGGGCCCATGTACAATAGTTTCCCTGGAATGTAAATATTCTGGATTTTTGAGGTCAAACAGGTTTCAGGATCATAATGGAATAAGAATATTCCAAGAACTTATAGTGATAAAAGAACTTTCCATGCTACCACCAAATCATTTGAGAAAGTAGTTTTACTGATTAGTGTATTGGAGTAGTTCCTATTGACCCTGTATAGTTTTCATAAAATGACCAGACATGAAAGGCTATTGACTTGTTAACTTGCTATTCTTACTTTTCTTCTCTTTCCTTGTATATCTCTCCCCTTCCTTTTTATTCTGGTGATTGGGTTCTTGCAGTTGTTAGAGTTGAATTCTTCTCTTGAGACACAGAAGGCACCAAATCTTTAATACTCTGTTTACAAGATATCTCTTATACCAACAAGGATAATGAAAAAAAATTAAAATTAGCTTTTCTTTCCTAGTGACTCTTGTTATTCTCATGGCTGCATAGTTGAAATTGCCGAGTATGCTGTGAGGCAATAATGTTCGTAGGTGGTACCAAGTCATTTTCTAGACTTGCTTAGGATAGCACCAACCCAGTGTGTATGAAAGACACCCTCTTACTTCATCATGAACAGTGTGCTTCAAAAAAGTTGAATAAAGAAAGGAACTATAAAGCACAATGTAAGAAATCATAAACTTTCTTTACACATAAATAACAAAAAGATTTGTGTTTCTTTAGGTCATTTTACGCACAATTGGTATCAATCACAATCAGGCTCCTGTGTTGTGGTCACAGGTATTTGATAACCAAGGAAGAAGAATGCCACTTAATGCTTATGCACTTGATTTCTATAAACATGGTTCCTTGACAGGACTAGTCCAGGACAACAGGTATGTTTTATCTATCTTCACCTATCCACCCCCCCTAATCTTTCAACTTCTACCTTTCTGTGTCCATGTCTGTATTCATGTCTGTGTCTCCATCTTTCTCTTTCATTTCTACCTCTACCTGTGGTTTACCAGCAAAATCTTGGAACTTAAGGTGACTCACTTGACCTAAAGATGTACCCTGCAGATATATTTGCATACTCTCACAGATGTGTTTTTATTTATTACTATCCTATTTATTGAATATAAGTTATTTTAAAAACTCACCATTATCTGCGAGAAGTATATAAAAAGGTATATAACTCACACTTCTGAAGACTGAGCATAGGACAATTGTTTTAGCTCTTTGGCAAGGAAATCATTTTCAAAAACAGTAAGGAAGGGTAAACCCTCTTGGATTTACTGAAAGTAGAGAAATTCGTCCAGGCACCGAAAGTAGAGAAATTGGTCCAGGCACTGAGCACATAGATGTGATAGGGGCATTCTGTCACACTAATAAGTAATTCAGTAAAAAATTTGCATAAAATTTTGAGCAGTTTTTATTGAATTAAAGGATTTAAAACTTGGGACACTAGATAAATATTGATTTTTTAAAAATTTCATAGCTCACTGATGCAGATGTATTTTATTCATTTTTAAAGTTTTTTATTTTAATCACCTTGTGTTCATTATGACAAATGCACTCCTTAATCCCCATCATATATTTCACCCATCCCCCTCCCCCATCCCCTCTGGTAAACATCTGCTTGTTCTCTATAGTTAAGAGTCCATTTCTTGGTTTGCCTCTCTCTCTTTTTGCTTGTTTGTTTTATTCTTAAATTACACAGGTGAGGGAAATCCTTCAGTATTTATCTTTCTTTGGCCAACTTATTTCACTTAGCATTATACTCTCCTGCTCCATCCTTGTTATTGCAAATAGCGAGATTTCATTCTTTTTTATGGCTGAAATATATATATATATATCTCCATTTGTCAGTTGATGGACACTTGATAATGGGCTGCTTCCATATCTTGGCTATTGTAAATAATCTTTCTATAACAAAAGGATGCATATAGCCCTTTGAATTTATGTTTTTGTATTCTTTGGATAAATATCCAGTAGTGTGATTGCTAGATAGTAGGGTAGTTCTAATTGTAACTTTTTGAGGAAACTCCATACAGTTTTTCATAGTGGCTAAACCGGTCTGCACTCTACTAACAGTGCAGGAAGGTTACCCTTTATCCATGTCCTCATGAACACCTACTGGTGTTCTTGTATTTTTTTATTTTAGTCATTCTGACAGGGATGAGGTGATATCTCATTGTAGTTTTGATTTGCATTTCCCTGATGGAAAGTAATGATGATCATCTCCTCATATGTCTGTGGGCCATCTGTATGTCCTTCTTGGAGAAATGTCCATTCAGGTTTTCTGCCATTTTTTAATTGGACTATCTGCTTTTTGGGTGTTGAGATTTATAAATTCTTTATATATTGTGCATAGAGTCCTTTATCAGATATGTCATTTGGAAATATCTTCTTCTATTCCCTAGGTTGTCTTTTAGTTTTGTTGATTGTTTCCTTCACTGCAGAAGTTATTATTATTTTTTTTTAAAGTAGGCTCCACACCCAACATGAGGCTTGAACTCACAACCCTGAGATTAAGAGTCCCGCATCCTACCAACTGAGCCAGCCAGGTGCCCCTGAAGCTACTTATTTCATAGTCCAAATAGTTTGCTTGCTTTTGTTTTCCTTGCCTCAGGGGATCTATCTAGAAAGTAGTTACTATATTCAATGTCAAAGAAGTTATTGCTTGTGTTCTCTTCTGGCATTTTTGTGGTTTCAGGTCTCACATTTAGGTCTTTAATCCATTTTTAATTTATTTTTATATAAGGTATAAAAAAGGTTGTCCAGTTTCATACTTTTCTTTTTTTTTTTTAAGATTTTATTTATTCATTTAGAGAGAGAGAGAGGGAGAGTGAGAGAGAAAGAGAGGAGGAGGGAGAGGGGCAGAGGGAGAGGGAGAAGCAGACTCTCCACTGAGCAGGAAGCCTGACATGGGGCTCTATTCCAGGACTCTGGGATCATGATCTGAGCCCAAGGCAGCGGCTTATCTGAAGGAGCCTCCCAGGCACCACTTCCAGTTTCATTCTTTTTGCATGTTGCTGTCCAGTTTTCCCAAAATCATTTGTTGAAGTGATGGGTCTTTTTTCTATTGGATATTCTTCCTAGCTTTGTCAAGGATTAATTGGTTATATAATCGTGGGTCCTTTGCTGGGTTTTCTGTTCTGTTCTATTGATCTATGGGTCTCTTTTCTGCCAGTACCATACCATCTTGATCATTACAGCTTTGTAATATAACTTGAAGTTTGGAATTGTGATGCCTCCAGCTTTACTTCTTTTTTTTTTTCTTCTTCTTCTAGTTGCTTTGGCTATTCAGGGTCTCTTGTGGTTCATACAAATTTTAGGATTGTTATAGCTCTGTGAAAAATGCTGGTTGTATTTTGATAGGGATTTCATTGAATCTGTAGATTGCTCTGTGTAGTATAAACATTTTAACAATATTTGTTCTACCATTCCATGAGTATGGAATGTCTTTCCATTTCTTGGTGTCGTCTTTCATTTCTTTCATCGGCATTTTATAGTTTTCAGGGTACAGATCTTTCACCTTTTTGATTAGGTTTATTCCTAGGTATCTTTTGTTTTTGATGCAATTGTAAATGGGATTGATTCCTTAATTTCTCTTTCTGCTGCTTCATTATTGATGTATAGAAATGCAACAGATTTCTGTACAGTGATTTTGTATCCTGTGACTGTACTGAATTCATATTTCAGTTCTAGCACATTTTTAGTGGTCTTTCTGGTTTTCTATACATAGCATCATGTCATCTGCAAATAGTGAAATTTACTTCTTTACACATTTAGATGCCTTTTATTTGTTTTCATTGTCTGATTACTGTGGCTATGACCTTAGGGGAAAACTCTCAGTTTGTCCCCAATGAGGATGATTTATTAGTTGTGGGTTTTTCATGTATGGCCTTTATTATATTGAGGTATGTTCCCTCTAAGCCTGTTTTGTTGAGGGTTTTTTATCATGAATGCTTGTTGTACTTTATCAGATGCTTTTTTTCTGCATCTATTGAAATGATCATATGGTTCTTAGCCTTTCTTGTATTTATGTGATATATCACATTGGTTACTTTGTGAATATTGAACAACCATGCAACTCAGGATAAATCCCAGTTGACCAAGATAAATGAGTTTTTAAATGTATTGTTGGATTTAGTTTGCCAGTATTTTGTTGAAGATATTTGCATCTACATTCATCAGAGATATTGGCCTGTAGGTCTCTTTTTTGCAGTGTCTTTATCTGGTTTTGGTATCAGGGTAATGCTGGCCTCACAGAATGAATTTGGAAGTTTTCCTTCCTCTTCTATGTTTCGGAATAGTTTGAGAAGAATAGTAATTAACTCTTTGGTAAGTGTTTGGGACAATTTTCCTGTGAAGCCATCCGGTCTTAGACTTTTGTTTTGGGGGAGTTTTTTGATTAGCAATTTAATTTCTTTACTGGTATTCAGTCTGTTCAAATTTTCTATTTCTTCCTGTTTCAGTTTTGGTAGGTTTTATGTTTCTAGGAATTTAGTTTTTTCTTCCAGTTTGTCTGATTTGTTGACATATAGTTTTCATAATATTCTCTTATAATTGTTTGTATTTCTGTTGGTGTTGGTAGTTATTTCTCCCCTCTAATTTATGATTAGAGGTTTATCAGTTTTATTGATTTTTTTCAAAAAGCCACCTTCTGGGTACATTGATCTGTTCTATTGTTTGTTTGTTTAGTTCTTATATCACTTATTTCTGCTCTAATCTTCATTTATTTCTTTCCTTCTGCTGGTTTTAGGTTTTGTTTGTTATTTTTAACTCTTTTGGGTGTAAGGTTGGGTTTTTTTTATTTGAGAGTCTTCTTACTTATTGAAGTGGGACTGTATTGCTATAAATATTCCTCTTAGAACCACTTTTGCTGCATCCCAAAGATTTTGGACCATTGTGTTTTCATTTTCATTTGTTTCCATGTACATATATATATTTTTAAAGATTTTATTTATTTATTTATTTGACAGAGAGAGAGAGATCACAAGTAGGCAGAGAGAGAGGGGGAAGCAGGCTCCCTGCTGAGCAGAGAGCCCAATGCGGGACTAGATCCCAGGACCCTGAGATATTGACCTGAGCTGAAGGCAGAGGCTTAACCCACTGAGCCACCCAGGTGCCCCCATATATCTTTTTAATTTATTCTTTGAGTTCCTTGTTTACCCATTCATTGTGTTGTAGCATGTTATTTAACCTTCATGTATTTGTGGTTCTTCCAGATTTTTTCTTGTGATTGACTTCTAGTTTCTTTCTTTTTTTTTTTTTTAAGATTATTTATTTATTTATCTGACAGAGAGAGAGAGAGAGAGATATCACAAGTAGGCAGAGAGGCAGGCAGAGAGAGAGGGGGAAGCAGGGTCTCTGCTGAACAGAGAGTCTGATGTGGGGCTTGATCCCAGGATGCTGAGATCACAACCTGAGCTGAAGGTAGAGGTTTAACCCATTGACTCACCCAGCTCCTGACTTCTAGTTTCTTGAGGTTGTGGTCAGAAAGGATGTATGGTGTGGTTTTGATTTTTCTGAATTCTTGAGGCTTGTTTCGTGGCCTAATATGTCATCTATTCTGGAGAATGTATCATGTGTACTTGAAAATAATGTGTATTCTACTGTTTTAAGGTGGAATGTTCTGAATATATCTGTTAAATTCGTCTGGTCCAGTGTGTCATTCAAAGTCACTGTTTCCTTGTTGATTTTCTGTTTAGATGATCTGGCCATTGATGTAAGTGTAATGTTAAAGTCCCCCACTATCATTGTGTTATTATCCGTTAGTTCCTTTATGCTTGTTGTTAACTGTTTTACATATTTAGGTGCTCTCATGTTGGGTGCATAAATATTTACAATTGTTATATCTTCTTGTTGGATTCTCCCCTTTATGATTATAAAGTGCCCTTCTTTGTCTTTTGTTACCGTCTGCTTTAAAATCTAATTTGTCCAATATAAGTATTGCTAGTTGGCTTTCTTTTGACAACCATTTGCATGATAAATGTTTCTTCATCCCCTCACTTTCAATCTGTAGGTGTCTTCAGGGCTACAATGCTCTTATAGGCAGCATATAGATGAGTCTTTTTTTTTTTCTTTTAATCCATTCTGTCACCCTGTATCTTTTGATTCAAGTGTTTTGTCCATTTTCATACAAAGTAATTATTGGTGGATATATACATTTATTGCTGTTTCATTACTTGTTTTGTGGTTGTTCCTAAAGATTTTCTCTGATCCTTTCTTGTCTTTCTCTCTTTCATGGTTTGCTGGTTTTCTTTAGTGATATATTTGGATTTCTTTTCTTTATTTTTGCAGTTTATTAGTTGTTTTTGATTTTTGGTTACCATTAGGTTACATCCTCTGCATATTTAGCTGTTGGTCTATATTAAGCTGGTGGTCATTTAGGTTTGAACCATTCTTTACTCCTCTCCTCCCCATGTTTTAGATATAAGATACCTTCTTTTACATATTTCTATTTTGTGAGTACCTTGGGTGGTCTTTTACAAAAAGAATTCATTTTTACTGTTTTTGTGTTTCCTACCTTCATACTGTCACTTTTGGTCTTTCATTTCCACTCAAAGAATCCCCTTTAATATTTCTTGGAGGACTAGTGTGTTGGTCATGAACTGCTCTAATTTTTTTTTTTTTTTTTTTTTGCCTGGGAAACTCTTTATCTCTTCTTCTATTCTGAATGATAGAATTGCTGGATAGAGTATTCTTGGCTGTATATTTTTCCCATTCAGCACTTTAAATATGTCATGCCTTTTTCTTTTGCTTGGAGAGTTTCTGCTGAAAAAGCCACTGATAGCCTTATGGATTTTCCCTTGTAGGTAACTGCCTTATTTTGTCTTGCTGCTCTTAATTTTTTTTTCTTTATCACTATATTTTGCCATTTTAATTATGTCTTGATGTGGATCTGCTTTTGTTGATTTTGTTGGGAGTTTTCTGTGCCCCCTGGATATGGATATCTTTTTCCTTCCCCTGTTAGGAAAGTTTTCATCTATTATTCTTCAAATAAATTTTCTGTCCCCTTTTCTTCCTCTTCTTCCTCTAGGACTTTTATAATGTGAATTTTTAAATAAAGATTTTATTTACTTATTTGAGACAGTGAGAGAGAGAATGTGCACAAGTGGAGGGGATGGGGAGAGGAAGAAGCAGCCTCCCCACTGATCAGGGAACCTGATGTGGGGCTTAATCCCAGGACCCTGAGGTTGTGATCTGAGCTGAAGACAGACACTTAGCTGACTGACCCACCCAGGTGCCCCTATAATGTAAATGTTATTACGTTTGATAGAGTCACTGAATTCCCTAAGCCTTTTCTTATTTTGCATAATTCCTTTTTTTCTTTTGTTTAGCTTGGTTACTTTCTATTACCATGAGTTCTAGGTCATTAATTTGTTCAACTGATTTTCCATCCTGCTGTTCATTCCATCAAGTGTGTTTGTCATTTCATTTACTGAGCCCTTTATTACTGGTATGTTATTCCTTATCTCTGTGTTAAGGTTCTCACTCAGGTCTTCCATTCATAAGTCCAGTGAGTGTCTTTATAATCATTACTTTAAATTCTGTTTCACTGAGATCCCTGGACATGGCCTTATCCTGTTCTTTCATTTGGGACAAATTCCTCTGTCTTCTCATTTTGTCTGTCTCTGTGTCAGCTACTGTGTATTAGGAAAGTCAGGTACCTCTGCTGTTTTTGAGGGTAATGGTCTTACATAGAACTCCTTGTTGGGGGGCGCCTGGGTGGCTCAGTGGGTTAAAGCCTCTGCCTTCAGCTTGGGTCATGATCCCAGGGTCCTGGGATCCAGCCCTGTATCGGGCTCTCTGCTCGGCAGGGAACCTGCTTCCCCCTCTCTCTCTGCCTGCCTCTCTGCCTACTTGTGATCTCTGTCCGTCAAATAAATAAAATCTTAAAAAAAAAAAAAAAAGAACTCCTTGTTGGGAGTTGCAGTCTGGGAGGGGTTTGAGCTGGTCTCTCCTCAGGGGCGAGTTTTCACAGTGCTGGGACTGAGGCAAGCATAACTTGGAAGGGTGGATACACCAGAGCATGGCAGGTACCAAGCTTGGCATAAACAAGTTGGGTACTGACAGTTGGCATGGTACTGGTTCCTACAACTAGCCCTGTGCTAGTTGTGGTGGGGGAGGGAAGTGGTGCTGGTCAGTTTCTTTGTTCACAGAGAGGTCTTTTGTGAACACTACCTCTCTGGGACATTTTCTGAGAAGAACAAATAACCTCCCGGAGCCCTGTATGCCACAGGCACCCTTCAATTGCTGTTTCCACACTATACATCCATGGGTTGTTTGCCCTGCCTTTTCTCCAAAAGCAGTCCCGATACCCCTGGGCTATATCCAAGCCAAGCCCACTGACCTTTAAAATTCTAGCCTTTAAGCCTCATTGGTTGCAAGAACTCATGATATTCAGCCCCTCTCATTTTCCAAGCCAGTTGGTATGGTGAATCATCTTCCCTTTATGCTCCACTGTGTTCTAGTCTGTCTTTACTCTGCTCCACCTCTATGGCTCCCATCCCACTGCAATGGGCAGTTCTCTCCCAAACCACATCTCTGAACTTCCTACTTTCTTCAATGCAGTTTTTTATCTACCTTCAGTTGTGGACTTTGTTCTGTCAGTCTTCAGGTTGATTTCTGGGGTATTTAGGATATTTTGATAGTTATATAGATGTGTTCATGGGATGAAGCAAACCTAGGGTCTTCGTAGGTATTTCTGATCATTTTTAAAAATATAACTCATTATTGTGAATTAAGTTGTGGCATTAGTAAATAATTCATTTGATTCTTCCATTTTGATTCTCCAGCTCCTATTCACTCTCCTGAGCTTAACTTTCCTATTTTGGATTTCTTCTGAGATGGTCAGTCTTCTATGTGTATTGATTATGTGTGGTTGTAATACTTATGACATTTTTGAATTCAGAATCATCATTCCTGTTGATTGAATCATCATCTAAGATGTGTGACAAAAAGTTTCTGGTAAATATGTCACGACAGACAAAAGTAATTTATTATTGACAAATCCAGCATTTCAGTATGACATAAGTTCTTTAATGTTTTTATACTATTAAATTTCAAATATTTTTGTTTAGGATACATGAAGGAGCTGCTTATCAGTTGTTGAAAGATTTTGCACTCACCATTAAATCTATCAGGTATGTTATGTATTTTAAATATTGATTTCAAATTTTTCAAAAATTTAATGGTAATTTGAAAAATGTTGACCTTATACTTAAAAATGCCCTTGAGCTTCTGAGATGTCACACATTTCAACTCCCCAAACACTTTACAGAGCTTCTTTTCAACACCCTGTTGCATTGGTTCTATAATAGAATTAATTCCAAAGCCCATTTGACATAAGGTTTTATTCAGACCAGAACCTCAGCCTTAAGCACTGCATAACAACAGGACAATATTCAAAAGCCTCAAGAATTCCTAGATCCTAGTATTCTCAGTTTTCACAACCAGTGTTTGTCAGATACATGATACTTCAGAAGATCCCTTAGGGCTCCATGGAGTCCCTGGTTTATATCAACTTACATATTCTGGACTTTCTTGCTTTATATTATATAGTGTTTTTTTCCAGGCTTTATCTGACTCTGGTCTCTCATGTTGGCTTTCTGTTTCCATCTTTAGCAGAGTACAGTGGGGATTCAAACAACTCTAAACTTTCTATGGATATACCCATCCTAAGGGTTTATTACAAGGTCCACCCTTAGGCCCATCTAGTGTTGCCTGGTTAAATAAACATCTTCTTAAAGCCTCCTGTTTGTGTGCACTTCAATATTTTATGGGTTTTCCCTTTTATATCACGTACTTTAAAAAATTACATATCTTCACATATATGTATACATGCAATTAGCCATGAATCTCTTCATGAATTTCTTGCTAATCAGGTCACTGGTTTTTAATTTTTTGATTTGAGATTAATTAGACCTGTTTGGATGTTTTATACAAAGAATGAAACTTTGGGGATTCTAGAACAGAGGAAACTGCTCTAGATATTTTCTTGAGTATATCCAGACAGTGTATTTCTTGAGTGGTTCATGGTTATTCAAGAGTATCCCAGGAAACCCCTGAGACTTTGGAACCATCTCAAAATCTCATCCTAGAAATATCATTCATTCATCTGAAAAGTATTGAATATTATTGCTTTGAGACATACTTCTAAGTATTTGATATATAGAGAATCAGTAAATCTTTTCCTGCTTTAAATGTAATCTTACAGTGTAGTGTGAGGAAACTGACTTGTAGCTACTAAAAAGGCAGTAAGTGCTAGGATGATAGATAATGAGGCAACCTTGGATTCAGAGAAGGATTTTCAAATGAAGTAATTTTTTCACTAAGTCTTAAGGGATCTTAAGGGATAGGGCAGAGGAAATAGTGTTTTTAAAGTACAGAAATGAAAAAGGGTCTGATATGTCAGGGATAGGCTTCTATCTCACTCTAGTGGCATGGGGAATATGGGAGATGTGATAGAGATGGGGAAGATACTGAGTTGCTTAAAGCAGCTTTAAAGGCAATTAGGATATGTATTGGAAAGGGTCTTAAGTCTCATATTATGGAGTGGGCTTAATATTATGAATAATGTGTAGATAGTGTATAGGCATGGGTATGATATGGATCTGTGGTTTATATATCTGACAGAGATGTATAAGGTTTATATATGTTTATATATGTGACAGAGACTCAAAGACTATAAGAGCCATGCAAGTAAGAGTGAGTGTGAGTCTGAATTAAGGAAAGAGAAGTAATGATGTAAAGGAGTGGTTAGAGAAATACTTATAGGATAGAATTCAGAGAAAGTTTCAATAAAGTTCATGTGGTTGGTGATGATAATAAGTTCCTATCTTAGTTAAGGATACCTAAGAAATATAGAAGTGAGGATGAAGTTTGAGGAGGACTAAGAACCAAAAATAATGAGTTAGAATTTATACATGTCCCATAATATCTGTGGGGTATAATTCAAGAGGAAATGGTCAGTGTTATAATTATAAGTCTATGATTAGGAGTATATTCAGTGTTATAGATACAGATCTGGTCGTTCTTTGTGGTAGGTCAATGAAGACAATAGGAAAAATTCTGGAACTCTAGTGCAACCAAGGTAGATAAGGAATTACAAAAGGCTGATAAAATGTCAGATGCTGATTGTGGTCAGTACTTTTATCAGCCCATCTGCACTGTTCATTCTTGGATTTCCTCTCTCCTTTCTTTTCACTTGCTTATACATTTCTTGTTGCTGCTGTAACAAATTACCACAAACTTAGTGGTTTAAACCAACACAAATTTATTATCTTACAGTTCTGGAAGCCTGGTGTCCCAAATAAGTCTAACTGCATTAAAATCAAGATGTTGGCAAAGCTCATTTCTTTCTGGAGACTTGAGGGCCATCTATTTTATTGTCTTTTCTAGCTTCTAGATGCTGCTGGCATTATTTTGCTTATGGTCCCCTTTCATCTTCAAGGCCAGCAATGGTGGGGAAAGTCTTACATTGCATTACTCTGAGATGAACTCTCTCCTGTCTCCCTCACAAAAATCTTTTAGACTATATTGGGCCCACCCAGATAATACAGAATAATTTTTCTATCACAAAGTTAGCTGATCAGCAGCTTGAATTCCATCTGCAACCTTAATTCTCTTTGCTGTGTAAACTAACATAGTCCTAGATTTCTGAGGATTAGAACACAAATAAAGGTCACTATTCTGTTTATTACTCCTGTTTTTTAAAATTTTCTCACATATCTAGGTAAAGGAAGTAATATTTTGCTCTTCATAGAGGTACTTGCTTGTGGAGTTCAGTATATACTAGACATGATAGCCAAAAAAAACCCAAAAACAAACAAAACAAAAAACACAAAATAGCCTCCAAAGACATGTGTGGCAAGAAGGAAGGGACTTTGTTTTGCTCTTGTTGAAGGGAGAAGTGATAAGTTTACATGGAATTTGGTGGCCTTTAAAATTCTCTTGGTAACTGACATGAAGAAGAGCTGCATGGGGATTGTTTTGTTATCTTTATTTTGTTTTTTTACACACTTTTTTTTAGATCAAAATATTTCTTATCAGTATTCTTCATATTTTGCTAACATTTCATCATCTAGTAGGATTTACTTAATTCTTCCTGCCTGGGGGAAAGTACTTCTTATAATGCTGACTCTCACTAATATATGTGTTCTCTCTGTGTATGTGTGTGTGTGTGTGTGTGTGTGTGTGTGTGTGTATTTCCATTTACAGTGTTTCCTTGCGTGAACTCTGCGAAAATGAAGATGACAACGTGGTCTTAGCATTTGAACAATTGAGTAACACCTTTCATGAAAAACTTGAAGGAGTTTAAAAATAAAGACTATCCAGACCACTTAAAATATTGCCACTGGCATTTTTAAGTCATATTTTGTGATCTGCATACTAATCAGAAATATATACATGATGAAGTGGAAAGGGCAAACAACTTGGGAGTCTGAATTGTGATCAAACCTGCCATGTTCTCTCATGAGTACCCTTGGACAAGTTTTTTAATATCTTTGGAGTCTTAGCTTCTGTATATAATTGAATAATAATGCCTATGTTTCAGCTGGTTTGTGGACTGATTGAAAAAATGCAAAGATTTTTTATGTGACTAAAGAACAATTTTTACTCTGTGAAGCCTAAACAAATATTACATTCTCAGCACTTTTCTCCTGGATGTTATAATTTGTAAAAGTCTATCAAGGGTAGAATATACTCTATATCCCGAAGTTGAAATATGCTTTCTCTATTAACCTAAATGTGATTATCTGATTTTGATAAATGGTTTTTAAAAATGACAACTTCTAGTAAACTTGAATTACTTTTTAAAAAAATATAAACGAGAGTTTTGGCATAAATCCTATGATGCTCTAAGGTAACATATAGCTGGTGATTTGGCTTGATTTTAATTGTATGTAAATGATTGAAAAAACACAAAGAAATAAATGGGTATAAACAATTTTCCATTTGTCTCTTTGTGTAAAGTCTATACATCTTTCTGTGCATTTGCACATACTTATGCATTTTATATGTAATAAATAGTTTATGTCTAATTGCTTTCCCTTCCTAGTCTAAGCCTCAGATCACAGTTTTGGAATCTATTTTAGGCCCTAAAATTGAGTAGAACATTTTATCCTCAGAGAAATCTCTCTCCTTCTATCTAGGTGTCTTACTGAAGGTGATCTTTTGTATGACATTATTTATACATAATATGACATTGGCTTAGAAAAACACCCATGGTTCATTTTGTCTGGAGATAAAAGAATATTCTGTTATCTGGAACTGACCCATTATTGCATGTGCCATGTTAGGGGAGTCTAGTTTTTTCAGAGTAAACCCTTTTATTCCCCTACCCCCAACTTTAACCTCCACCAACCTCTAGATATTCTCTATTTCTGTAATATTGTCATTTCAAGACCTAAATAAATGGAATTATACAGTACATAACCTTCTGAGATTTTTCCTTTCACTCAGCATAATTCCATCAAGATTGATCCAGGTTGTTACATGTACCAGTAGTGTGTCCCTTTATATTGTTGAATAATATGCCACAGTATGGTTGTACCACAGTTTGTTTAACCATTCAACACAGTGAAGGACATTGGGTTGTTTCTAACTTTTTGCTGTTACAAGTAAAGCTGCTATTAATATTTATGTTTCTTCTGGAATATATATAGAGCTTCTCTTTGGCCCTTGCTGACACCAGGGAAGAGGGAAACAGGGCTGATTCACACTGCTCTGTTGTTTTAGGGTGCGGATGGAAGCTCAGCTGTCACAGGGAATATATGTAGGACAGTATTGATTAGTCTGGCTTTGCACCAACTCATTCTTTCTTACTAATATTAGTTGAAGGTAGAGGTTCAGCACCCTCCCACCCCAATACACACACACCAGGGGAGGGGGCAAGAGCAGGTTTCTGATTAATTCCACCTCACACTGCCTTGTTTAATATCATTGATGCTGGGTCAGGGGATGGCTAGATGGCTCCAATGACATCTGGAGAGGGTGAAGTGTAGTGGTGATTAGTGCCTCTTCATACTGCTTTGGATATACAAGAGACAGAAAACTCAGAGAACTCATTATCATGTTGTTTCTTAAGTCTCAAGGTTCCTATTGTTTTTGTGTTATGTCTAGGTAACTTTTGCTCCAAAAAGGAAGACCTAGGAGGAATGAGATTGCTCTTACATTTTTATTGAAAGAAAGGAAGATGTTGAAAGGACTTGTTGGAAAAAGTTTGAGTCTCTGTTTTTTACATGAATCAATAACTGAATCAAGGGAAAGCTTTACCTCTTTATAACTTAATGTTATGATTTCAGCAGTAATTTGTGTGTGGTTCAGGAGATCTTACAGTAGGCGGGCAATGCTTCCATGGCCTGAGAATTTTCTGAAAGCCAATTTTTGCTTTTCTCAATATCCCTTTTGATCCTGTTTTACATCTTCCCTTTGAATGAAGGCCCATTCTATCATCTTCGTGATATTGCAGAGAGTCAAAGTCCTTACTAGCTCCAGAACTTATTAGGGGAAGTGATATCAGTGTAAAGACAAATTAGCCTTGTTATGTGGATGTGCCAATATGAAACCAAAACTAACTTCCTACTTAATAAATAGGTCAAAAATGCTTGTACCACACATCCTTGTGATCCTGGATGTGATAACAAGCCTTTAGTGTAGCTACGGCTGCTGAACAGTGTCCTAGAAACCAAAGAAGGCAGACTCTTTTAATTGCAATGATTTGCTTGTTGACACAATTCTACACAGATATTTAGTCCCCTCTGAAAGAATGTATGATCGTACCCTGACCTTAGCAGATTTTATGCTGGTTGGATATGAGGTTAGTTAACGCTTAAACTAAAATAAAACTCAGTTTAACAAATGGTATATTTAGTTAACACTTTTTTAAATGCAAGTTTCCTATAACAAATATTTCAGATTTTTATGGTTTTTCTTATAGCCTCTGAACCACAAGTTGCTATAGTCATCAACGCTGGCTTCTTTTCTCCTTAGCCTCCACAGCTTCCAATATTTTCCCATGAAAGAAATTGCCACACTATTTTTAGGGTTTGTTATGAAGTAAAATAAAGAATATAAAGCTGAAGAAAAAAAGAAGATATGTGGGAGTATTTCCTTGGTACATTGCAAGGAGAGAGAGAGAGTATATGATGTGTGTATGTCTGTGCGCGTGCATAAGGTGCATTGGCTCTGCACTATGTAACAATTCTTCCTTTATTGGAAAATAGGAGTTTTATAAGTAAACTGCCACTAGTGTTTCTAGAGCATAGTACTGAAAGGCCTGAGCTGTCCCACTGTTTTCAAGATAATTCATGTATGATATAATAATAGAAGGAAATGAAAGCATGATATTTTCTGTAAAACTTTTATATGTCTTTGTTATAAAAGAGTTGTTACCTGTGAGTGAATTTTCCAACTCTTGATGCAATTAGTACTAATGCATTATTGATGTAGGCTTCATAGGGTCTCTCAAATTTCTATTTCTATTTATCATATCTGCACAGGTCTATTATTAGGATACATTTATTAATTTACATTTCAAGTTCTTGTCTAATGAACAAATGTATATATCACTGCCCAGTTGAGCTTCCTGAATACAACTTTCCTTTCTTCCTTCCTATATATTCTTTTATATATTCATACTTGAATTCAGTACATCTTGGTTACATGCTTACTGTATGTCATGCACAGCAGGAGACACTGATCAAGTAGGAAGACTGAGGTAAGTAGATATTTACATTAAAGGAAGGGTGCAATAAAATGTAGTCATAATTTTATCATTGGTATGTGCTAAGTAATTTACAGAAATTATTTCCTTTAATCCTTAAAATAAGCCTTGAGATAGATCTAATTGTAATTTGCATTGGATAGATGCAGAAATTAGATGAAGAGCAGTCAGATAACTTGTCCAAGATCATGCAGCTATTAAATGTAAAGCTCACTTCTTTTGGGGGAATTTGAACTGAAGTAGTCTGGCCTGAAAAGGTACTCTCTTAGCTGCCATAGTATACTCCCAGCTGACAATAATGATAATAACAATTAATTTTTATTGAGAACTGACAATATTCTAGGTACTGTGCTAAATGTCTTACAGGTAATATATCATTTAATTAAAGCATCTTTGGGAGAGAAATATCTATAATACCATACTTTTTGTGAGCACAGTTATAGGTACTTGGAATTATTGAGGAAGATATCACATAGAAAGTTAGACTTTATTAAACACTTAGTGGAGATACATTGGAGGCAGTAAAGCAAGTGGGTAAAAAGTTCAGATTTCTCTTTTGGGATGAAACTCTAGCAGTTGTGTAGTGGCTGAAATAAACAGTAATACTGGAGACATAGACCAGTTAGGATCCCTTGAAAATAGTCAAGTGAGAAGTTATAAAACAAGATCCTTACCTTATCAAAGGCAGTGATGCTAGGCATAGAAAGAAGGGATGGACATGAAAGATATTTAGGAGAAATACAACTGACAAGATCTGATCATGACTTCAGTATGGGTCTTGTAGGAGAGGAGATAGGCTTCTCATTTGGATGAAAGAATGGAACATAAGGAATGGTGTGGAGGACCACAGGGGAAGGGAGGGAAAATCAAATGGGAAGAAATCAGAGAGGGAGACAAACCAAAAGAGAATCTGGACTCTGGGAAACAAACTAAGGGTTGCAAAAGGGGAGGGTTGGGGAGGGGTAATAGGGTGAAGGCATTAAGGAGGGCACACGATATGATGAGCACTGGGTGTTATACTCAACTAATGAATCCTTGAACACTCCATCAAAAACTAATGATGTACTATATGCTGGATAACTGGACATGATTAAAAAAAAAAAAGGAAGAATTTAGGATGCCATTAAACTAAGCCAGGTATATAGGGCAAACATTTTAGGAACTAAACATAATGATTTAATTTGGAAGATATTGAGACTGAATTTCCTCATTAACATTTCTGATAAGGATCTGAGGTTCAGGAGAGATAGTCAAGTTGAAGGTAAAAGTTAGGAATACCATAGTCATCAGTGAATATTTAATATTTGGAGTCTTAGAGGCATATCTTATGCTCAAAACCTCATGACATTTAATCATAAAATCGTAAGTTGACTTTATCAAAGGTAAAATCCAAACTCTTTGGAATGTTAAGACCTCTTTAATCTGGCATTAACCTGTCCTTCAAGTTACATTGTGTACTTTTTGTCAACATGTTATATCTTTAATGACCATGTAACATATGATAATATATCACTACATTTAATGTAATACAAAAAATTGTATTTTTCTCTTTTTAAGACCAATTCTTTGGCTCTGAATTTCTCCCTTTTTATCTAAGTCTTAACCGTACTTTACAACTCTCCTCAAATATCATCCTCTCTGTGCAGCTTCCCTAACAGATGATTTTTTTCTCCTTTTTAGATCTATTAGAATGGTGAAAACATAAAAGTACCTCTTCCAATATTCAACTCTGAGTCTTTACCAGTTAACTCAAAATCTAATCTCTGTAATTAGATACATTCAAAGTTATATCAAGAGTCAAAATCTTTTCTGTAGAATGCGCAAGCAAAACTCTTCACTGAGATAGTGTCTAAAGCTGCTGCGAAGCAAATGCTAAAAACCTAGTTAAAAAGAGCATATGAGGGGAGCCCAAGTGGTTTGGTCAGTTGAGCCTCCTGCTCTTGATTTTGGCTCAGGTGATCTCAGGTCCTGGGATTGAGCCCTGCATCAGGTCGCACACTCAGCAAGGAGTCTTCTGGAGATTCTCTGTCTCTCTCTCTGCCCTTTCCCCTGCCCACTCTAAAATAAATAAAACTTAAAAAGAGAGAGAGAGAGAGAGAACACACATGAAAGATAATATGCAGACCATTTGTGAAAAAAGAGGGCACCAGAAAGGGTAACTGGATCTGGAGGCTTCTGTTCTGATGGTTGCCAAAGGAAAGAGGTAAGGGAATGGGTAAAATAGGAGAAGAGGATTAAGTGGTACAAATTTCTAGCTATAAAATAAGTCACAGGATTGAAAAGTAAATACTTTTTTTTATAGACACATAGTTAATAATCTTAAAATATTGCAGTATTTGTATGATGACAGATGATAACTAAGTTTTAATCATGTAAGCATTTTGAAATGTATATGAATTTCAAATCACTATTGTTGTACACCTGGAACTAATATATTCTATGTCAACTTTATTTAAATTAAAAAAAAAAAGAAACATTGAGGGAGATTCATTGTGCTAGCTCTTCACATAGCACTGTTGCAGAAAAAATATTCTCCACTGTGTGGTTTTATCTGTCATTGGATATTAAACTCCATTCAGCAGATCAGTTTTGAGCATATATCAAGTGTTAGGTTCTAGTCCACACTGATTCTGGCTTTTGAGGTGATAAAAAATTTTTAGTGACTCTCAAGACCCCAGTTAATTATCCCATGACTTCCTTTCTCATTGCTTTGAATTCTGTAGAATTTAAGAAGCAAGTAAGAGAAGAAGGAGAATGTAAGTGTGAGTTGAGCTTATTTCTTGGAATAGTTAGTAGCTGGGGCTATGCCAGGGCAGTGAGGAAGTGAGGCAGGTATGTGTACACTTTCAACCTTTGCCTTTAGTGTTCTCTATATATATTTTCCTAGAGGATGTGGCCTGAAGAAGTGGAATATAACGCTGAGAATCTGTAATAAGCTATTGTGCTTTCCTCTTTTCTCAACATCTGAAGGAAATGAAACTGAATGTTGGGGGGCTTAGATGGTGCTGAAGGTGCTGCCATTGGTGCAGTTGGAGTAGTACGGTAGCTCTGTCTGCCTTTCTAGGTCTTCTCATGAAACGCTTGGGAACTCACTCTACCATCTTGTGCCTGCTGCTGGTGGTTGGACCGTAAGAAGGAAATTACAGACCACAGGTAGAAGAGGGTTTGATGCCTTGTGTATAGATGAAGTGGTGAGGAAAAAAAAAAAAAGAGTGGATATGTGTAGGGACCGTTTAAGAAAGAAGAACTGACTAGAAAGAGCTGAGTTAAACTTGAATGTTCTACATAGGACAGAATAGTGGTGGTGGTTTGTGTCCCAAGACAAAATATCTGATTTGAAAATAAATATCTTATTTTTTTAATTTAATTTTATTTTTTCAGTGTTCCAAGATTCATTGTTTATGCACCACACCCAGTGCTCCATACAATATGTGCCCTCCTTAATACCCACCACCAGCCTTACCCATTCCCCCCCTTCTAAAACCCTCAGTTTGTTTCTCCAAGTCCACAGTCTCTCATGGTTCATCTCCCCCTCTGATTTCCCCCAATTCACTTTTCCTTTCCTTCTCCTAATGTCCTCCATGTTATCCCTTATGTTCCCCAGGTAAGTGAAACCATATGATAATTGACTTTCTCTGCTTGACTTATTTCACGGAGCATCATCTCCAGTCCTGTCCGTGTTGATACAATAGTTGGGTATTCATCCTTTCTGATGGAGGCATAATACTCCATTGTATATATGGACCACATTTTCTCTATCCATTCGTCCATCTTGGCTCTTTCCACAGTTTGGCAATTGTGGCCATTTCTGCTATGAACATTCTGCTATGAACAACTGCTATGAACATACAGATGGCCCTTCTTTTCACTCCATCTGTACCTTTGGAGTAAATACCCAGTAGTGCAATTGCAGGATCATAGGGTAGCTATTTTTAATTTTTTGAGAAATCTCCATACTGTTTTCCAAAGTGGCTGCACCAACTTGCATTCCACCAACAGTGTAAGAGGGTTCCCCTTTCTCCACATCCTCTCCAACACTTGTTGTTTCTTGTCTTGTTAATTTTGGTCATTCTAACTGGTGTAAGGTAGTATCTCAATGTGGTTTTGACTGGAATTTCCCTGATGGCTAATGATGATGAACATTTTTTCATGTGTCTGTTAGCCATTTGCAGACATTTCTCCAAAGAAGACATACAAGTGAAAAAAATTTAACTCTAAGATCCATTTGAGATTAATGTTAAAATGGTCCTTTTATATTAAATTTATATTTTTTAAATATGATAAGACTTCTCAGTACCAGCTCCATTATTTAAAAAGAATGTGATATAAAAATTTACAGTAAGCTTTAGGCTTAATGTAATTGATAAAAGAAGCATACAAAGGGCACAGACACACACACACACACACACACACGTATATATATATATATATAAAAGTGAATATTTCTGTTTTTTTTTTTTTTTTAAAGATTTTATTTATTTATTTGACAGAGAGATCACAAGCAGGCAGAGAGGCAGGCAGAGAGAGAGGAGGAAGCAGGCTCCCCTAGAGAGCAGAGAGCCGGATGCGGGGCTCGATCCCAGGACTCTGAGATCATGACCTGAGCCGAAGGCAGCGGCTTAACCCACTGAGCCACCCAGGCGCCCCAATATTTCTGTTTTGTTAAGTCAAATGCTGGGAAGTAAGGAACTTAGCAGGATTGTAGAGAAACAGTAGTGCTAATAAGTGAGAAATCTACCTTAAATGGTGGTTTGTAAACTTAGATTTTAAAACACTATTAACATAGTTAAGTCTTGAATATATCTGTAAGTTTAATGGTTGGGAATTGCATTTTACTTTAGGATGGAGGTGATATATGAATCGACTAAGTTGGGTTTTTCTGAACTGTTAAGGCTGTTTCTGCAATATTTCAATAAAACTGAAAATCAAAGGGAAAGTTATTATCTCGAAGGTTATTTCTAAACTTAATTATGACACTCACAGGAGTACCCACTTGCCTTTTAGTGACCCCAATAGTATTGTTGGTCTATTGAAAAAGACAGAGGCCTTGAATCAGATAAACTCAAATTTTTCAATCTATTAGCTACATGACTTTTTGAACCCTCTCTGATCCTCTGATTATTCATCTGTAAAATTAGAGATAATAATTCCAACAATATGGAATTATTCAGAAGGCTATAGAAGAATGTATAGGATTTTCAAAAAAACCCATGTATTTTTATATTACATGTGGTAGAATACATAATTTTTACAAAAGAATGCAAAGAATGACATGATAATATATATAGAAGACCCAAAATGTCACCAAAAATCTACTAGAACTGAAGAAAAAAAAAAGAATGAGACATCAATGAAATTGTGTCTTTCCAGGGTTGCTATTTAGATAATTCTCTGGGTCCTTTGTTGGGTATTTCAGGGGAAATGTTTGAGGAAAAATGGTACTGTGTCAATCATTAAGACAAGCATGACTGTCTTGGATAGGATTCCAATTATTTTGTGATACAATTGACCAGTGGGATTAATCAAATAAGATTTATACATATTCTATCTGTAGACTAGGAAAAATATTCTCTCTTTTTAGAAAAAAAAAAAGATTTTACTTATTTATTAGAGAGAGAGAGCATGAGCACAAGCAGGGGGAAAGGCAGAAAGAGAAGCAGACTCCCAGCTAAGCAGGGAGCCCAACACAGGACTCAGTTCTAGGACCCTGGGATCATGGCCTGAGTGGAAGGCAGATGCCTAGTTGACTGAGCCACCCATGCTCCCCAGGAAGATACTTTAAGAGGTACACTCTGAGCAAATTTGTGGAAGAGCTCCATTTGAACTTTGCTTTCTCAGACCTGCTGTTGGCCACTGAACATGCTGTTTTGTCTTTCTAGAATGCTCTTACCTTTTCTTTATCTGACAAACTCCTGATAATCCATCAAAACCAAGTTCAAATATTATCTCCTTTGAGAAGCATTTTCAGTTCTCCTAGGCACTCTTTTGTGTTTTATCCTGCTGAATTTATTTACTAGCGATAATACCACCTTCAGCATATCACCTTTAACCTGCTAACTTATCTCTCTCTTTCTTTAGCCTGTGTGCTTCTTGAGGCTAATTGTCTTGGGGATACTGTCTAAAATAGTGTCTAATACTATAGTAAATTCCCCAGAAAAGATGATTGACTGGATTAATTAGTTACGTATTTATCAAAATTAAGTTATATTTGTGGGAAATTTTATTTGCTGAAAAAATCCAGAACCAGGAAGTGTTGAAAACGTAAGAATTTGTGGCAGAGTGGTCAACATTTATTTTTTTAAAGACATGTTTATTTATTTTAGAGAGAAGAGAGAGTGTGCAAGCAGTGGGAGGTCCAAGGTATAGAGAGAGAGAGAGAGAGAATCCTCAAGCAGATGCCCTCCTGAGTGTTGAGCCTGAGGTGGGGCTCTGTCCCAGGACCCTGAGATCATGACCTGAGCCGAAATCAAGGATCAGATACTTACCCTACTGAGTCACGCAGGTGCCGCAGAGTGGTCAACATTTTTACATCATTTCATTTTATACTTACACTTATTTTCTTTCCTCTTTTTTTTTTTAAGCATAGTTGACACATACTATTATAGTAGTTTCAGGTGTACAACATAGTTATTAGGCAAGTTTATATATTATGCTATGTTCACCACAAACGTAAGTACCATTTGTCACCATACAACACTATTATGATGTCATTGACTATATTCCTTACAATGTGCCTTTTATTCCCATGATTTATTCATTCCATAACTGGAAGCCTGTATCTCCCACTGCCCTTCATGCATTTTGGTTATTCCTCCACCCCCATTCCCTCTGGCAACCATCAGTTTCTTCTCTGAGTTTATAAGTCTCATTCTGCTTTATGTTTATTCATTTGTTTTTTTAGATTCCACATATGAGCAAAATAATATGGTATTTTTGTTCAGTATGACTTATTTTGCTTAGCAAATACCCTCTAGGTCCATCAGTGTTATTGTAAATGGCACAACCTCATCCTTTTTATTATACATATATTATACATATAATACATATGTATTATATACATAATGGAAGTTAATAATATTCCATTATGTATATAATACATATGTATTATATGTATAATACATATGTATTATATACATAATGGAATATTATCCTCCTTATTCACTAATCTATTGATGGATACTTTGTTTGCTTCTATTAGCTACTATAAATAATGCTGCAATAAACACAGTGGTGTATATACCTTTTGAAATTAGTGTTTTTGCATTCTTTGGGTAAATACCCACCAATAGGATTATTGGATCATATGGTATATATATATTTTTAAAATTTTTAAGGAACCTCTACAGTGGCTGTACCAATTTACACTCCCACCAATAGTGTACAGGGGCTCCTTTTTCTTCACGTCCTCACCAACACTTGTTATTTCTTTTTACTTTTTAAAATTTTAGCCATTTGGACAGGTATAAGATGGTATGTCGTTGTGGTTGTGATTTGCATTTCCTTGATGATTAATGATGTCAAATGTCTTTTCATGTGTCTGTTGGCCATCTGTATATCTTCTTCGGGAAAATGTCTATTCAGGTCCTCTGCCTATTTTAATCAGATTATTTATTTTTTTTGTATTGGTTTGTATACATTCTTTATGTATTTTGGATATTAACCCCTTATTAGAGATATCAATTGAAAATATCTTCTCTCGTTTAGTAGGTTGCCTTTTTGTTATGCCGATGGTTTCCTTTGATGTGCAAAAGTTTTTTATTTTGATATAGTCCCAAATATAAATTTTGTTTTTTTTCCCCCTTGTCTTAGGAGACATACCTAGAAAAATGTTGCTACAACAGAGCAATGCCAGAGAAATTACAACTTGTGCTCCCTTCTAGAATTTTTGTGGTTTCAGGTCTCACATTTAGTTCTTTAATCCATTTTGAATTTATTTTTGTGTATGATATAAGAAAGTTGTCCAGTCTCATTTTTTTGCACGTAGCTGTCCAGTTTTTCCAACACCATTTTGAGACTATCTTTACCCCATTGTATATTTCTGCCTGCTATGTCATAGATTAATTGACCATATAAGTGTGGGTTTATTTGTGGGCTTTCTTTTCTGTTCTATTGATCTCTGGTCTATTTTTGCTACTACCCTACTGTTTTGATTACTACAGCTTTGTAGTAAATCTTAAATCTGGAATTGTGATATTTCCAGCTTTGTTTTTCTGTCTCAAGATTTTTTTTTTGGTTATTTGGGGTTTTTTGTTTGTTTGTTTTTTTGGTGATTCCATACACATTTTATTATTATTTATTATAGTTCTGTGGAAAATGTTATTGGTATTTTGATAGGGAATGCATTAAATCTGTGGATTGCTTTGGGTAGTATGGACATTTTAACAATAATAATTCTTCCAATCCATGAGGTTAGAAAATCTTTCCATTGATTTGTGTCATCCTCGATTTCCTTCCTCAGTCTATTACAGTTTTCAGAGTATAGATCTTTGACCTCTTTGTTTAAGTTTATTCCTAGGTATCATATTCTTTTTGGTATAATTGTAAGTGGAGTTATTTTCTCAATTTCTCTTGCTACTATTTCATTATTAGTGTATAAAAACACTACTGATTTCCAGGTATTCATTTTATATTTTGCAACTTTACTGATTTGTTGCTCCTAGTTTTTTGATGTAGCCTTTAGGTTTCTATTACAGTATCATTTCATCTGCAAATAGTGACCGTTTAACTTCTTCTTTCCCAATATGAATGCCTCATGTTTCTTTTTCTTGTCTGGTTCCTGTGACTAGGACTTCCACTACTATGTTGAATAAATGTGGTGATGGTGGACATCCTTGTCTTGTTCCTTATCTAGAGGAAAAGTTCTCAGGTTTTCCCTATTAAGGATGATGTTAGCTGTAGGTTTTTCATATATGGCCTTTATTATGTTGAGGTTTGTTCTCTCTAAACCTACTTGGTTGAGGCTATTTATCATGAATGGTTGTTGCACTTTCTCAAATGCTTTTCCTTCACCTATTAAGATTACCATGTGATTTTTATTCTTTGTTTTATTGATGTGGTATATCACATTGATTGATTTGTGAATATTGAACCATCCTTGCCTCCTAGGTATAAGTTTCAGTTAATTATAATGAATTCTTCTCCTAGTGTATTGTTGAATGCAGTTTTCTAATTTTTTTGAGGATTTTTGCATCTATGTTTATCAGTGATATTGGCCTATAATTTTCTTTTTTTTGTGGTATCTTTGTCTGGTTTTGGTATCAGGATAATGCTGTCCTCAAAGAATGCATTTTGAAAGTTTCCTTCCTCTTCTATTTTTTGAAATAGTTTGAGTAGAATAGGTATTAACTCTTCTTTAAATGTTCACTAAAATTCACTTGTAAGTCCTTCTATTTCTAGACTTACTTTTTGAATCTGAATATAATTTCACTACTAATAATTTGTTCAGATTTTCTATTTCTCTTTTTATACTTTTATGCTTTTTAAAGGAAGTACTTTTTTACTCATATTCTATTTTATTTTTTAAAAGATTTTATTTATTGTGGCACCTGGGTGACTTAGTGGATTAACGCCTCTGCCTTTGGCTGGGGTCATGGTCCCGGGGTCTTGGGATCGAGTCCCTCATCGGGCTCTTCCTTGGTGGGGAGCCTGCTTCCTCCTCTCTCTCTCTGCCTGCCTCTCTGCCTACATGTTTAAAAAAAAAAAAGATTTTATTTATACATTTGACAGAGAGAGATCACAAGTAGGCAGAGAGGCAGGCAGAGAGAGAGGGGGAAGCAGGCTCCCTGCCAAGCAGAGAGCCTGATGTGGGACTCGATCCCTGGACCCTGGGATTATGACCCGAGCCGAAGGCAGAGGTTTAACTCCCTGAGCCACCCAGGCACCCTTATTTTATTTTTTTCGAAGATTTTATTTAATTATTTGTCAGAGAGAGAACACAAGTTGGGGAGTGGCAAGCAGAGGGAGAAACGGCTCCCTGCTGAGCAGGGAGGCTGATGCAGAGCTCAATCCTTTAGAACCCCAGGATCACGACCCCGGCCAAAGGCAGACACTTAACCGACTAAGCCACCCAGGTGCCCCTTTACTCCTATTTTAAATAAATGGAACTGAAATCAAATTAATATACAATTATAACTATGTAGTTATTGTATTTTGCTGATGATAGTAGTGATAGGTGATGAATCATAAAGATTTAAGAATACTCTTCTTGGAAGTTTGATGATGCATGATTATGTGTAGAAAAAAGAAGAGTTGTTTAGATATTTCGAGGAATGTGATAATGGATCAAAATAGTTAGAAGAAAGTTTTAAAAAAAGACCTGAAATTGAATGAAGAGTATAACAGAGATAGCAGTATGATTATTTTAGGATACATAAGACATGGCTATGTTTATACACTGAAGGAGAAAAGCCAGGAGAGAGAGATGAGGGAGGAGAAAATGGGCTAAAGGGAAGTAACATTTAGAGGGTCCAGGAGAGAATGGGAGTGGATTGGAGCACCGATAAAATAATTTATATATAAATAAAAATATAAATAATATAAATATATTTTATATATAATTTATAGATAAAATAATTTATATATATATATATAACTATAATTCAGTTTTAGATACAGAAGAAAGAAGAGGTGGCTGGAGCACAAATAGTTATATATGAGGGCAGTGGCAGGAAATTGAGCCTAAAGACTGGCATCTTAACAGTGTAGAAAATCAGTGTGATAATCTTTGGAATGTCATGTTGATTAGGGTACAGACTATATTATGATAGATGGCAGGAAATTTAACAGAAATCTGAGACAAAATGGTATTCTTAGGAAAATGTGAACTGCTTTTGATCTTCTTTATTGATAGAGATTGAAAACAAATGCATTTATGAGTGTAATAGCACCATGCAAGTGCCAGAGACTATAATCATCTCTCTCAGTAAAGATACTCAGTTGGGAAAATAGGTATGATTATATGGGGAGACCACTTGGTTAAGTTTTTTGGTAGGTTTCTCATGTCAATAAATTCTACTCTTCAGCTTTTTATTTGACTCTTCAAGAGACTTTAATAACTTCAAAATCCATTTCCATACATATTCCCTCCATCCCTGAATATACATTTTAGCTAACTCTTCAGTTCTTTTGGCATAAAACTATTCCTCCCTGAGCACATGGGCTTCTTACTCATGGACTCTGGTTAACTGCCTTGAGTCAATAAAGGGGTAGGGATCGATCTTGAGGAAAATAAACATTTTGTGACATATGTACTTCAGGTGAAGTTTTTGCGTGGTGTCTAAACAAGCAGAGGCTGTTTTCCTCTAGCAAGGGGTAAAGCACTGCTTTCCATGCCTAAAAGATTTAGGGGAGCTGGGGATTTAAGATTCTTAAGCTTATCCACCCAAACATCCTACACCAGGGTTTTCTCCTATTAGGGTTTTTGACATGAAGACCTGTCAAGATTGTGTATTCTCCTTTCAGTGATGCTGTTTTTATAATGAGATTTAAGTAAGATCTTCAGCACAGTTTGCCCCAAGACAATAGGAGATGAGCATCACTTTAAAAACTGTCGCTGAGACATTCTGATTTCCATAGCATGCTTTAATTTTACTTAATTTCAATGGTTCAATCTATCATTTTCTGTATGAAAGTGTTTTTATTTTTTTATTTTATTTTATTTTTTTAAAGATTTTATTTATTTATTTGACAGAGAGATCACAAGCAGGCAGAGAGGCAGGCAGAGAGAGAGGAGGAAGCAGGCTCCCCTAGACAGCAGAGAGCCCGATGCGGGGCTCGATCCCAGGACCCTGAGATCATGACCCGAGCCGAAGGCAGCGGCCTAACCCACTGAGCCACCCAGGCGCCCCTGAAAGTGTTTTTAGTGCTTAGGAGAATATAAGTCACCCTACTCTTAAAATTATCATTGCTCCCCTATTTTCAAGTGCCAAGTCTAATAAGTATTCTCAATGTCTTAACTACCACAACTTCATTAGAATGAAGCATAGAGGAAAGCCTTAGTAATTGTCATTCTCTATGTGCCAGGGTTATTAGTGCCTCTCTTTGCACCAGCAATGGAATCACTGTTGACATCACACTAAGGAATAATCCAACTGCAAAATCCTATCCTGAGAATATTCTTCCAAGCACCACTCTGATTATCAACTCTTTTTTGAGTTATAACAAAGCAGAGCTCAAGACAAAAAAAGTAAAAAGTATGTGCTAATAAGTTATTAAGGCATGCAAACTGAGGAAGTCAAAGGTAAAAGAAAAGAGGAGGAATGAAGAAGAGAAAGAAGAAGAGCCAATATAAGAGTACGTTGGTGAGTTGTCTACGGCTTAGTATCATACAACTAATGACTCATTCCCTTGGCGCAATCTTCTAAGAGACCACTTACAGTAATGCATTCCAGGACAATCCATACAGGGAAGGATGGGAGGACCTAGGCTCTGATTGCTACAATCATTTGTCAAATATTTGCCACATAGAGCATCATACTATTGGATATAAAGTGTTCGTATGGATGTAGTGTTCATGCCTCAATGGCAGCAGGACAATCCCCAAACAAGGAGCAAGAGACATATGATGTAGCCAAGAGACAAAATGCTGTTGAATTTTGCCTTCCTGAATCTGACTGATGCTCATGCAGAAATGTTTGCCGCAGTGGTGGCTGGAACAAAACAAGGGCCAAGGGCCCTGGGGATGGATGAGGCTAAGAAAGACCTGAAGTGCTATGTAAGAGTTTTCTGACACAATTAAGATAAGCAATTTATTAATCAATATAAAATATGTAAAAAGTAAAAAGTACACATTTTAACCCTTCTAACAATTTTATTATCTAGGCACTTGAGAGATACTATAGTCAAATGACTCTCAGATGCTCTTTTTGCAAAAATAAATCATTCAATTTTGTGACATCTGTATAGTTTCTTTTCATATAATTTGATATGATGTGATTTCTCCTAAAGAGACACTGTTAAAATATCTTGGTGACACTAATAATGCTACTGTTGATTAGAGTTTATTTAGAGAGATCTGTGTGTAACTGTGCTATGAATCTAAGTACCTATAGTACTTATGGTTGTATCTACTTCCCTTAGGTTTACAGTGGCCCTTTATGAGTTTGATTTCTAAGGAACCACAGTGACCTTTTCCTCCACAAGCTGAAGAATAAACATTTTGATGTAATATGAAGTTATGCTCTCTGCCAACCAACAAGACACTGCCCTCAGTTGTTGGGATATTTCTTGGTGAACCACTTAAATATTTTACTATTGGAAAAAGAACAAATAAAGAGTATGCATATTGATACATTGAGAGAACATATAGTTTGTAAACTCACATAAGGAAATGATGGATGTCATTGGGCACCCAGAAACCAGCAGATTTTTAGCTTTAATTGGGTGCTAATTCAATGTAATCTGATTTACTATGTGCTCAACTGGGAAAGAAAAGCATAAAATTGAAATAATATTTGAAATGTGGGAAAGTTACCTATGAAGACTTCCAAAGTTAAGGCGTCATAGAAATTTTTACTGTTTTCTTACTTTTCTTGGATCAATTCCTCCTTTAAACATATACATTCTTTTTGTCTTTGGAAATGTGACTTTCAGATTTATTTTTTTTCAGGAATATGTTTTGTACAACTGTGATAACTGTGATATTATCTTCCCTTTTGAGTGACCTCACTGCAAAAATGTTTGGGGAGAAGATTGTGAAAAGTTGTCCTCATTAGGAAACTAGGGATTGAAGAGATTTAGAGAGAGAAAAGAAATCAAACACATTTTACCTTTGGAAGGAGTAAACTACATTGGGATATGTTATTTTAAATAAAGTTACCAAAGTGGCTTTGTTTTCATAGATCATGGCTTCTAAACCTAGTATGTCAGATGAGAAATCAAGATCTAGTAACAGTGACAATGGCATTGATACTGGAAGTGATAGCTGTAATGTCAGTGAGACCACAGAGAGTTTGTTATCATTTGATGTGTCTGAAGAAGAAAACATCTAATCTTAGAAGACATACTGGGGGAACCAGCCTCTGGGCGACTGACACGTGAGTTTGAAATCAATGAAGAGAAACTTTTAAAAGCTGAAGCTACAGATGTTAACATTGTGATTCAGAAAGATCAGATGAAGCATTACCTATAGATAAATTTTTCTCCCTCCTTCCTCCTCCCCCTCTCCTCTCATTCTCCCTCTTCTTCCGGTCTGCCCTCTATTTTTCTCTCTCTCAAAACCACTGATGCTTTCCATCATTTTCCCCTCTAATATTAGACAAGATTTTTTTTCTTGTTATTCTTTAGTTGACTTGCTGGTTTGAATAGTTTTCTTTTACTGGAATCTGTATTGTGAAAAATAAAAACAAAAAACAAAACAAAAAAAGTGTTTAGAAATTTTATGAGAGTATGTGTTGATTTTATTTAAGCTAAATATGGATCTGTTAAATTCCATTCTAGCATAGATTCTTAGACTTTTCATCAGTCCTATTGAATCAGTAATTCTTTCAGGATAGGGACTGGCAATCAAAAATTTAACAAGGTTCACACACAATTCTGATTATAGGACTATAAATTTAAAAGCAGGTCCAAAATGATTCTGCTTGAAGAGTAGTCTGTTAATCATAATTCCTAAATATATTATATATATGATATATATGTACTATATATATGATAATATATCATAAATTCCTCAATATACTTTGAACCTAATGAGATACAGTGCATTCTTATTTTTTCACTAGACATATTCTAACTGTTCTTTTCACTTCTTAGGCATTTCTTTGACATTATTCTTTAATTTTTTGAAAGATTAAATTTTAATATAAATATTATTAATGGGAAAAAAGAAACTCCTTTTTCTAGGGTTAAATGTCACCTAGGCTTTGAATATTAACTCTAGTAATCACTAGACTTTTTATAAAAAACTTTACTGTAGGTACATCAAACCTTGTTTGCTTCAGAATCCGTGGCTAGGAGCTGATAGCAGAAGTGTCCTTTGCTCTGTTTCATGCTCTGTGATACTAAAACTCTAAAAAAAAGTTACATGATGCATAAGACTGTGAAAGCCTAAATACATGCACCAAAAATCATAACACACAGGTGAGATTCCTTCAAAAATTAATATTTAATTTTACTTTTAAACCTGTGACACTGCTTATGAGTAGTAGCCAAAGGTGTAACCTCAGCATCAAACAGAAAATATGTGTTTGTTATGTGTTTGCTCAATAAACATTAATATAAGTGTATTGATCATATTTTTACGAAAGCATATATGATTCTTTTCAAAAAAAGTTAAGATTTTTTTTCCTCTTGTGGTGAGCTTGTCACCTCTTTCTTCCCTGACCAAAGAATAAATAACTATTTTATTCTTGACTCAGCTGTTCATCACTGTTGCTGAAATTTCATAGGCCAATTTCAAGGCCTAGGTGGCAATATCACACAGGAGATTTAGCTTTTATAAAAGCTCTTAGGAATGGTGTTACTGGTGGCAGTGATTATGGTGGTGATCAAGATATCTAGCCGTCTCCTCTGTTGCTTAGAACCCATGTTTTCTGTTAAGACCAATAATAATGGTGATATTACTATTAATAGCAGTTAAGTTTTATTGCGTCTTTATTATGTGCTCATACCAGGTACTTTATTCACATTATCATTAATCTTCACAGCCATTTGGCACATTAGATATTCTTGTTATCCTGCTTTATAGGTGAATAAGAGTGATAGGCAGGGTTGGGACACAAACCCAAGGTTTTGTTTGTTTTTGCTGGTATACAGAGCATATCTCCTACTCAGCCCTGGTCTTCCACATAGGAACAGGTATAACAATATGAAACTTTATCAGCTTCCTTGTATTGCTGCTTTGAGATTGTAAATAAATACATAGCAGACATACCTTCAATGTGTGACCATCCTCTACCATTTTAAAAAAATGCAAGTATTAGATACAGTGAATGCTGAAGCTCTACTTATTCTGAAAAATCTTTGCTCAGGCAAAATGACTAGTTATACTGCTTAGAAAAATAAATTATACACTTGTTAAATTTTTTCTTAAAATGACTCTGAAAAAAATAAATCTGTCATATGGGAAAACTTTGCATATCTGAATTTTTACATTGTCTATCTGTAGGTTGATACTTCCTTAAATTTATGTTTTTCTAGGACTTAGGAATCACCAACACTAAATGAGGTAGTAGATCTTTGCAGAATGTACTGCCTTAGTGTGATTATCCTTCAATACTTAACCTCTGTTTCAAAGAGCTAAGAATAAAATTACTACTTCTATTTGGTACAGAACACTTACACCATTTCTAAAAATGGCAGGTCAACCACATGGAAATTTGCAAACATTTTAAATTCAATAAGGCAAAAATTTAAAGGCATAATACTTTGGTTTTCCAGATACTACTTTTTTTTATTATGCATCTTAAAAATTGCTACCAGCAAACAATGCATGTTTCTAAGAAAAATAGTTCCATCATATATAAATGTACTCAACAAGAGAAACTATTTTAAGCACATATAAAATGATACATATTCCCAAGAATTCTAGATAATCATATAATTTCTTTGAAGAAACAATACTATTGATATATATTTACATTAAAGTAATAATTTACATAAATTTTGTGTTTATACTTTATTAATTAAAACAGAAAAAGGAATGTAAAAGTCATTTGTCAGCTATTGTGAAACTGAAGAAACTTAGTTTCTATATTTAGCATAGTGCTTCCCAGTTTGCTATTATTTTTGTGTAGTTCATTGCAATCTCATTTTGGATTGACACCTTAGCTGAAAAAAAAGGATACATTTTGGAGCTGACTTCAACCAAAGAGAATATGAAGTGGGAGAGAGAGGTTGTTTTCTCATGGGGTCAAAGAATAAATCTTGGATCTCATGGACAAAGGAGAGTGAGTAAAGCAATAGAGTTTTATTAAGGGAAGATACAGAAAAAGCTTTCAGGAGTGAGAGGGGTCCCAACAGGGTTGCCAGGGAGGGCTTTTAGGGTTGGTCTTTTATAGAAAGCTGACGGGGGAACCTAAATCCTTTTAACATCTCTATTGATAACACCTTGGAGTAAGGACTAGTGATAACACCTTCAATGGCTTACTTCCTTTTTAGGGTCCAGTAATTCTTGGTTGGTCACAAATAGCTGTTATAACAAGCCCCCCCACCTCTGACACCTAGACCCAGATGGTCTGGTTTATTTCCTTTTCCCTGGTTTCCTTACACCTCCACATTTTTTGAATTTTTGTGAGCCTGATCCCACAGCTACCTCTCTCTACCTAGCACCCCTCCCTGCCTGTCCCTTCCTCAAACATAGCATAATAACGTTTTATAATGACTGAAGCCTGGTAAGAGAATTATTCCCATTGCCTTAGCACAGTATAAAAGGACACTAAGTTACATGAAACTAAAGCAATGCCTTTGTGAAATGTTGAGAAACCCACATAATACAATACATTAAAGTGGTATAGTTGTAAAACTACATTGTTTCTGTCAGTACAGTATCACTCTGCATGCAGAGGACATTCCACTGTATACTTAAGAAATCCCATCTGATATGTACTTGTGTTTTATTTAAGTCCTAACTAATGAATTGATGCCATAAACAACATTTTAAAAATTCATTTATTTTTAAAATTTTGCTATTTTTTTCTTTATATATAGTTGACATACAATGTTATGTTGAAGGGGAAAACTACCCAGAGCAGGCCCAGTCCAGGAGGCCCCAGAAGATGGAAAATTACTAACAATAAGCTAGAGATAACCAGAAGCCCTACTGGGAACAAGAGATAACCAGCTGTTTCTGCTTCTGTAAACAGGCTTTGTGACACAGGCTCCCTGCTGTACCCTTCCTGCCTAAAGCAGCCTCTGCTCCCCCTGTTTAAACCCACCTACCAACAGTCCTCAAAGCCTTTGGAACCTGACTGCATACAGTCCCTTGAAAAAGCCCTATAACCGTGGTGCCCAGGGCCCAGACCTTCGAGCATGAGCTCATCTGGGTCCGCGGTCATAAAATAAATGTGCATTCTCCTATTTCTCCGAGTGTCACTTCGCCTCTTGAAGGTCTCACTTTTATTTTTTCCACAACAGTGTGAGTTTTAGGTGTATGCCATAATGAAGCAACAATTCTGTACATCGCTCGGTGCTTATCAGGAAAAGTGTAGTTACCATCTGTCATGACATGTTATTACAATACTATTGACAATATTCCCTATGCTGTACTTTTCATCCCCATGACTTAGTCACTTTATAACTGGAAGTTTGTACCTCTTATTTCCCTTTACCTATTTTGCCTATTCTCCTATCCCATTCCAGCCATCACTGATGTGGGACACAGAGGCAGAAGAAAATCATTAAAATTCCTTACCTACTGACAAGCTCTTGAAACAGGCAGAGTGGCTCTCCTCTAGGGACTTAACTGCCCTCACCTTGAGGTTTTGCTAAGGACAATCCTAGCCTGACCAACCCCCTAGTCCGACAGGTCCAACCAGGATCCTGTAAGTCTACTTTAACAATTCCTTTAGGAAACTTCATCTCTAAACCTCCAAGATAGTGTTGAGAATCATTCCCAAGCATATGCCCCACTGATATATATCTAAAGTGTCACCCAAGAAGATTTTTACTACTGGTAATAAATAAACTTTCTCCCAACAATAGCTAGCCCCTCAAGGTCCTGGAGAACTTGCTTCCAAAATTCCTTAGAGACTTACATCATCCCTAACCCCTTTGTCCTCACCCACCACCGAGTCCACCCCTACTCTGCCTTTAAAAACTCTGACTGTAATTTGGTTCGGGGTCCAAGTCCCTACTCCGCTGTGTCGGGTATACTTGGGCCCAAGCTTAAGCTTGTCAAATAAACCCTCGTGTGATTACATTGGTGTTGGCTCCTTGGTGGCCTCTCAGACGCGAAAACTCGGGCGTAACAATCACTAGTTTGTTCTCTATATTTATGACTGCTTCTGTTTTGTTTTTTCGATTTCACAAGTAAGTGAAATCATATGGCATTTGTCTTTGTCTGTCTGACTTCTTTTTTTCCTTTCCAATTTATTTAAATTCCTGTTAGTTAATACGCAGTGCGATTTTAGTCACAGGGTTAGAATTTAGTGATTCATCACTTTTATACAACATCTGGTGCTCATTACAAGTGCCTTCCTTAATCCCCATCACCTGTTTAACCCATCCCCACCCACCTCCTCTCTGGTAACCATGTTTATTGTTCAATATTAAGAATCTGCTTCTTGATTTTCCTCTCTCCCCACCTCCCAATATTCATTTGTTTTGATTCTTAAATTCCACATATGAGTGAAATCACATCTTATTTGTCTTTCTCCGACTGACTTATTTTGCTTAGCACAATACTCTAACTCCATCCACGTCATTGCACAGGGCAAGATTTCATTCTTTTCTATGGCTGAGTAATACTTTGTTGTAGATGTATGCCACATCTTCTTTATCCATTCATCAGTTGGTGAATGCTTGGGCTGCTTCTATATCTTGGCTGCTGCAAATAATGCTGAAATAAACATAAGGGTCTATATACCTTTTTGAATTAGTGTTTTGATTTTCTTGGGGTAAATATTCAGCAATAGAATTACTGAATTGTATGGTTTTTCTATTTTTAATTTTTTGAGGAACCTCCATTCTGTTTTCCAAGTGGCTGCACCACTTTACATTCCCACCAACAGTGCATTGACTGTTCCATTTTCTCTTTATCTTGTCCAACACTTGTTTTTTCTTGTCTTTTCAATACTAGTCATGCTAACTGGTATGAGGTGATATCTTATTTTGGTTTTGATATGCATATCCTTGGTGATTGTTGAGCATCTTTTCATGTGTCTGTTGGCTTGTTTATCTTCTGTATATCTGTATATCTTCTTTGGATAAATGTCTATTCAGGTTCACTTCTCAATTTCCATTTTTTTTTTTTAAAGATTTTATTTATTTACTTGACAGAGAGAGAGATCACAAGCAGGCAGAGAGGCAGGCAGAGAGAGAGGAGGAAGCAGGCTCCCTGCTGAGCAGACAGCCGGATGCGGGGCTTGATCCCAGGATGCTGGGATCATAACCTGAGCCAAAGCCAGAGGCTTTAACCCACTGAGCCACCCAGGCGCCCCTCATTTTCCATTTTTTTAAAGCAGAATTGTTTCTTTAGTGTTGAGTTGAATAAGTTCTTTATATATTTGGGGTATTAACCTCTATCTAATATATCATTTTCAAATGCCTTCTCCCATTTAACAGGTTACATTTTTGTTTTATTTTTCTCAGTTAAAGAAATGTAAATTTTTCATCTTAAAATAAGGAGAGGCTAGACATAATTGGAATGTGAATTTCACTGGCCTGCCTGACTTAACTGATAACATTTTGTGGAAAAAATATTGCTTATTATTATTAAATTTAATACTATGGAAGTATGTTTTAGATGACTGTATAATGAAGCCTTTTATTCTTTTTTTTGGTGAGTGGGTCAGGATTGTATTTGACAAATAATTATAGTGGACTATGAATAACTTAACTTCAGTTGGGTAAGAAGCTTTCTTCACAGATATTTTCTGTGGAAAATCTGTATTTTCACAAGGGATAAATGGTTCTATTGAAGGTCTAGTAACTATGAGGTAATGCCAGCTATTTGAGAAAAAAGACATAGGAGGTTAAATTGGAGGAAAAGGGCTATAAGGGCTACTATAAGGGCTAGCCCTAGAATACCAGACAGGTGTTACCATTCATCGTGTTGCCTTTCCCAAATCAGATATTTTGCATATAAAATAAAATTTGCTGTTGATCATCTTAGAAAAGGTGTTGTTTCTTGAAAATTGAAGAGGAGTGTCAGGTTGGAGTATTATCTGAAGGACGATTATCTGAAGGAAGAGATGGACAGTTCAAGAGCCTTGCCATGCTTCATCCAGCATGACCTTCAGAATTATATTGATTCCTGACTCCATCACCTACCATATTGGAACCATGGGTTGCCTTCTCATTGTCCCATCTGATTTTGTTTTCTGAGTGAGAGAAAAATAGAGCAACACCAGTAACTAAGTTCAAAGATATTTTACTGTCTTATAACACTAGTTCCAACATGAAAAATATGCAAGTACCGATTCCATTTTATTTTAAGCATCCAAAATGAGATATGGACATAAACTTATGAAATAATTTATATACTCATAAAACATAAAACATGGTGACTATCACTCAGACTTTGAATATATTTTCTTCCTCCCCACAGGGCTAAATTTAGGATTGAGTGACAGTTTGATGCAGGAATATCTGAAGCTGGGGAACACAATCTTAACACTATCAGGGAATGATAACTTTGGAAGACCCATGCCCTTGAGGACAACATCCAGACCATTTCTTACACAGGAAGACCCATGTCACCAAGAAGTGCTGACAACGTTTTCAAGTTGATCTCATTCAGGACAGAAAAAGATTAGCAGTATAATCCTTGTGTAGAAAATAGATCTTGCCCTTTGAAGTTTTGTCATTTTGCAGCACTGGTCCTGCTGATTAGCTGCCATACCTATAGCACCTTCTTTGCCTTCCTGTTTTATTTGTTTAAGTGAGAACATGAGAAAGGAAGCTAACATTTTTTTTTAAGATTTTTATTTATTTATTTGACAGAGATCACAAGTAGGCAGAGAGGCAGGTGAGGGGGGGAAGCAGGCTCCCCTCTGAGCAGAGAGCCCAATGCGGGGCTCAATGCCAGGACCCAGAGATCACGACCTGAGCCAAAGGCAGAGGCTTAACCCACTGAGCCACCCAGGTGCCCCAGGAAGCTAACATTTAATAAGCACCCACTCTGTCAGGTATTGTTCTTTGCCCTTCACATGATTGTTGAATTGGGTTTTCAAAACAGCCCTACTCATATTAGTGTCATTCTCTATTTACAGATAAGATCTTGGGAAATTGTCTTAAATCGCAGAGCAAATTCATGGTAGAGAGAAGATTGGAATTCATGTCTGTCTGTCTTCGTAGCCAGGCAGAGAAGATACCTTATAGTAATATCTTTAGTGTTTTTCTACAAAATGTAATAGTTTTACTAAAGCATATTTACAGAAACCAGCTTATATTTAAGTAGGTCTCAGGGGATTGTGGTTGACAGATTAGACCAGCCTATTTATGCAGGAAAACTTAATTTGGGATTTAAAGGAAATATATAAAGGTTCTTTAAGCTTCAACTATTCAGAGATAAAAAATTAACTTTGTTACTATTTCATTTTTTAGTACTGATGATTAAATTCAGAAAAAATTTATAAACTTTACAGCTTGCTTCCTTTGGTCTATGGAAAAATAGGTATATTTCTTACTGTGGTTCAGAATAAATACTTGTCTTTTCCAGGTTGCATATTGACCTTTTGATATTTTCAAATGTGTTCAACTGTAGTTGAAAGGAAATTTCTTTTTTTTTTTTTAAAGATTTTATTTGTTTATTTGACAGAGAGAGATCACAAGCAGGCAGAGAGGCAGGCAGAGAGAGAGAGAGAGGGAAACAGGCTCCCCGCTGAGCAGAGAGCCCAATGAGGGACTCGATCCCAGGACCCTGAGATCATGACCTGAGCTGAAGGCGAGGTTTAACCCACTGAGCCAACCAGGTGCCCTGAAAGGAACTTTCTACATCAGTTCACTCAATATATTTTTACATTGTGATTTAATAGGTGTGATACAAATTTTATTAAAACATTCTGATTTGTAACAATTCTATTGAAGTATTGTTTATTTTGCAATAAAAACTGAAAATGTTTAGCTTTGCTCTTTTAGAAACACTTGCATCATGATGGTAAATTCCTTTTTTTTTTTTAAAGACAACATTCATGACATTTTTTAAAAAAGATTTTATTTATTTTATAGAAAGCAAAAGCAGTAACAGAGGGAGAGGGATCACAGAGGCAGAGGGAGAAGCAGACTTGCGGCTGAGTGGAGAGCCTGAAGTGGGGCTTTATCCCAGGACCCTGAGATCATGACCTGAGCTGAAGGCAGACACTTAACCGACCGAACCACCCAGGCGTCCACAGAATGGTAAATTCTTTAGAGTTTTGTGTTCAAATATTAAGTGTATTCCTAAATACTACCAGAATCAAAACAAGAAAATCATAAATTGGGACTCATTCCCCTGAAAACTGAGATTATAGATATTATGCTGGAGATATTTTGTCAAAACTACTTTTTCTAAGGAAGTATTTATAGAAAAACATTGTGTTGTTTGTGGTATTTATTTTCTGTATCAGGTATAATGAGCTGGATTTATTATTGTATATATTGTAATGCATAATTAAAATTCATACTGGATGATAAATTTTAATGAGAATTTTGGTGATTTTACTTTATACATAATTGACTATTATGATTTTAAAAACATTAAAAAATTTCTTCAAACAACTTTCTTTCATCCCTTGCATGTAGAGTTGTCTCTTTCACCTTTATTCTCTATAATGGGCATGATAAATTAAGGGTATAATTAAAGACAGTAAGTGTGTGGTGGTAGCCAAGGTACAGAATTTTAAAGGGCAAATGTGGAATGAATCAACAGTGTGGATTTTGAAATCATCAGAAACAATGAGAGAAGAAAATAATTAAGGGAAAGACATTTTTATATCTTCAATGAAATGGAATAGCAAGGAGGATAATTCAGCAGGGGAGCATTTTTGGAATTGACACTGAAGTAAGGCTACATGAAGGATATTAATGTTGAAATGTATCCACTGTTTATCTGAAATTCAAATATATCTTACATTTTTATTTTCCAAGTCTATTAGTTTTATATCAGAAGCATGTATTTCAATGGAGTAGAAAGGGAAAAAGAGGTCTTGAAACAGCAAAAAGGAGCAAGGAGTATATTAAATTGTTTCTGAGCTGATCGTAAGGGATAAAGAAAATGAAGAAAAATTAGCCAGACTTGAAGCAAAGGAAGGAGAAAAATCCTCAGGAAGAGCAGTTGGGTAAAAGGAATATTCAGGGTTTATAGATATAGGGAATTATTGATGACAGTCCCTAGGGTCTAGAAGATACAGTGAAAGGGTTTAGTGAGGTTATAGAAGTAGATTCAAAGGAACATTAGAGTCCGGTAATAATGGATAGTGACCTTGTAAGTATAGACGTTGGATAGAAGAATGAGATAACCAGAGGAGTCTGGCTTGAAGAAACTAGTTCTAAAGATGGTTTAAGTAGTCCAAATACTAACCATCATTTTAGGGATGGGTCTTTTAGGCAGTTAATGGTGATGAGACAAGGAATGCTGAAATGTGTGTGGTGGGGAGAGTGTGAATTATAGTGGTCTCACAAGAAGATTGGTGAATTTGGAAGCAAAGGTGATCCTACCAATTGCATATATGGCCGATGTGACAAAACAGATCATTATGAAAATAACAAATTATTCTGCGAATATTACATTTAAAAAAAAAATGAAAGTCTATCTCTAGATGACACAATGCGCCAAAATAAGTTTTAAATTGGTAGAGATCTAAATGTGAAGGACAACTGTTGCACTCACAGAAAAAAATATAGGAAAATATTTTTATGACCTCAGGGTCATAAACCTCAGGGTTTTATGACTTAGAGCATTCAATTGCTATATAAAATTTATGTCATTAAGAAACATGTGATACATTAGACAATATTAAGTTTAAGTACTGTAAGAGAAAAATTGTGGACATGTTCAAAATGTATATAACCAGCAGAGAATTAGTATAAAAAATTTAGTATAAAGAATTCCTAAAATTCATAAGAAAATGATGAATGAGACAGAATAAAAAGAGCAAAAGAATAGAAGCAATTAATTATAGATGAGCAAGTGTGGTAATTGCCAATAAAACTGTGAAAAGATGTTTAACTTTGCTGTTACTCAAGGAAATGAAGATTTAATTAGGATTAAAACTACAATTGGCCATTATTCCACACCCTTCATTTTGGTAAAATTTACAAGACTGAACCATGCCAGAGATGTGTGGCAATGGAAAAAAATCTAGGGAAGCAATGGAAACATTGTTTAAACATTGACCTGGAAATAGAAATTGGTAAAAACCTAGTGAAATTCAAGGTATGCTTTCTCTAGAAACTGAAAATGTAGTTTAAGTAGAGAAACTCTTGTATATTTGCACAAGGAAAAATTGCATTAATGATCATTGTAGTAGCATTGTTTGTTGTAGTATGCTAAATATCCAGCTGTAGGATAATGAGAAGTAAATTTTGGGAAATTAAAATAATGTAACACTTCTCAGTAAAAAGAAGTAACTGCACATAAACACACACACATCAACATGTATGAATCTCAAAAGCATATTGTTAATGTAACACAGAAAGTTAGAAAATGATATAACTATTATGAGGTCATTTATGTGCAGTCTGTTTAGCAATAGTATATAAATATGCCTGGGCATGATGAATACAAGGTAGCAGTTACTTTCCCAAGAGAGAAGAAAAGGTTTCTCAGAGTTAACTAGGAGGCTTAAAATCTATCTGCAGTGCTCTACTTTTTTTTAAAATTTTTAAATTTTTGTCCACTTTTTTTTTTTTAACAAATGAAGCAAACCTAGAAAACCATTAACATTTGACTAAGTAAGTGGTCATTCCTTTGATCACCTAGTGTCATGGTTTTAAATCTTTTTTTTTTTTTTTGCTATAATATCAAGTCTCGAATTAATATCTCCAGGATTTTTGCCATAAATTCCCAAAATTGTACCTTGATTCAAGTCTCTAAACTTCTGATTCTAATTGGATGTTTCATATACATTCTAAACTCTGTGGAATTGACAGCTCCTGATCTCATGGGAACCTGGTCTTCCCTCTACCTCTACTTCTCTTTCCTTCTAGTTTCTCAGGTCAAAATTCTTGGAATCATCCTTGACTTCTTTTTGTATTTCTCATATCACATCCTTTTAGTCAACTTCATTTCTCCTCCTCCAAAATACATGGAGAATATTTCCTTTTCTTGCTTCTGCATACCGTGCATATCCTGGTCAACCTACCATCACCTCTTCATTATTGCAGTAGCCCCTTACTGCTCTCTTACTTCTGCCTTTGCCTCCTTCACTATGTTTTCAACATAGCAGCCAGAGTGATATTGTGGGGGGAAAATCAGATCATTTCTCTTCTTTGCTCAAAGCCTTCCAAGGAGTTTCAACTCACTCAGATTAAAAGAACTATTGGGATTTACTGCTTTCTATCTTCCAAAAACTACTACCTCACTTTTTTTTTTTTTTTGAAGACTTTATTTTTTGTCAGAGAGAGAGTGCAAGCATGGGGAGTGGGAGAGGGAGAAGCAGACTCCCTTCTGAGCAAGAAACCTGATGTAGAACCCCTCATGACCTGAGCCGAAGGCAGACCCTTAACTGCCTGAGCCAGACAGGCATCCCTCTCTCTTTCCTCTTTGACCTCATTTCGTACTAATCTCTCCCAAGGTCTCCTGCTCTGCCCATGTTGGCCTCCTTTCTGTTTCTACCCACAAATCCCCCTCCCCCAGCATCTTAAGGTATAATTGACATATAACATTGTATAAATTTTAGATATAAAACATGATGTTGTGACACATGTATATATTGCAAAATGATCACAATAGTAAGGTTAATGAACACACCCATCACCTTACATAATTGCCTTTTGTGGTAAGAACATCTAAGACCTAATCTTTTGGGGTGCCTCGGTGGCTCATTTGGTTGAAGGGCTCCTTTCGGCTTAGGTCATTATGCTGGCAGTCCTGGGATTGAGGCCAGCATTGGGCTCCCAGCAGTCTGCTTCTCACTCTGACCCTCCCCCGTTATGTGCTCTCTCTCTCTCCCATTCTCTCTCTCACAAATAAATAAATAAAATCTTCCAAAAAAAAAAAAAAGACCTACTATTTTAGCAACTTTCAAGTATATACTGTTAACTGTAGTTAGCATAGTGTATATTAGATCTCTAGAACTTACTCATCTTAAAACTGGATGTTTGTATTCTTTGACCAACATCTTTCCACTTTCTCCATCCCTTAGCTCCTGGTAACCACCAAACTACCCTGTTTCTATGAGCTTGCTTTTTGTTTGTTTTTGTTTTTTTGGGGTGTCCTTTCTTTGTCTGGCTTATTTAACTTAGCATAATACCCTCAAGGTCTAGCCATGTTGTCATAAATGGTAGACTTTCCTTTGCTTTTTATGACTGAGTAATATTTTACTGTATATATGCCCCATATTTTCTTTATTCATTGATCTTATTGATGGGCACCTAAGTTTTTTCCATGTCTTGGCCATTGTGTTTCTTTTAAACAATAGTTGCTCTCCCACCACTCAACTTTTCTTCTTGCTGTTCTATTTGTTCAGAATGTTCTGACTCAAACAACCTTTAACCTATTGCTCAAATACCTTCTCAGCAGGCTCTTCCTGACCATCTTGCTTAGAATGAGACCATCTCTGCCTTATTTTTTTCCTTTATGCCTTTTTTATCATCAGGCATAGTGTATATTTTATCTTTATATTTCTTTGTTTTCTGTAAACTTCTTTTAGTATATAACTCATAGTTTTTTGAATTTTTTTAAGTCTGCGTTATTCACTCACATAGCCTCAGAATCTGGAAGAGAACCTGGACATAGCAGACATTCAATTAATAGCTTGGAATTAATGAATAGTACGTTTGTAGGTATCTTCTATTCTTTTCTCTGTGTTTGAAATAATTTATAAATACACACAAATAAACAAGCTAAAGTAATCCAGAAGGGATCTCAGTTTCATAAATATCAATCTATATCAGTGAGGTTATATATCCTTCAACATTATTTGGTACTAATTCAATCCCACATACAAATAAATTCTTAGTATGTCCTCTTCATCACCATAGAGACAATTTTACAGATATTCCTGTCCCATTCTTGACTATTTCTTCAGGAAATACATTGTTTATTAAAACCTATTTTGCTTATTCATAGTTATAAAATATAAAATCATTACATAAGTTCATGGCTAGAACTTTTTAAAGTAGAAACTAAAAAATAATATATATGCATATTATACTGTATGCCTTTTTTTCCCAGTGATGATCGAGCTATTTTATCTCTTTTTGAGATGAAAGAATCTGATGAACTCACACAATGGCATTCTTTCAGACCCCTCAGTGATGATTTTGAAAGGACCAGGTGCAACAGTAATGAAAATATAACTAATATCTAGTGAACATTTTCAACATTCTTATTTATTAAAGAATTATATCATACGTATAAGAAAAAAAAATGACTCCTCTGAGATGAATGAAGTCTATGCTCTCCTTTCTCTCTGCCACCATGCAAATTCCCAGTGTTTCATAGTAGAACTGGGAAGAAGCTAGTTTCCATAGTATGAAAAATGAGATTTCGATTGATCTATTGGGGTAAAAAGCTGTTTTGTCTAGACAGGATTTTTAGCTTTTTATTTGTCTTAGGTTGCTACCATAAATTTACATGTTATTATTGAAGTTTCTTTAGTTCTTTTTTCTTGGTTAAAAATTCCTGTTGCATTATCTTGTAAGATCCAAGGACTTCACCCTCATTAATCATATTATATTGTCATTATTTCCCAAATTACTAACTACATTAGTTATTTGCTCTAAAATATTGTTTAATAATTGTATTTATTAAGTGAAATAAGGTTTAAATGTTCAAATAACCTAGTAATTATTTTGGCAATAAGATATTATGGGCCAGTATAGTTTGGTAATCTTGTTGTCTTCTTGGATTTCAAACTGGTACAGGAAAATCAGTGTAGGAAAAATTAAAAATCAGTTGTACACAATTAGGATTTCTTATAGCTTGGGAAGAGGCAGCCAGATTGGTATTGCAGATCTCTGACACACTCAGTCAACATCTGTCCTATGAACTGAGACCTACTATGTGCACAGCTTTGTGTCAGGTTCTGGGAATAGAACTGGGAATGTGAAAGATGTTTCTGATCTTGCAGTGCTCACAGTCTAGCAGAGCAGATAGTAGGCAAACCATTACAGAGATACTTCTTTAAAATTAAAGATAACTACAATTAGGTGCAAAGGGTTTGAAGAGGGTAAGCTAGAATGGTTGGGAAATTTTTAAACCAAATCTGAAAGATGAGGGTAATTATCTGGGCCTGGGTAGTAGGGGCATGGTGTGATGCAGTCAGTAGAGGGACGCCATGACAGGAAGTGGCCAATGAGTTCAGAGTAGAGAGTGATGTGAGAGGAGTCTGGATCATGCAGACTTCTGTAGGCCTTAACAAAGATTTTGAATAACATCAGAGCAACAGGAAGCCACTGAATTGTTCAAACCACATGAGAGACATGATCAAGTTTACATTTTAAAAGATTTGCTTTGGCATCATATGGAAAAGGGATATCTATTTTAGTTGTGTGCAGTACTGCTGAGGACTAAGGGAAGTCTGAAAATTGAGAATACCTGGTTTCCAAAGTCTATTCTATGATATCACCTGGAATCTGATTTAATTGTTTTAACCAGTTATTTCTGACTTAATTCTGGGGTAGTTTTCAGAGACTCTTGTTTCCATATATAGTACTCTTACAGAGTGTTCACATGCTTTGTTCTTGAGCTTGTGCTATTGCCATCAACAATGCCAAAGAGCCGGTGTTTTCTCTCATGTTTTTGATGGCCTGGAAGAAAAGAAGGGCATAAACACACATCAACTTTTCTATGGGGTATACCCATAATGCTTAGTAGATTGTAATAAAGTGATAATGCAAATACCAGATGCTGATTTGGATCCCTCCAAGATACTTAAATATGGCTCAAATAATTTGAGTTTCTATATCTTTGTCTCTAAGATGTTTATAATTAGATTAATGTGAGTTGTAAGGGTATCTGTCAAAGTCTTTCTCACTAATGAGACTCATAAATAGCATTGTCAGCATATTTTAATAATTGCTTTATTTCCTACAGCTAAATCCAATGATGCCAAAGAAAGAAAAGAAATACAGAAATTACATCATTTTATCACATCTTTGGAAACTCTTTGGTACGAGGTAACAGATCAGTAAGGATTTTAAGAGAAATATCTCTGCCACCTCCAGACAATTTTGTGCAGAAGGAAAGAAAATACCAGGTACATTCTTGACTAGCAGGGCTTAGTCATGCGGGGGTCCTCAGGCTCTACTCTTTCCATGTGAGATCCTCCTTAACAATATCCAGGACTGGGGCACCTGGGTGGCTCAATGGGTTAGGCCTCTGCCTTCAGCTCAGGTCATGATCTCAGAGAGCTGAGGTCGAAGCCCCACATCGGGCTCCCTGCTCAGCAGGGAGCCTGCTTCCCCTCCTCTCTGCCTGCCTCTCTGACTACTTGTGATTTCTGTCAAATAAATAAATAAAATCTTAAAAAAAAAAAACAAACAATATCCAGGACTGTAACATTGATAATCTTGGGTTATTAGAGAAGAAAAAAATCATTTTTCTAAAAAAAAGTAATAACTGCAAATCAAGTATACTCTAAATACTAACCATGAATTACAAAAGATAAAATAATTTATTCTCCTTTTAGAATAATTTTAAAATGAAGAAACATAGTGAAGAGAAACATCCTAATAGGATCTTCCTACAGAGTTAAATGCTGTTAACATTTTGGTGCATTTCTTTGTAGTCATTTTCCCTTTCATATTATTAAAAATCTTTTGAAACACAATTTTGTAGCATATAATTTATAATATGGCCATGCTATTATTTGCTTATTTCCTTTTGAAATATGGAAAAATAGATAAGAACAAAAAGGAACAGTCCATGCTCCCATCTCACAGATAATCATTATTAACATTTTGACATATAAGTGTTCAGTCATTTTTATTCATATGGTTTATTTTTTTACAAGAAAAACCCCTTACATATTTTTAACATATTCCCCCACCTATCAACATATAATGGACATTTTTCTGTTATTAAATATACTTCCATAATAGCACATTGTTTCCCAAATTTTAGATAGCTTTAAAAAAAAAAAAAAAGATTATACAGGCCAAACACATCTAGTAAATTTAGATTATCTGGAGACATATCAAAAAATGAGAAATCACTAAAATTTTACCCCCCTAAAGTTATGTCTATCAACTTTCTGGTGATTGTCCTTCCAATATTTCAATCTGTACATATTTATAAATATATACAAAATTTTAAAACGTACATGTGGTTTTATTATTTTCCCCATTACACAATGTATTTTGAAGAACCTTCTGTTTCAATGAACTAGAAATAAAATTTTCCTTTTAGTATTTGCATTATATTCTATGATGTATTTATTTATATAATTTATATTTATAAAAAATAAATATTTATTTATTTATTGTATATTTATATAAGGGAAACTTTTTGATACCTAAAAAATAAGATGTTCTCTTGTTTAATCCAATAATAATATTATGTTTTCATTGTTTTACTATGATAGCTTGTGCTATGAATCTTCCTACATTTTCTAATTACTTAAAGAAGTAATTGCTGGATCAAAGTCTATAAAAATTTTAAGATTTTTTCCATGTATGCTGATACATTCTTATTTCAAAGACTATAACAATTTCTGTCCTTATTTTATTACTAATACATGTAATAATAGTAACATGTTACCAGTTTATCTAACTCTTATGTGAAGAACACTATGCTAAGTTACTTAGTGAGTCGCTGACCCAGGCTTGACTCTTGAACCTGCCTTTTGACCAGTCAGCTCTAATTACCATCACAAGTGTATGAGAGTTCCTGCTTTTTCTTCCTGAATTCCTCTCCAACAAGGGTTTTTATCTCGATTCTTTGAACACCAGTGACATGGGTATCTTTTCAAAATTTAGAGTTCGTTTGTGTCTCTTCCTTATTAATTTCTCTTGCACGTCCTTTATCCGCTATTGCTGCAGTATTTTCTTTTTGCTTATTCATTGCTTGCAGCTATACATATTTAAAACTTAATATTCCTTGTTGTATAGGATGAACATATTTTCTTTCTCTCCATTCTCTATTTTGTGCTTAAGGAAGATCATGTTTCTAGTTGCTACCACACTCTTCAAGGATATCTTTTTACCCCTGGTTAAGTCTGTGCTCTTTCCCAGGAGCTAACATTACTTCATTGGTAACTCAGGAGTCCTTGCGTCCATTGTTTCCATACTGAGGAGGTAGATGGTGAAGGAGAACTGAAGAAGGACATGCCCTGAGTTCTGGAAAGGAAAGTTTGTCACAGAGATTAGCTCTGACAGCATTCTCTATTGCATATGGTAGTCTAGATATTAAAATATTAGACTGTATGTCTGCTTCTATTGTACCACATTCAGACTCATTAGATTTCTTCTGGGAATCACTGGGCAAAAGTTCTAATTTCTTCTTTTATGAAGTGCAGCATGCAACATGGCTGGGCAGTTTTTGTGATTATACCACAATTTTTCTAGTCTTATAAATGATATCTATGTCAATTGAATATTATTTTGAAATAGACTTTTTTCTTAAAACTCAACTCCAAAGACTTGAAATGCCAGACCACTGATTTTCAGCATAATGGATTAAGGAAATAATAGTTGAGGAGACAGAGAAGGGAATGGAAAATTATCATGCTTATATAATGTGTAGATGTTTGCGCTTTATTTGGGAACCCCAACATCCAATTTGATGTACTACTTGAATGTCCTAAATGGTAAACTAATGGCCTGAGATATTAAAAATTTGTCTCAAAAATATCAAATGTATTATCCCCAAAACATTCATTTTTCTGGTAATTTTTGTTCTATTTATTTGTGTTTTAGAAGGCAAATGCAGGAGTTATTGAAGAAAATCAAGAGACAGCTAAACTAGAGAAAAGAGAAGAAGAAAGATGGAATAATTTGTCCCTATATTTTGAAAAATAAATTAAAGAAAATCATAGTTCTGGAATAAAAAGACTAGAAGATTTTCTCCAGACATGCTCTGTTAAATCTACAAAATTTACTGCAGAAGTGGTAGGATCAGATGCCTGCTTCAAATTATGGATAGAACACTGTTCAAAACCAGGTATATAAGTATGTTAATTTTAGAAATGTTTTTGAAATAAAAGGTCAAAAGAATTGGTACTGGCCACATCATTCTCATTCATCAGTCTTGTATGACTTTGGGAAACTTTTTGATGTCTAAAGAATAAGATTTTCTCTTGTTTAATCCAATAATAACAGCATGGCTATTTGTGTATAAGTGTTGGTGGATGGATTCAGCTTGAAATTCAATTCAGGAAACAGTTCTTCAAGATCAATCATGAGCTGAGTATCTTGTTAAGTGACCATGGGGCTTCTGAAGAGAAGAGCACTTGCTCTGCTCTGAAGGTGGTTCATAATCAGTCTCTCAAGGGACTCAGGCACATGCTTAACTAACCACAATGTAATGCAGTAACCACAACCATATGTATATATTTATATGTATTTAATTTTATGCATTTATAAAAACATAATAATTTATATATAAATTATAAAGAATTTTATTATATACAATTCATTGTTTATATATATTATCATTTATAGTATAAAATAATATTTGATATTTTAGCAATATATTATAAATGTATACATTCTTATTTATTTCTCATAATTCCTTACAGTAGCTTCCATTACCCTGATATTATATATAAGAAATCAAGTTTCTAGGAGAACAAATTATGCCCAAATGTCAGTAGAAGGGCAAGGATTTTAATATAATACTCTTACTCCAAGGATATGCACAAATTAAATAATTGGCAAATTGGGGCACAACTGGGTTGTAGATTAGGGCTAGATAATGTTCATTTTTAAATGAAATTAAAACATTTAAATGGATGTTCCAATTAAAAATGAACATTTCTAATGTTCATTAGAAATGTTCATTTTTAATTGGAGGGAAGATGAAATATATTTATCCCTTAATTATGGTCACAAGAAGGTAAATATTAAAAGAGTGAAACATGGAAAGACCATCTTCTTAAAAAAATGTCAATTCAGCCCATACTCTATATTAATCCTTATAATTAATAATAACTACTGTCATTATGATATCATTTCATGTGGATTAATTTGCTTAAATTGTATAATAGCCACATGAGGTGAGACCTACTATTAATATCTTCATTATATGCATAAAGAAAATAGGGCTTGGAGATGTAACTTTTGAACTTCCTAAATCAAGCACAGGCAAGTTAAATTTGAATTTCAGATAAACAGTGAATTTTTTAAATGTAAGTTTTTGTCATCCAATAATATATATCCCAAACTGGGTCTTCTATATTTTGATTTGCAAAAGCTGGCATTACATCTCTAACTCAGGAGCCCACTCTCTTAACTGCTACTGTTGTTCTAAGTATTAAGTGAAATGATGTATGTAAAACATCTCATATATTGTCTGGATATAAACAATGATCAATAATTGGCACCATTCACACTTGATTTTTTATTTGTCTTATTGGTTAAAACTCTCGAGCTCCAGCAGTTATTAAAAGACAGGATTTGAGGGGGAGGAGTCAAGATGGCGGAGAAGTAGCAGGCTGAAACTACTTCAGGTAGCAGGAGATCAGCTAGATAGCTTATCTAAAGATTGCAAACACCTACAAATCCAACGGGAGATCAAAGAGGAGAAGAGTAATTCTAGAAACAGAAAATCAACCACTTTCTGAAAGGTAGGACTGGCAGAGAAGTGAATCCAAAGCGACGGGAAGATAGACCGCGGGGGGAGGGGCCAGCTCCCGGCAAGCGGCGGAGCAACGGAGCACAAAATCAGGACTTTTAAAAGTCTGTTCCGCTGAGGGACATCGCTCCAGAGGCTTAACTGGGGTGAAGCCCACGCAGGGTCAGCGTGGCCTCAGGTCCCGCAGGGTCACAGAAGGATCGGGGCTGTCTGAGTGTCGCAGAGCTTACAGGTATTAGAACGGGGAAGCCGGCTACAGAGACAGAGCCGAGGAGTGAGCTCTAAGCTCGGAGTTACCTTGAACCGGTCGCAGGCTCGGCCAGCTTGAAGCGCGGCCGGAGGCCAGGCAGACGGGAATAATTGGGCGCTGTTCTCTGAGGGCGCACTGAGGAGTGGGGCCCCTGGCTCTCGGCTCCTCTGGGCCGGAGACTGGGAGGCCGCCATCTTCATTCCCATCCTCCGGAAATCTACGGAAAGCGCTCAGGGAACAAAAGCTCCCGAAAGCAAACCCGAGCGAGCGGATTACTCAGCCCGGCCCCTGGTAAGGGCGGTACAATTCCGCCTGGGGCAAAGACACTTGAAAATCAGTACAACAAGCCCCTCCCCCAGAAGAACAACAAGAAATCCAGCCAGGACCAAGTTTACCTACCAAGGAGTGCAGTTTCAATACCAAGGAGAGCAGCGGAATTCCAGAGGAGGAGAAAGCAAAGCACGGAACTCATGGCTTTCTCCCCATGATTCTTTTTAGCCTTGCAGTTAATTTAATTTTTTTTTTCTTTTTCAATTTTTTTTTCTCTTCTTCTGCTATTTTTTATAAACTTTCACCCTTTTATTTTTTAATGTTTTTTAACTAGTTTATCTAATATATATATATATTTTTAATATTTTTTCTTTATTTGTTTTCTTTTTTTAATTGTTTCTTTTCTTTTCTTTTCTTTTTTTTTTCTTTCTGAACCTCTTTTTATCCCCTTTGTCCCCTCTCACGATTTGGGATCTCTTCTGATTTGGCTAAAGCATATTTTCCTGGGGTTGTTGCCACCCTTTTAGTATTTTACTTGCTCCTTCATATACTCTTATCTGGACAAAATGACAAGGCGGAAAAATTCACCACATAAAAAAGAACAAGAGGCAGTACCAAAGGCTAGGGACCTAATCAATACAGACATTGGTAATATGCCAGATCTAGAGTTCAGAATGACGATTCTCAAGGTTCTAGCCGGGCTCGAAAAAGGCATGGAAGATATTAGAGAAACCCTCTCCAGAGAGATAAAAGCCCTTTCTGGAGAAATAAAAGAACTAAAATCTAACGAAGTTGAAATCAAAAAAGCTATTAATGAGGTGCAATCAAAAATGGAGGCTCTCACTGCTAGGATAAATGAGGCAGAAGAAAGAATTAGCGATATAGAAGACCAAATGACAGAGAATAAAGAAGCTGAGCAAAAGAGGGACAAACAGCTACTGGACCATGAGGGGAGAATTTGAGAGATAAGTGACACCATAAGATGAAACAACGTTAGAATAATTGGGATTCCAGAAGAAGAGGAAACAGAGAGGGGAGCAGAAGGTATATTGGAGAGAATTATTGGAGAGAATTTCCCCAATATGGCAAAGGGAACAAGCATCAAAATCCAGGAGGTTCAGAGAACCCCCCTCAAAATCAATAAGAATAGGTCCACACCCCGTCACCTAATAGTAAAATTTACAAGTCTTAGTGACAAAGAGAAGATCCTGAAAGCAGCCCGGGAAAAGAAGTCTGTAACGTACAATGGTAAAAATATTAGATTGGCAGCAGACTTATCCACAGAGACCTGGCAGGCCAGAAAGAGCTGGCATGATATATTCAGAGTACTAAACGAGAAAAACATGTAGCCAAGAATACTATATCCAGCTAGGCTATCATTGAAAATAGAAGGAGAGATTAAAAGCTTCCAGGACAAACAAAAACTGAAAGAATTTGCAAACACCAAACCAGCTCTACAGGAAATATTGAAAGGGGTCCTCTAAGCAAAGAGAGACCCTAAAAGTAGTAGATCAGAAAGGAACAGAGACAATATACAATAACAGTCACCTTACAGGCAATACAATGGCACTAAATTCATATCTCTCAATAGTTACCCTGAATGTTAATGGGCTAAATGCCCCAATCAAAAGACACAGGGTATCAGAATGGATAAAAAAACAAAACCCATCTATATGTTGCCTACAAGAAACTCATCTTAAACCCGAAGACACCTCGAGATTTAAAGTGAGGGGGTGGAAAAGAATTTACCATGCTAATGGACATCAGAAGAAAGCAGGAGTGGCAATTCTTATATCTGATCAATTAGATTTTAAGCCAAAGACTATAATAAGAGATGAGGAAGGACACTATATCATACTCAAAGGAACTGTCCAACAAGAAGATCTAACAATTTTAAATATCTATGCCCCTAACATGGGAGCAGCCAACTATATAAACCAATTAATAACAAAATCAAAGAAAAACATCGACAATAATACAATAATAGTAGGGGACTTTAACACTCTCCTCACTGAAATGGACAGATCATCCAAGCAAAAGATCAACAAAGAAATAAAGGCCTTAAATGACACATTGGACCAGATGGACATCACAGATATATTCAGAACATTTCATCCCAAAGCAACAGAATACACATTCTTCTCTAGTGCACATGGAACATTCTCCGGAATAGATCACATCCTTGGTCCCAAATCAGATCTCAACCATTATCAAAAGATTGGAATCATTCCCTGAATATTTTCAGACCACAATGCTCTGAAGCTAGAACTCAATCACAAGAGGAAATTTGGAAAGAACCCAAATACATGGAGACTAAACAGCATCCTTCTAAAGAATGAATGGGTCAACCAGGAAATTAAAGAAGAATTGAAAAAATTCATGGAAACAAATGATAATGAAAACACAGCGGTTCAAAATCTGTGGGACAAAACAAAGGCAATCCTGAGAGGAAAATATATAGCGGTACAAGCCTTTCTCAAGAAACAAGAAAGGTCTCAGGTAACCAACCTAACCGTACACCTAAAGGAGCTGGAGAAAGAACAAGAAAGAAAGCCTAAAAAAGAAAAAAAAAAAAAAAGAAAGAAAGAAAGAAAGAAAGAAAGAAAGAAAGCCTAAACCCAGCAGGAGAAGAGAAACCATAAAGATCAGAGCAGAAATCAATGAAATAGAAACCAAAAAAACAATAGAACAAATCAACGAAACTAGGAGCTGGTTCTTTGAAAGAATTAATAAGATTGATAAACCCCTGGCCAGACTTATCAAAAAGAAAAGAGAAAGGACCCAAATAAATAAAATCATGAATGAAAGAGGAGAGATCACAACGAACACCAAAGAAATACAGACAATTATAAGAACATACTATGAGCAACTCTACGCCAACAAATTAGACAATCTGGAAGAAATGGATGCATTCCTAGAGACATATAAACTACCACAACTGAACCAGGAAGAAGTAGAAAACCTTAACAGACCCATAACCAGTAAGGAGATTGAAACAGTCATCAAAAATCTCCAAACAAACAAAAGCCCAGGGCCAGACGGCTTCCTGGGGGAATTCTACCAAACATTTAAAGAAGAACTAATTCCTATTCTCCTGAAACTCTTCCAAAAATAGAAATGGAAGGAAAACTTCCAAACTCATTTTATGAGGCCAGCATCACCTTGATCCCAAAACCAGACAAGGATCCCATCAAAAAAGAGAACTACAGACCAATATCCTTGATGAACACAGATGCAAAAATTCTCACCAAAATACTAGCCAATAGGATTCAACAGTACATTAAAAGGATTATTCACCACGACCAAGTGGGATTTATTCCAGGGCTGCAAGGTTGGTTCAACATCCGCAAATCAATCAATGTGATACAACACATTGATAAAAGAAAGAACAAGAACCATATGATACTCTCCATAGATGCTGAAAAAGCATTTGACAAAGTACAGCATCCCTTCCTGATCAAAACTCTTCAAAGTGTAGGGATAGAGGGCACATACCTCGATATTATCAAAGCCATCTATGAAAAACCCACCACAAATATCATTCTCAATGGAGAAAAACTAAAAGCTTTTCCGCTAAGGTCAGGAACACGGCAGGGATGTCCGTTATCACCACTGCTATTCAACATAGTACTAGAAGTCCTAGCCTCAGCAATCAGACAACAAAAGGAAATTAAAGGCATCCAAATCGGCAAAGAAGAAGTCAAACTATCACTCTTTGCAGATGATATGATACTATATGTGGAAAACCCAAAAGACTCCACTCCAAAACTGCTAGAACTTGTACAGGAATTCAGTAAAGTGTCAGGATATAAAATCAATGCCCAGAAATCAGTTGCATTTCTCTACACCAACAACAAGACAGAAGAAAGAGAAATTAAGGAGTCCATCCCATTTACAATTGCACCCAGAACTATAAGATACCTAGGAATAAACCTAACCAAAGAGACTAAAAATCTATACACAGAAAACTGTAAAGTACTCATGAAAGAAATTGAGGAAGACACAAAGAAATGGAAAAATGTTCCATGCTCCTGGATAGGAAGAATAAATATTGTGAAAATGTCTATGCTACTTAAAGCAATCTACACATTTAATGCAATTCCTATCAAAGTACCATCGATTTTTTTCAAAGAAATGGAACAAATAATCCTAAAATTTATATGGAACCAGAAAAGACCTCGAATAGCCAAATGCTTATTGAAAAAGAAAGCCAAGGTTGGTGGCATCACAATTCCGGACTTCAAGCTCTATTACAAAGCTGTCATCATCAAGACAGCATGGTACTGGCACAAAAGCAGACACATAGATCAATGGAACAGAATAGAGAGCCCAGAAATAGACCCTCAACTCTTTGGCAACTAATCTTCGACAAAGCAGGAAAGAATGTCCAATGGAAAAAAGACAGCCTCTTCAATAAATGGTGTTGGGAAAATTGGACAGCCACATGCAGAAAAATGAAATTGGACCATTTCCTTACACCACACATGAAAATAGACTCAAAATGGATGAAGGACCTCAATGTGAGAAAGGAATCCATCAAAATCCTTGAGGAGAACACAGGCAGCAACCTCTTCGACCTCAGCCGCAGCAACATCTTCCTAGGAACACGCCAAAGGCAACAGAAGCAAGGGCAAAAATGAACTATTGGGATTTCATCAAGATCAAAAGCTTTTGCACAGCAAAGGAAACCATTAACAAAACCAAAAGACAACTGACAGAATGGGAGAAGATATTTGCAAACGACATATCAGATAAAGGGCTAGTGTCCAAAATCTATAAAGAACTTAGCAAACTCAACACCCAAAGAACAAATAATCCAATCAAGAAATGGGCAGAAGACATGAACAGACATTTCTGCAAAGAAGACATCCAGATGGCCAACAGACACATGAAAAAGTGCTCCACATCACTCGGCATCAGGGAAATACAAATCAAAACCACAATGAGATATCACCTCACACCAGTCAGAATGGCTAAAATGAACAAGTCAGGAAATGACAGATGCTGGCGAGGATGCGGAGAAAGGGGAACCCTCCTACACTGTTGGTGGGAATGCAAGCTGGTGCAACCACTCTGGAAAAAAAATGGAGGTTCCTCAAAATGTTGAAAATAGAGCTACCCTATGACCCAGCAATTGCACTACTGGGTATTTGCCCTAAAGATACAAACGTAGTGATCCGAGGGGGCACGTGCACCCGAATGTTTATAGCAGCAATGTCTACAATAGCCAAACTATGGAAAGAACCTAGATGTCCATCACAGATGAATGGATAAAGAAGATGAGATATATATACACAATGGAATGCTATGCAGCCATCAAAAGAAATGAAATCTTGCCATTTGCGACGACCTGGATGGAACTAGAGGGTATCATGCTTAGCGAAATAAGTCAATCGGAGAAAGACAACTACCATATGATCTCCCTAATATGAGGGAGTGGAGATGCAACATGGGGGGTTAAGGGGGTGGAGAAGATTTAATGAAACAAGATGGGATTGGGAGGAAGACAAACCATAAGTGACTCTTAATCTCACAAAACAAACTGAGGGTGGCTGGGGGGGAGGGGGGTTGGGAAGGGGGGTGGGGCTATGGACATTGGGGAGGGTATGTGCTATGGTGAGTGCTGTGAAGTGTGTAAACCTGGCGATTCACATACCTGTACCCCTGAGGATAAAAATATATGTTTAAAAAAAATTAAAAATTAAAAAAAAAAGACAGGATTTGACACTTTTGAGAATTTTGCTAAAGGAAACCATCTAATGTCTGTGCCAGGATCACATGGTTTAAGAGAGCATGGACAGCAGTGCCTGGGTGTCTCAGTCAGTGAAGTGTCTGCTTTCAGCTCCGGTCATGATCTCAGGGTCCTGGGATGGAGTCTGCTCAATGGGGAGCCTGCTTCTCCCTCTCCACCTCACCACCCCCACCTTCTTTCCTGGTAGTTGTCCTTACCTACTGTTGAAAGAAATGACCATAAATAAATTATTCTCTTCTGACTCTTTTGGGTGTATTTCTAAAAAGGGGATATTCGTATAGAATGGACTTGGGTCTGGAAAGAGTGAGATGGCACACATCTGTGCACCCAGGTTTCAGTGACCCAGATGCCAGTTGATCTTTTACAGGATGTCTGATACAGTCTTGTTCTAATAACTCAGTAGGGTCTTCTCCCTTCTTCTGTATATTATTCCACCCAAACAATGAATTTTGATTGAGAAATACCCCAACATATCTCAAGGCTAATTTTGACACCTATAGAAAATCAATTACAGTGAAAGTTGGAAAGAAGAAATTCTGGCAGATAAAATTTTTCTATACTTATCCAGCTATAAAGCATTTGAATTTGTATGTAATTGTTAGGAAAATTAAAATTTTTCATCAAATTTATTGTTAAAAATGTAATTCCACTGGATATAGAAAATAAACAAAAATTTGGTAGGTAGGAGAAGTGAGAGATGTGCAGAGGTTTTTAAATTCCTTTTTTAATATATATTAATACAAATTAATGCAAATTAATTAAATGGTAAGGTGATAAACAGACAACATAGGTAATGCCTGATGAATATCTTTTAATAGGGGTGGTTATGTTTTGGGCTTTAATTATCTGGCATTCTTTTGACCTGGGGTATATAGACAGAACCTTAAAGTTAAAAAATAAAGGGACATGTTATAATCAATATGTCTACTATTTTTTCTGAACATAATTTCATATTCAGTTTTTAAAATCAGTTTCAGCGATTTGAATTCAAAGAATAATTTCATAGGTGGCTGAAATATAGGAAATGAAGAAAAACCTTAAGAAGCATTGTGAAATTTCTCTGCACTATACTCATACTTACTGTGCAGTTGTGGATAATCAGGTAAGAGAAAAGAAATGGGGATATATTTGGTTTGCTAACACTGTTGAGACAAGTACCACAGACCAAGGGCTTCAACAACAGAAATTTATTTTCTCTTAGTTCTGCAGGGTGGAATTCTGAGATGAATCTCTCAGCAGGGTTGGTACCTTCTGAGAGTCATAAAAGAAGAATCTATTCCAATTCTCTTTTCTTGGCTTATAGGTGGCTGTCTTTTTTCTCTATCTTCACATCACTCCCTTTTTGTATCTGTGTCTGTTCACTGGTATCAGATTTCAAGCTTGAATGTGGGGTACTATAGACCTGTTCTACTTAAATACCATGTATCAGATATTTTATAGGTTAAATAGGCTTTGGGAATGTTGAAAAACAAAAATAAAACTGGGGGCATCACATTACCTGATTTCAAGCTTTACTACAAAGCTGTGATCATCAAGACAGCATGGTACTGGCATAAAAACAGACACATAGACCAGTGGAACAGAGTAGAGAGCCCAGATATGGACCTTCAACTCTATGGGCAAATAATCTTTGACAAAACAGGAAAAAATATACAGTGGGAAAAAGACAGTCTCTTCAATAAATGGTGCTGGGAAAACTGGACAGCTATATGTAGAAGAATGAAACTCGACCATTCTCTTACACCGTACACAAAGATAAACTCGAAATGGATAAAAGACCTCAAGTAAGACTGGAATCCATCAGAATCTTAGAGGAGAACATAGGCAGTAACCTCTTCGATATCAGCCACAGCAACTTCTTTCAAGATATGTCTCCAAAGGCAAAGGAAACAAAAGCGAAGATGAAATTTTGGGACTTCATGAAGATCAAAAGCTTCTGCACAGCAAAGGAAACAGACAACAAAACAAAGAGGCAACCCACGGAATGGGAGAAGATATTTGCAAATGACAGTACAGACAAAAGGTTGATATTCAGGATCTATAAAGAAGTCCTCAAACTCAACATACACAAAACAGACAATCATATAAAAAAATGGGCAGAAGATATGAACAGACACTTCTCCAATGAAGACATACGAATGGCTATCAGACACATGAAAAAATGTTCATCATCACTAGCCATCAGAGAGATTCAAATTAAAATCACATTGAGATTCCATCTTACACCAGTTAGAATGGCCAAAATTAGCAAGACAGGAAACAACATGTGTTGGAGAGGATGTGGAGAAAGGGGAACCCTCTTACACTGTTGGTGGGAATGCAAGTTGATGCAGCCACTTTGGAGAACAGTGTGGAGATTCCTCAAGAAATTAAAAATAGAGCTTCCCTATGACCCTGCAATTGCACTACTGGGTATTTACCCCAAAGATACAGATGTAGTGAAAAGAAGGGCCATCTGTACCCCAATGTTTATAGCAGCAATGGCCATGGTCGCCAAACTGTGGAAAGAACCAAGATGCCCTTCAACGGATGAATGGATAAGGAAGAAGTGGTCCATATACACTATGGAGTATTATGCCTTCATCAGAAAGGACGAATACCCAACTTTTATAGCAACATGGACGGGGTTGGAAGAGATTATGCTGAGTGAAATAAGTCAAGCAAAGAGAGTCAATTATCATATGGTTCCACTTATTTGTGGAGCATAACAAATAGCATGGAGGACAAGGGGAGATGGAGAAGAGAAGGGAGTTGAGGAAAATTGGAAGGGCTGGTGAACCATGAGAGACTGTGGACTCTGAAAAACAATCTGAGGGTTTTGAAGGGGCGGGGGGTGGGAGGTTGGGGGAACCAGGTGGTGGGTATTAGAGTGGGCATGGATTGCATGGAGCACTGGGTGTGGTGCAAAAACAATGAATACTGTTACGCTGAAAAGAAATTAAAAAAAAAAAAAAAAAGGCTTTGGGTTCTAGCCCAAAACACAATTACTCTTTTTAGAAGTGTGTTTAATTCTGTACTGATTTCTAAACATTATTCTTAAAAATTTTGTATTTAAATTCAATTGAATTATCATATCCTTTATTATTAGTTTCTGAGGTAGAATTTAGTGATTCATCAGTTGCATAGTATACTCAGTTCTCATTCATTACTTCAAGTGCCCTCTTTAATGCCATCACCCAATTACCCCATCCCTACCATATGACACAATTGTTAAGTTGAAGAATAAATGCTTTAATTTGATATTGTATACTCTCTGGGTATTTCAGACTTTAAGGAAGATCTTAGTAGACTGAGAGGAATAAGACAATGCTACAAATTACATTGTCTGTTACAATGAAACATTGGATATCATCAGAGATCAATGGAATATAAACAAAACAAATTGTAGAGATGTTTTCCAGACTGAGACACAACAAGGTTGGTAAAGTTTGTTGATCATTGTCCTAAAAGCATTGCTTTCATTCCTTTGGACTAAGTAGGGGAAAGAAATGTACCCTGGTGGCTTATAGGAAAGTAACCCTATCTACCTTCTCCATAATCCTTCCACTTAGAGGGATGCTTTGCTAAGTTTTTAGCATATTTTATTCCATTCTTTTAAATACATTTGTACATACTTAATATGTAATGTGTGTACAATTTGGTATACTGTCTAGTTGCCCAATAGTAAATAACTAACAATATTTTTAATTGGCATTACATAGTAAACATTTTAGGATTGCATTAAAATATACACATATAAAATTTACTTAAACATTCTGCTAAAGTTGAAACTATAAACATATATCAGCATTTCTGATTTTGGACTTAAAAATCAATTGATTCTGAAAAGTGAAGTAACACTTCAGAGGTCAAAAGTAAGTTTAAGTCTCCGAGAATATATTGCCAAATGGCTTTCCAGAATGACTGTTTTCTTCACCTTGACAAATTTTGAGTGTTATGGTTAAAAAGTGGAGTTGTATTTATAATACAGAGAGTATCCTATATAACACATACCCAATTTCCCATATTATAAATATCTTACATTAGTATGGGTACATTCACTACAATTAATGAATAATACAGGTTATTTATGATTAACGGAAGTTCATTCTTTATTCATATTTCCTAAGTTAGTCCCCCTAATGTCTTTTTTCTGAAAGTTCCAAGATCCCATCCAGGATACCACATTACATTTAGTTGTTGGATCCCCCTGGTGACTCTTGGCTGAGACACTTTTTCAGATTTGCCTTGTTCTTGAAGATCTTGGTGGTTTTAAGGATTAATGGCTGGGTGTTTTGTAGAACATGCCTCAATTGGAATTTCTCTGGTATTTTTCTCAGCATTAGGCTAAGGTTACATATTTCTTATGGGAAGACCACAGGGGTAATGTCCCACTCTTACCATATCAAATCAAGGATAAGACGACTGACGTGACTTACCACTATTGATGTTAATTTTGGGCACCTGGCAAAGATAATATTTGTTGTATTTTTCCACTATAAAGTTACCTTTTATTCCGGCTTTCCATACTCTCTTCTTTGAAAGGAAGTCACTCTGTGTAGCCCCCACTTAAGGAGTAGGTAGTTTTACCTCTTTATAGTTGGAGTATCCAAATAAATTGTTTGGAATTCCTTTGTACAAGTGATATTTCTTTTCTCCTCCATTTATTTATGTATCCAACATTTATTTATATCAGTATGGACATATAGGTATTTATTTTATGCTTTGGATTATAGTTCAGTGCTATTTTACTGTTTATATTGCTCAAATTACTCCAGTTTTGACCATCAGGAGCCCTTTCAGCTGCATCCTGCATTTCTTCAGCATGTTTCCATTATTGTGTGTTGTTGTTGTCATTGTTGTTGAATAATTTCTTACTTTCTAGCAAAATAAAATGTTGCAAGGTCACCTTGTATATTTCTTGTCCCAGTCTTAGAATTGGTCATTTTTCCGAAGAGACCTGATTTTTTTTTTTAAGGCAAGTCTGAGAAACTGTTACAATTGAGAAGAGCCTAGTGACCAATATGTACTAAATGTAAAGTGATATCTGGATGGATCCAGGAAAAGGACATTAGGTAAAAACTATGATAATCGGGAAAAATGTATGAACTTTAGTTAATAATCCAATAGTTTTCATTAATTGTAACAAATATAAGTACAAATTTAAAATGTTAGTAATAGGGGAAACTGGATACAGAGTATTTAGGAACTTTGTGCTATCTTTGTAAATCTAAAAAGGTTCTAAAAGTAGAGTTTATTTAGAAATGTGTTCCATACATGAATTAAAAGATGTGTTCTACATGTACTGGCTGTAGTGTCCTATCAGGGTTCTTAATTTAAATCTGTTTTAGTTATATATATATATAGGTCTTCTATCAGTTACTGAGAGTAGAATCATTGAGAATAGAAAGTTTTAAAATCTCTCATTCTTACTATAAATTTTTCTATTTCCTTTTGTAGTTCTGTCAGTTTTAGTTTATGTTTTAACATAAATTATATTGTATAAGGATATAGCCTTAGGGACAAAACATTGAAAGCTCCCTGAGGAAAATAAAGAGATTACTGAAACAGAGTGACATCTGACTTCCTGAAAAGAAAAATTAAATTCAGATATAAGTAAAAATTTATCCATAAAAATTGGAAGAAAGTAATTGTCCACTTAGATTTTTATACAAAGCAAAGCTGTCCTTCAAGAATGAGGGCAAGTGGAAAATTTTGAACTAATAAAAACTGAGAGAGTTCGTCATCTCACCTGTTCACCAAAATAAAACTCTAAACAATTCAGGCAAAATAAAGATGATTTCAGGAAAATAAAAGTTGGTCAAACATACAGAAAAGAAAGATTCTAGAAAATGGTAAATGGAGATAAATTAAAACTATTATTATCTAAATAAAAAAACTTAAAATACCATCAAAATAAATAGATAAAATATGTTACAGTAGTGTATGTTTCAGAAATGGGAGTTGTTTGAAGTAATGTTCAAAGAAAAAAAAATTATTGATCAATTTTGGACTTTTTTCTTTTAAAGACTTATTTATTTATTTCAGAGAGAGAGAGAGAGAGAGAGAGAGAGAGCAGGGGTTGTGGGGAGGAACAGAGGGAGAGGGAGAGAGAAACTCAAGCAGATTCCATGCTGAGCACAGAGCCTGACTCAGGGCTCAGTGTCATGACCCATGAGATCAGGACCTGAGCCAAAACAAAGACTGGGGTACTTAACCAACTGAACCACCCAAGCATCCTAGTTTTTTACTTTTATAAGATAAATACAGATTATGTAATTTTGTCAGTACCCACCAAGAGAACAGAATTTGAATGTATAATATCCAAACTGCGGAAGGAAAAATAAATAGCATGATAAACATCTAAATCAATCAAAAAGTAATCAAGAAAGCAGACAAAAAGATTTAAAGCACAAATAGAAAGCACAATATAAAATGGTAGCTACATCATTTTCATGTCTTATCTTATATATCTATATCTATAACTATATCTAACTAATGAATCATTGAACACTACATAAAAGACTAATGTACTATATGGTGGCTAACTGAACATAATTAAAAAAAAGATGTTTTAAGCAATCATTGAGTGGCTAAACAGATTAGTTTCCTTTAGAATATTCTTGCTTTGGTAAATATTATTGAACTTGAACAAAAGTAGTATGAAGGAGAGATAACCACATCTTTGGAGTACCTGATTGGTTCTAAGCACCAGTGAGTATAAAAGGACTGTCTATGGGTGCCTGGGCAGCTCAGTCAGTTAAGCATCTGCCTTCAACTCGTCATGATCTCAGGGTCCTGGGATCAAGCCACGCTTCCAGCTCCCTGCTCAGCAGGAAACCTGCTTCTCCCTCTCCCACTCCCTCTGCTTGTGTTCCTTCTCTCGCTGTGTTTCTCTTTGTCAAATAAATAAATAAAATCTTTAAAATAAATAAATTAATAAATGGACTGTCTACAATGTTCAGTTCAGACTGGTTTCTAGAAATACACTGGTAAATAAGATGAAAATTGTCTTGCTTAAAAATCATGATCTTTGAACAGGTATTACTAAAAGAGCAACCAAATTTTAATAATATATTTGTAAAACAAAATATTTTAAACTTTGCTAAAATTAGCATACCAACCAACAAAAAACTCTTTCAAGATTTTTGAAAGTTTAGTATTCCATGTGATAGAGGTAAGTTAGACATCAACCAGTTAAAGAGATAAGACACGAAATTATTTAAAATTTATGTGATCATCTCTTTAGATGTCCAGTCATGCAGGAAGACATGGAGATGATCTTATAGGAAATGTGTTCTTCTGTGATATTCCAGTACCTATGATATGCTCTTAAAGTCTAATGTGCCCAAATGGAAGGGTCAATTTCCTCTAAGAATATCTTTGGTTCTCCGATTTATGCTGTTAGTTGCTAAAGCAAATGACAAAGAGGATGCCAAAGCAAAGATAAACTGTTTCATATTATCTAAATTATTTTAATGAATATAATTATTTCAGCTCAACTTTATAAGTTACATAACATGAAGGGAGTAAAATGACAAAGTGCTGTAAATAAACTCACTGTAACATTTGTTTCTATTTTACTGTATCCTTATTTAACTTTTAACTCTTAATTTTTTAAATTTTAATTTAATTAAATTTTAATGCTTTTAAATTAACTTAAATTTAATTTAATTTTAATGCTTTTAACTTTCATGCATCCAAACATATGGAAAATTAAGCCCATGATTTTTCTGTCATAATTATCCCTGAGCTCTGCATATATTAAATAAGAAACTTTTTTCTGCAAATATATACAGTCTAAACATTTTAAAAATCAAATTTCAAAGGAATAATGGTTCAAAAAATTTACAAAATACTGAAATGTTCATAATTCTTGGTTCCAAATTTTCATGTTTACTTCTCACGTGTCATGCAATTGTAATTATTCCTCTCTCTCCCTGAATTTTTCTTACCATTTTCTGTTTATACACACATATATTTAATATAAAACATTATGAAATATCTAATTATAATAAGTTATAATAATATAATAAGTAATATTAAAAAACAATATGCAATGCTTCATTTAAAATGTTCATAGCAACAATGGCCACAGTCACCAAACTGCAAAGACTCTAGAGTCCCTTCAATGGATGAATGAATAAAGAACGTATGGTCCATATATACAATGGAGTATTGTGCCTCCATCAGAAAGGATGAATACTCAACTTTTATATCAACATGGATGGGACTGGAAAAGATTATGCTGAGTGAAATAAGTCAAGCAGAGAGAGTCAATTATCATATGGTTTCACTTACTTGTGGAACATAAGGAATAACACAGAGGACATTGAGAGATGGAGCGGAGAAGTGAGTTGGGGAAAATCGGAGAGGGTGACAAACCATGAGAGACTGTGGACTCTGAGAAACAAACTGAGGGTTTTGGT
>NW_019154087.1:59409700-59436495 GCF_002288905.1 Enhydra lutris kenyoni | reverse complement strand
CCATATATACAATGGAGTATTGTGCCTCCATCAGAAAGGATGAATACTCAACTTTTATATCAACATGGATGGGACTGGAAAAGATTATGCTGAGTGAAATAAGTCAAGCAGAGAGAGTCAATTATCATATGGTTTCACTTACTTGTGGAACATAAGGAATAACACAGAGGACATTGAGAGATGGAGCGGAGAAGTGAGTTGGGGAAAATCGGAGAGGGTGACAAACCATGAGAGACTGTGGACTCTGAGAAACAAACTGAGGGTTTTGGGGGGAGTGTGGGGGGTGGGGTGAGCCTGGTGGTGGGTATTAAGGTGGGCACGTATTGCATGGAGCACTGGGTGTGGTTCATAAACAATGAATGTTGGAATACTGAAAAGAAATAAAATAAAATAAAATGGAAAAAGAAATAAAATAAAATAAAATGGAAAAAAATAAAGTGTAAAAATATACCATACGTTGTATAGCGTACATAAGTATATATAATAACATGTTCTATGATAGAAATGTTTTAATTGTCATTTTGGATATTACATTTGGAAGACCCTTTACAGAATTTGCTTAATATCTAACTTGATATTTCAGTATTTGTCGTATAGACATTATCAGTTCTCCAACATTCAAATGCATGTTAAAATTTTATTTTATATATTCTTTGCAATTCTTGGTCACAGAGGTAAGACTTAAACCTATTTTTCACTAAGTCAAAATGTTAGTACCTGTATGTACCTCTACTATACTAACATCTCCCTGATTAGTTTATTTGTTTGATATTTCTGATTTGTTTGATATTTCTGAGATCAAGAGACTGAGAGTAACATGTTAAAATTGATTTCTAGGAGTATGTGTTTCAGGAATGTATTCCCATTGGATATTCTAGACTTGTGTCCCATTTATACTACCATGAACCTGTGAATTTTGTTTTAGTAAGCTTTCTAGTGAAAGGTTTTTTTCCACAGGTTGTGTATTCTGAAACATACATGGTAAACAAGTTTTCCTTTCTCAAATTTCCATTCATTAGACAGTGTGCTTATACTGATAGGATTATAGCAAAGTGTTTTTAGTTCTTTATTCCTTTAATGTTGTAATACAATACATACAATATTTATGAAATAAGTATAATTCAATCATGACTACTTTTTATGATACTTTCATAGAAAAATATAGACTCATATAGATGAAAGTTTTTATGGTGTGATCTAGTAGTTACTAAGGATATAATATTGATATAATATTATTTTAGTGATATTAATGATATAATATTATTTTTAATGATTTTTATATAATGGACTATTACTCAACCATCAAAAAGAATGAAATCTTGCCATTTGCAATGATGCAGATAACTAGAACTAGAGTGTATTATGCTAAGTGAAATAAGTCAGTCAGAGAGATATATACCATATGATTTCACTAATATGTGGAATTCAAGAAGCAAAACTGATGAGCACAGGGGATGAGAAGGAAAAATAACATAACCTAAAAACAGAGAGAGAGGCAAACCATAAAAAACACTTAACTAGAAACAAACTAAGGGTTGCTGGAGGGAGGGGGGTTGAGGGGATGGGGTAACTGGGTGATAGACATTAAGAGGGGCACATTATGTAATGAGCACTGGGTGTTATACTATGAATCACTAAATTCTACCCTTCTACCCCTGAAACTAATAATATAGTGCATGTTAACTAACTTGAATTTAAATTAAAAAAAAAAAAAAAAGGAGAAGCAGAAAGACAGAAAAAGATTAGAAAAAAAAAGGCCAGATTTGTGAACTCCAGCTCTGTCTCTTAACAAGTAGTATCTGGGGTTATTTCTTATCTATAAACTGGGAATCATAGTACTATGTGCTTCAAAGAACTGTTGTGAAGACTAAAATAATTAACATAGGTAATTGGTACTGTTAGCTCTTATTTTCATAACTAGTGTTATTTTCAGATGAAGCTACTGGCCACTAAAAAAGCCAAAAGAATCAACAGAAAAATGATTAAATTAATGACAGTTTATTAAGTATTCAAATGCAAAATAGGTATAATAAATTGTATAGTTTTCCTATATTGTAAAGTTACAGAGAAAATAAAATGTGAAATAATCTAACAGTAAAATATGGAAATTCACAATATACTACAGTTCATTTGTTAATTTGGCAAAGATTGCAATTACCAGTTATATTGATAGGACTATAAATAGAAATATCCTTTAAAAATATTTTTAACATAGTAATTCTACTTCAAAGAATTTTGAAGTATATAATTATATATATAAATATATAGAAGTATATATATATTGAAGTATATAATTATATAATCAAAGATACAAAAATGATGTAAAAATTTACACAGAGGACATGGGGAGATGGAGAGGAGAAGGGAGTTGGAGGAAATTGGAGGGGGAGACGAACCATGAGAGACTGTGAACTCTGAGGAACTAACTGAGGATTTTGGAGGGGAGAGGGGTGGGAGGTTGGGTGAGCCTAGTGGTGGGTATCATGGAGGGCATGTATTGCATGGAGTGCTGGGTGCGGTGCATAAACAATGAATTCTGGAACACTGAAAAGAAATTAAAAAAAATATTTTACTAGTTTCCTAAGGCTGCTGTAACGAAGCACCACAGACTGGTGGCTTAAACAACAAAAATTTGTAAGCTCTCAGTTCTGGAGGCCAAATGTCCAGGCAGGATTCATTCCCCCCGAAGACTGAGGGAGAATAATCCCTGCCTCTCTCCTAGTGCTGGTGGTTTGCTGGCAGTTATTGACATTCCTTGGCTTGGAGTCACATCATCCCAATCTCTGCCTTCATGTTCATGGTGTTCTCCCTGTATACATGTCTCTGTGTCCAAGTTTCTTTTTATAAGGATACCAGTCATATCAGATTAGGGGTCCATCCTACTCTAATATGACCTCATCTTGATGAATTACAACTACAGTGACCCTTTTTCCTAATGCGGTTACATTCTAAGATACTAGGGCTTAGGATTTCAACATGATTTTTTGAGGAACACAGATCAGTCTATAACATATCATACTTATCTATAATTAAAAACTGGTGCTACCTATATATCCAACAATAAAGGAAAGGTTAGAAAAATTTTAACATACCTGTATGTGGCTCTATTTTATGGCCACTAAAATTCATCTTTGCAAATAATATTCTGTGACATGGCAAATGCTCCCGATATGGTGTTAAGCATAAATATTAGAATACTACATCATAAATTTGTATATACAAGACTGGAAAGGAATACTATATACCAAAATCTCTATGACTCTGTATCTCTTTAATTTTTATATTATACTTTCTCATAAATAATAAAATTCATACTTAGAAATATATTTCCATCCAGACTTAAAAAAAATATTTTGACTCTGTGTTTCACAGACTCTGGTAATCCTCTGCTTTTGTTTTGAATGTTTACATTCATCCATTTCATTGCTTCCAGGTAATTCTAGATGATATTGTCAAGGACTTTGCTATAGTGGGTGAGGAACACAACGACAGAGTTCAAAAGAATTTTGATTCCTTCTTCCTAATAATTTCTAAGTTGTCTGAATGAAAAAAGCATACCAACTACCTCTGTCAAAAACTGGTAAGACTGTGCATGAACAGAACATGAAGTCAATAAAAAGATAAATGTAAACATTTTGAGATAAAACTAAACTTTAGAAAATGAGGATAAATCCATTGCAAATAAAGTACACAGGAAACGAACAATCTTTCAGATCTATTTTCTAGAAATTTTATACCAGGAAGGTCTTATATTATTTGGAATTAGTTAAATCACGATGGATTTGACTTGACACTAAATGTGTAAAATATATCTGTATTTTCTAGTGTCATTATAGGCTAACAGACTGTTGCAAGGTCTCAGTTTATTCTAGAATATCTCCTCTCCAGTTGATGCTTTTGCCTTTTAGTAGATATTGACATTCTTAACTAAACTTTTAAATCTGGATAATGTTGAAAATAAATGAAAAGGAATTTTGGTGTATTTATTAAGGGTCATTAGTGTCTTATATTTCCCTGAGTATTATTGGGGGGGGGAAGCAAAGAAAGTATTTCCCATGTCTTTGAGTAAAGGATAGAATAAAAGACAAAGAAAATAACAAAAATATAGGGATAATTCTGTAATGTATGCCAGGTAGAGTAAAGGAATTAGAAGTAGAGGATATGCTTAGCGCCCCAATGTAAAAAGGAGAGGAGAGAGAACACAAAGGGAAAATGGAAAGGTGGCAGAATTTCCCTTCTCTCACTTCCAGAAGCAGGAGAAAAATATGGAGCAGTAAGGGCTGCTTTGGTTTATTCATATTTCTGGGTAGATTATTATGTTGGAATGTAGAAGCTTATGAAGGACAAGAGAAAATTGTCAGTTTATTCAATCATGGAATAGAAATTAACTAATAATGAATCAACTTCATGGAAAAGAACTTAAGTGTTCCAGAGCAATTGCCTGCATTTGGGACTTCGAGGGGTGAGTATAATTATTTTTCCTCTGGAATGATTTCTGTGGTAGGCAAAATAATCCCTGTCCCCTAAAAAAATGTCTGGATCCTAATCTTGGGAACCTGTGATTATGTTATGTAGCAAAGGGGGAACTAATATTGCAGATTGGATTTTCTGGATTGATCCAATGTAATCACAAGGGTCCTCATAAGTGAAAGAGAGTAGCAGGAGAGTCAGAGTCAGAGAGATGTGAGAGCCAGAGAAATTTAACTGATCCTTGCTGGCTATGAATGTGGAAGGGTCCATGAGCCAAGGACTGTGCAGCAGCCTGTAGAAGCTGGGAAAGGCAAGGAAGTATATTCTCCCCACTGGCCTCTGGAAGGAGCCAACACAAGCTCTTGAGGTAACATTCATATAACATACAATTAATCATTTTAAAGTGTATAATTCTATGGACATTTGGTATGATAAAAATGTTGTGTGATCACCCTTCTATCTAATTAATTCTATCTAATTTATCTAATTAAAACAAATACAACCAATGATTAGTTGTTCTTTTTTTTTTTTAAGTTATTTTTTCTGTTAATTCCAGCTTAACAGGATCATATGATTGTAACGGTTACAAATTTAGAGTTTCTTATTAATAAATCCAAGTCATGTATTTAATTTGGGGGCGTAAGGGTCAAACTTCAAACCTTGTGTTTCTCCTCTAAAGTTGGGATTGACAGAACAATTAATGTGGAAGTGATATGGATGAAGCTGAATTAACATGATTTTCATTCTCAGTCAAATGTGGTTTATAAAGCATAGTCCTGAGTGAAATTGCAATTGCCTGTCTCCTAAATAAAACAGCAATATCCTCCTCCCTAAATTCTGTCATCTACATTACTACATAATAGGGAAAATACAAGCGTGTATCTTCTTAATAGGAGGTGGATCTGAAATAGAGAGAGACTAAGAGAAAGGGGCAGACGGAAAGACTGACAGAGGAAGACACAAAGAAATGTGTGCAGGAAAGGCAGAGCTACATAATGAGAGAAACAAAAACAGATACAGAGACAGACCATCAGGGAGAGGAGAAGTAGGGAGAGATAAAGAAATGAGACAACAGTGGGACGCCTAGGTGTCTCATTCAGTTAAGCTTCTGCCTTCTGCTCAGGTCATGATCCCAGAGTCCTGGGATGGGGTCCCACATTGGGCTTCCTGCTCAGAGGAGAGCCTGCTTCTCCCTTTGCCCGCCCCTCCCCCTGCTTGTGCCCTCCCTACTCTGACAAATAAATAAAATCTTTAAAAAAATGAGACACAAACACAGACAGAGAGATGGACAAAATAGAAATAGAGATGAAAATACGGGCAAAAAGACAGACGGAGTGAGAAAGACATAGACATTAACAGAAAGATAAAGAGAATGAGCAGAAAAAAGAGAGGCAACAGAAGAGAGGCAATATGTTATTCAAAGAGAAACAACGAAACACACAGAGCCAGGTGTCAAAGAAGTCAGAGAAGAGAAAGGAAGTGGAGGGAGGAAAAGAGGGAGGAAGACAGAGGGAATGATATGAGTCAAATGACAATAGCAGCTCCTTCTCCCAAACTCACCACTCAGGCCTGAAGTGGCAGGAGTGAATTTGACAAGAGCGAGAAATGTTCCTCTATGGCTTTTGCCTCCTGGTGGCTAGCAGGAATTTCTTCCCTTCTTATAGAATATGAATGTTAACATAAGAAAGTGGGTAATGATGTCAGTTTTAACTCTATTAGGTGAAAATTTGCAGTTTTTGTAGTTTCATAGGATCTTGAGAAGAATTAGCTGGCAATGAAACATATTTAAAGGACAAATGGATAGTGCTCATTCTAGTGTCCAACGAAGGGTGTTTCCTACATTGCAAATGGCATCTATTTAATTTCTGAGTGGATAGACATGGAATTATCCAACAGGACCAACTGATGACTACAAATAATAATGTCACTAGCACATGCCAGAATGAGCTTAGTGTAAAAAAAAAGGTTTCCCCATGATGATCCAGCAACATAATTCTTAAATTTTCACCTTAAACATTTTACTTTTTTAAAAAAAAGTCAATAATTTTCCTAGTAAAAGTGGCATAAAAAGTATAAGTTGTTTTAAGTAATTTGTGTTTAATAGAACTGTTTTCAACTTATTTATTTGATTTTCTAATTAATTTCTTATTAGACTCTTTAGGTAAAGAATGTGAAGACTCCGAACTGGTTTCTCATTTGCTCCCTGGGACTGAAAATAGAAAGGCTGTCCTCCCATTTGCTTGCCTGTCTAATATAACTGATCAAGATTTATTCAATATAAATGTAGTAAATGATGTATATGAATTTTGGCATCTAACTTTATTTTATGCTGTTTATTCATTTAAGGAAAATTATTTTTATGTCATTGTAATAGCCAAGTGTCAAGTAAAACAAAGGCATCTTGCTCATTCCAGAATAGTAGTACTTTGCACTGAAATGGAAAAAAAAATTTTTTTAAACTACTTGAGTAGTTTTAGAATAAAAAGAATTGATGTAGATAAAAGAATGTTAGTTTCTCAATTAGTCATCATGTAAGAATTATGTCTTACTATGTGAATCTCTATACCATAAGTCCTTGCCACTCCAGGTGTGAACCAAAGACCAAAAACATCTGTGTCACCTGCTCGAAATGAATTTGGGAGCCGTTGCAAAGCTAGTGAGTCCAAAATGCACAACCATTTGAGAAGCTCTGCCATAAGACTTTTGAGGGCAGTTTGTGTTTGTTTATTTTTATGATGCTTGCACCTAAACATGGTGTATGGTGCAGAGTAGAAACTCAATAAACAGGGGCACCTGGGTGGCTCAGTGGGTTAAGCCGCTGCCTTCGGCTCAGGTCATGATCTCAGGGTCCTGGGATCGAGCCCTGTATTGGGCTCTCTGCTCGGCAGGGAGCCTGCTTCCTCCTCTCTCTCTGCCTGCCTCTCTGCCTCCTTGTGATCTCTGTCTGTAAAAAATAAATAAATAAAATTTAAAAAAAAAGAAACTCAATAAACATATATAAAATACTTTAATTTTTTAAACCATCATAATAACCACTTTGTTTACTGCCCCATGTGGTTGGAAGTAACGACACTGCCAGCCTTAGCTGGACTTCTGACAATGTACCCATAGCACATCGATAGGAAATAAATTCCATGACTGTACTCATATCATTTGCCAAAATCAGACAGTTATACCTGAAAAGCAGTTTAAGAAAAAATAGGTGCGTACGGATAGGGGAAGAACAAACACTATTACTGTTATGTGCATCTGATGCCAATATAAGTTTGTGGGCTAACAAATATTTTTTCAAGAAAAATGATTTTTTAAAATGCAGTATATTTCTGATGTTATAAAAGTTAACTATGTAGCTTCAAATTTTGAATAAATTGGAGACATTTTTTCTGTGGTTTCAAAAATAGTTTTAATATCTTAAGTACTAGCATTTTTACTAATTTTACTTGGTCATTTAAAGTTTGGAGCATCCTAACACACTGAACATTTGACAATATTTGATTAAAGTGTATTGGGTTATTGCTTTAGTTCTCTACATGTAATGAACCACAGTAAGCTAATTTTATATAGATTAAGTTATATCTCAAAAGAAAAATGCTAACCAAGCTAAAATTTCGGCATATCCACAGGCCATATTACAAACAGTTGATGTGAATGTAAGCAAGGTGTCAACTGAATGCTTATGTATTGGACTCCTACAAACATGATTCCCTGTTCTCACTGATTGGGGGTAATTGGCATAACCTCTTCTATCTTAACATTCTTTGGAGATGTATTTGCGTAATTAATGTTTAATATGCTGGGACATTATAACATGAGAATAATTTTAAGGTGCAATAATGTAAGAAGTCATTAAAATCCAAATTATTTTAAACTATTTTTAAAACGTGATTTACTATTGTTATTATTGTGGTAAAGTTTACATAAACATTAAATAAAATAAACCACTCTGAAGAGAATTATTTAACAACATTTGGTACATTCATAATGTTGTGCAACAACCAACTCTATGTAGTCACTAAACATTTTCATTAACCCAAGGGGAAAGTTTGTGCCCATTATGTGGTAACTCCCATTCTCTCTTTCTTCATTGACATGACCTTGGCAACTACCAATCTGTTCTCTGTCTGTATGGCTTGACTAACTGGGGATATTTAATATGAATGGAATCATACAATATAGGTAACATTTTGTGTCTGATTTCTTTCACTGTAATATTTCAAGGTTCATACCTGTCATAGCATTAACAGTACTGCACTTCTTTCTATAGCTGAATACTATTCTTTTGTATGTTATATACAATTTGCTTATCTAGTTGATGACTGTTTGGGTTGTTTCAATTTTGGGCCATAGTGAATAGTACTTCTATGAACATGTACATATATTTCTTTGAGTGCCTGCTTTCAATTCCTTGGGTATATGCCTAGGAATAGAATGGCTGGGTCATATAGTAACTGTGTGCTTAACTTTCTAAGAAATCTCACCACATCTATAATTTTCCTTTAAAAAAATAGCTATTCCAGGGGATATGAAGTGATATATATCTCATTGTGGCTTTTATTTGCATTGATGTTGAACACCCTTTCATGTTATGACCCAATGTATATATTCTCTTTGGAAAAATGTCTACTGAAATTCTTTACCAAATTCCAATTATGTTGTTCTCTTTGTTCTTGATTTGTAGATATTCTTTGTATATTTCATATAAAAACCCTTACCAGATACATGATTTGCAAATATTTTCTCCTAGAAGGTATCTTTTTCTTTTCTTGATAATGTTCTTTGGTACACAAACGTTTTTAATTTTGATGAAGTCCAGTCTATTTTTTTCTTTTGTTGTTCATGCTTTTGGTGTTACATCTAAGAATTCACTTACAAATCCAAGTTAATGAAGATTTATCCCTATGTTTTCTTTCTTTTTTTAAAAAAAGATTTATTTATTTATTTTGAGAGAAAGAAAGAAAGAAAGCAAGGGAGAGTGGGAGGAGCGAGGGGGGCAGGGGAGAAAAAGAGAGAATCTCAAGCAGACACCCTGCTGAGTACAAAGGACGAAACAGGGCTCAATCTCACTGCCCCGAGATCATGACCTAAACCGAAATTAAGAGCTGGATGCTTAACCAGCTGAGCCATGCAGCCACCCCTCTACCTATGTTTTCTTTTTCTTTTTTTTTTTAAGATTTTATTCATTTATTTGCAGAGAGAGATCACAAGTAGGCAGAGAGGCAGGCAGAGAGAGAGAGGAGGAAGCAGGCTCCCCGCAAAGCAGAAAGCCCGACATGGGGCTCGATCCCAGGACGCTGGGATTGTGACTGGAGCGGAAGGCAGAGGCTTCAACCCACTGAGCTACCCAGGTGCCCCTCTACCTATATTTTCTTATAGGAATGTTAAGGTTTAGCTATTGAATCCATTTGAATAAGTTTGATATGTATCACTGATGTGTATATATATACACACGCGCGCACACACACATATGTGTTTATGCATGTATAAGTGTGTGTGTGTGTGTGTGTGTGTGTGTGTGTGTGTGTGTGTGTATGGCTTTTAAACCAGGGGAGTTCTCTTCCAAATTTGTTCTTTGTATTCAATATTGTTTCGGGTATTCAACGTCCTTTGCTGTTCTATTTAATTTAAGGATTGTCTTTTCTACTTCTTCAAAAGGGATTGTGGGAATTCTGATAGGGATTGTAATGAATCTATAGATCACTTGGTAAGCATTGTTGTTTTATCAATATTAACTCTCCCAATCCATAAACAAAATGTGTACTTCCATTTTTAGCTCTTCTGTAATTTTTTTCAGCAATGCTGTAGTTTTCAGCATACAAGTCTTTAGCCTTGGATAAATTTATCCTTAGGTATTTTATTTTTTGGATGCTATTGTAATTGGATATTTTTCTCTAGTATCCTTTTCAGGAAATACCTTGCTTGTGCATAGAAACATAACGGATTTTTGAGTGTTGATATTGAACTCTACAACTAGGAAATTTACTAGCTCTGATACTTATTTTGTGGACTCTTCAGGATTTTCTATACATGGGATCATGTCATCTGTGAGATGTTTAGCTTTCTCCTTTCTAATTTGGATGCCTTCTTTTTTTCTTCTCTAATTGCTCTGGCTAGTACTGTTGGTAAAATGTTGAATAGCAATGGTGAAAGCAGATATCCTTGTTTTGTTGCTGATTTTAGGAAATGTCTTTTAGTCTTTTAACGTTATATTAGCTGTGAGCTCTTCATAAATGTTCTTTCTTATATTGAGGAAGTTCTCTAGTATTCCTAGTATGATAAGTGTTTTTATTGTGAAAAAGACTGTTTTCAAGTGCTTATCAGGCATTAACTCAGGTGATCCTATGGCTTTTTTTTTTTTCACCTTCATTCTATTAATGTAGTATATCACATTGATTGATTGTCTTATGTTGAATCACTCATGCATTCTTGAATAAATCCCACTGAGTCATAGTGTATAATTTTTTAAACATGCTGTTGGACTCTCCGTTGGTATTTTGTTGAGGATTTTGCGTCCTCAACTATTTTATGTTTTAAAAATAGTCTAAAATAAGGTATATTGGTGTGTACTTTTCTTTTCTTGTGATGTCTCAGTATGATTTTAGTATCAGGCAATACAGAGCTAATAGTAAGATGAGTTATGACCTATTTCTTCTTCTTCTCTTTTTTGGAAGAGTTTGAAAAAGTTTGGTACTAATTCTTTAAATGTTTAGTAGTATTTGCCAGTGAAGCCAGCTGGTCTGGTCTTTTCTTTGTTGGGAGGCTTTTGATAACTGATTCAATTTCTTTACTTATTATAAGTTTTACTAGATTTTCTATTTCTTTGAGTTGGCTTTGATAATTCACGTATTTCTAGGAATTTGTCCATTTTGCCTGGATTATATCATTTTTTTGGTGTACTGTTAGTTGTATTTCATATTTTGTATTCCTGTAGCATTAGTAGTAATGTCCCCATGTTTACTTCTGATTTATTTATTTGATTTTATTATCTGATTTTATTTACATCATTTTTATTTTCTCTGTCAATCTAGTTAAATGTCAGGTTTTTTTTTTTTCTGAGATCCAACTTTTGTTTTATTGAGCTCTCTATTGTTTTCCTATTCTCTGTTTTATTTATCACCAACTAATATTTTTTATTTATTTATTTCTGCTACTTAAGTTTTAGATTACTGTCCTTTTTTCTAGTTCTTTGGTGTATAAAATTAGGTTGTTGAGATCTTTCATTCTTTTCAATGAAAAAGGCATTAACTGGTATAAATTTCCTCTGAGCACTGTTTTCCTTGTGTCCCATAAGTTTCGGTATGTGTGCTTTTACTGTTATTTATATGATTTTTTTCCTAATTTTCCTGTGATTTTTTTCTCTGACCTATTGTTTGTGTGCTGTTTAATTTCCATATATTTGTCAGTTCTCCAATGACCCTTCTGTTAACGATTTTTAGCTTCACTCCTTTATGGCCTGAAAAGATACTTTGTATGACTTAAGTATTTTTAAATATATTGAAACTTGTTTTGTAGCCTAACAGACAGTCTCTTCTGGATAATGTTTGTACATGAGAAGAATGTATGTTCTGCTATTATTGGGTATATTGTCCATTTGGTTTACTTGGTTATGGTATTGTTTAAGTTAGTTATTTCCTTATTGATCTTCTGTCTAAATGTTCTATCTATTATTGGAAGCAGGGTATTGAAGTCTATTATTTTAGAACTGCCAATTTCTTCCTTCCATTTTGTAATGTTTACCTCATATATTTGAAGGTTCCTTTGTTTGGGGTTTACATATTTTTAATTGTTATATCTTCCAGATGAATTAAAACTTTTATTAATATATAGTCTTTTTAAAATCTCTTGTAACATTTTTTTTAAGATTTATTTATCTATTCCAGAGAGAGAGAGAGATAGATAGATAGATAGATAGATGGGGGAAAGGACGGAGGGAGAGGGACAGAAAGAGTCCCAAGCAGACTCCTCACTGAGTGCAGAGCTCAATGTGGGGCTTGATCTCACAATTCTGAGATCATGACCTGAGTCAAAATCAAGAATCAGATGCTTAACTGACTGAGCCACCTAGGCACCCCCTCTTTTTACAGTTTTTGACTTAAAGTCGATTCTGTCTGATATTAGTATAAGCTACTCAGCTCTCTCTTATTTGTTATTTGTGGGGAATGTCTTTTCCCATCATTTCACTTTTAACACCTTTTGTCTTTGGATCAAAAGTGAGTCTCTTACAGTCAACATATAGTTGAATTGTGTTTTTTTTTAATCCATTCTACAATCTTTATCATTTGATCCATTTACATTTAATCCATTTTATATTTAAAATAATTACTGATAATGAAGAACTTACTTTTGTTTTTTTAATATTTGATATTTATATGTTTTATGCCTTTGTGTTGTTTCTTGGGGATAGTTTCTAGTAATTTCATTTGTTAATGAGTATACTTTTGTGTTTTTTCATGCTTATAAAATTTTTTGAGAACTGTATGGTTTGAATATTATGATGTGGTAATTCTAGAATTTTTTTTCTTCTTAATATTTGTTTTTGTTTCTAGCTGTTCACTGTAGCTGTAGTTTTATTTAGTGACTTTTATAAACAATTTTTATAGTGTCTATATTTTTCATCCTATGTGGTCTCTGAAGCCCTTGTTTCTTTAGCTTATATTCAGCCACTGTTTTGACAGATATTTCTTTGAACACAGGAATGAACAAGAAAGAGAGAAGAAGAGGTGGGGGAGGAGGAATTAAAAAAAAAATTCTTCCATGTTTTGTAGATTGGCTCTGTGCTGGGTTACCCCTTTCAACATTTAGACCATTTACAACTCTGCCTTGCCCTTCACTTTCCGCTTGGACTAATTCTAGAGACCAGTCAGTTGAAATCTTAGTATTTTTAGTCATTAGTCCTGCCTTAGGCATGTGCATGGCTTTCTAAATCCCCTATATATGGGGAATGTATAGATCTCCCAAATTTTCTTCACAGGTTTTCATTACTTAATTGTACTGCTTCAACTATAATCTTTTGCTCTAGATAGCTGCAAGTGGTTCATTTGAACTAAGATTTTTCCTCCTTGAGTGAATTCTGAATTGGACAACAAAGACAAGTGCCTCACCTTGGTCCTTTAGGGAGCTCCCAGACAGAACAGACAAACATATTCTTTGTTAATAAGCCAAATCTGCTCATTCTAGAAGAAGGAACCAGAGGTCCACCTTGGGGACAAGTTGCTGGCCTCAAGACTGCCACTTAGCTAGAAGGAGAATGGGGAAAGAACGAATAAAAATGTCACAAACTTTTCTTACCTTCTGTAACTTTTTTCTTGATTTAGAGTTAGTTACTATTTTCCAGAGTTCTGGCAAATTTAATACTGACAGTTGTTGCATGATTATTTTTGATGCCTCTGTGGAGAGATGCTTCTGTGGAGAGATGGGCCCTTACAGCAACCTACTGTGCCATTTTCAGTGACATCACATATTTGGCACTGTTGTTAACATATGTGAAATATTTAACTTTGGTAATAACAATATGCTATTATATAAGAACACTACAGGTTTAACTGATTTAGAGCTAAACTGAGCATAGTAAAATACTGAATGCAGTGGACATAAACACCTCTCTGCAGTCTTTCCATATCTGATTTTATTTTGTCTCTGGAATGGCCAGCAATTCATTGGTAATTTACTTTCCTTTACTGTAGACTGGTAACACACCAAAAGCAAATTTATTCCTTAAAATTTTTTTCTCTATAGGTTAAATATGGGAGAAGTTTTTAATTAAATCAAACGTATTTCACTTGTTATACAGTCCATCAGGTGTAGTAAACATTTGAAGATGATATAAACAGCCAAATATCATTTATCACAAATAACAGTGATAATAATTACTTGATTTTTTGTAGGACTTCACTAAGTGAATTATATGGTGGTGAAGATGATAATGTTGTATTGGCATTTAAACAACCAAAGTGAAGCATTCAAGACAAAACTTTGGAAAAAAAAAAAGACATTGACATTGTTAATCTTTACCTAAGCACTATGATCCTGGAAAATAGAGATGATCCAGAAATGTTCCCACCCATTTGTATTTCAGAAAATGGCTTATAACTTAGAACCATTCTTTCTCATATGACTCAGACAAGACTTGCTTATGATCCCCTGTTTACCAATAATAGTCCTCAACACACCCATCAAATTCCTATTCTTTGCCTCATAAATGATTAGCTGAACTGTTTTCCCCTACTGACCAATCTGGACAAAATACATAACTTGACTAAACTTTACTCAGGTTTCTTCCTTCCCCATAGGTCCCTGGACTTTAATCCACCCTTTAGCTCCTGCTGAAAACTAACTGGAGGCTTTCCCGGAAGAACTGTCCCAGATCCACTGTCCAATCTCAGATCAATGACTGGCAATGTTAACCAAAGACATTCCCAGATGAATTGTCCAATCACACCACAAATTCATCCCTTCTCCCATAACTGATTTTTTCTAGCCATGTCTATTCATCCTTATAACTTAAAAATCCTTTTCTGGCTGACCCTTGAGACCCCTGTAAATCTCACAGTCAGAACACCCTCTTTGTGGCAGTAGTAGTCCCTCTTTCCCTATTGTAGCTCTTCTCCCCACTTACTGCAATATCTTTTTGAATAAAACCCCTTCCTATATAAGTCCAGATTTGTTTTTGATTTAACAACACCATGCCTTACCAAAGAAATAAAAGGTATTACCTAGCAAAAGTATAAATTTCAGAATTTATTGAACTACTTACACAAAAATGTCCTAGTGAGGAAAAATTTCATTTAAATATCTAAATTCTCAATAGGAATTCTAACATTTTTCTTGTATTAAAACTCTTATCTAAAAAAATTATCTGGAAGAATAGCTATGCTAAATATCTCAAATAATTACTACTTTTGACTGAAATGTTAAAGTTTTTTAAAAGATAAAAATCAAAGCCACTTTAAAATGATATGACATCATATGTCACAGCAGTAAGTTAAAACCTCAAAAGTGATTTAAGAAGTCTAATTATTCTTAAATGTTTCATGTTGTGCCCAGTCACTGTGTTCTAAATGTCCTATATCATTTTGCCTGTAAGAAAACAGGCTCTGAATACAGCTTTCACTTCTCCTGAGACTGGTGAAGACAGATCTACAGGGACTGGGTTATAAGCTATTGAAAAAAAACTTTCCATGTGGAACAGAGCACTCCCATCAACTTTGCCAGGTCACCTAGATTTATTGCATGTGTCCTCATTTTCCTTGCTTGACTTCATTTACTGCTACTTCCTGTGATCTTGGGTTTTGTGTTTTCCCTCTCTTGTGGATTCATCCATTTCTGTTTCTGCTTTTAGTCTTAGCTAGTTTGTAGCATCAATCTAGAATCTCTCCCAAATCTACTTCAATGTTTTTCCTTTGCTGTTCCTAATTTACTGAATTTTCAGACACGTAAGGAGCCAGGCTTTACTGATGGTACAAAGCACATAATAGCTTCCAAATGGCTTTGATGTTGATGTTAAGCAGGGAAGACAAAAGCAATGAGCAATGACTTTTCTGACACTGCACGGGCAAATACTGGGTTGATTAGGCATTCGTATTTAAAAAAAAAAAAAAAAAGGTAGGGATAAACTGGCTTTATTAGAATGATTGTCAAATGCACCCACCAGCCACACACACGTCTACACTCACACACAGACACATGCACCCATTTTTACATCCAGGTCTCTTACATATCAAAGCCTGACAAGGATCTGTATGGCTGCACTTTGCTGTTATATAACTTCATTTTCTTTTAAATGGACACAGCTTTAGATGTTAACTTTAGCTTTATTGCATTTGTACAAAAATCTTGAAAATTTCTCTAAGGGGGTTGGCCCCACACCATGTTTTCCTCTCCCCAAGCATGCTAAGGACAGGAATAAGCAGATTTTCTTGTAGGCAACTGACAGTTTGCATTTAGATAAAATATATTTCAATGAAATTATTTTTATTATTCCATTATTTTATTATTCCATTTAGTAAATTGCTGATTTGGGTGATAAGTACATATCCACTGTCATATATTTTATCAATAGATTTTTCTTTGGCTTAGAATGATTTTAAAGATCGAAGAGAAAATTGATTCTATAATTTAGCTATGATGCTTCTAACAAGGCAAACTTCTCACAAACTCTTTATTTAGACAGGTCTGTAAATAGGAGTGCTGTGTCCTCTGCCTCCTTCTTTTGACTCAGTAGTCTTCAGCATCACCAGCACAGATGGCAAGCAGAGATTTTTCATAATGCCCTGAAGCAAAATTCTGAAACAACCAAACAAAAAAACAATGTATATGAAATAAAATGTCATAGTATTTCCAAAAAGAAGCATGATTCCTCTGAATTACAACGAGAAAGATCCATGGGCCGTTACCGTTTCCAAAACTGTTCACTCTTTTCATCTAAAAATTTAATATGTTCTGAGAACTATTCCCAGTGGAACTTATTGGAAAATAATAGCCTGGTTATAGTCAATAGAATAGGGTTTATATAAAGTTGATTGAACTCTAATGTGTATTTATGAAAAGAATAACTCACAGTAGAATTAAATCTCCTCAACTTTAAAAGAGGTGTACTAATATTGTTGTTATAAATCAGCTTAGAGTCTGGAGGGCAAATTAACAATATGCCTCCAAAGACTTAAAAACATTTACACTCACCAATGCAGTAATTCTACTTCAAGAAATGTATCCTAAGGAAATAATGATCAATTATTGATGAGCACAAAAATTTACACTAAAAAATATAGACAACATTATGCATAATAGTGAAAAAGTAAAAATCAATATTTAAAATATGGGATAGTTTATATATTTTATAACTTATACAGTGGAATACCATGATTCAGTAAAAGTATTCCTTTTTGTAGTAAAGCATATTAATTTTATATATATTTTTAAAAGCAGCACCTACAACAGTTCATTACTGATTGTCTGTGGTGAAGAATAAGGGCAATTTTTATCTCCTTTTTATGATCTTCTATAGTTTCTAAGTTTTTAAAAACAATAATAGTAAGAAATAAATGGGATTATAAAAACTATGTTAAAGATCAACTATCATATTAATGTTCTCTTAAAAAAGTCATGCAATTATAATTCACTGTTTTAAATGCATTTAGTAAAGTTACATTAATTACATGTAGACTTTGAGGTGGCTCAGTTAATTGAAGTATATATGTTAGAATTCACTTATTCATTTAGAAAATGAGTTTTGACATTTCTCAATTAGAAATGTTCATCATCCTTTAAAGTTTAGGGTTTTGAAGGTAGGTGCAAGGGCAGTTTTATCAAAATAAAGGAATAAAATGCCTCTTAACTCCTGCAATGTCTTTTTTGGAGCAACTTTGGTTATGCAAAGGCTTACAGGGTCTTCTGTTGTTTTTAATGGTCTTTTGGTCCTTAGGTTGTCAAGTTGCTTCTGGATCACTTTTAATAAACTAAAAAGCTATTTTGTGCAATTGAAAATTTCAGTGTAAAGCAATGTGAACAGGTAACAGCACTCAGCTACACGCAAAGTATAAGGTAAGATATATTCTCAGGGCCTTGTGCTTGGTTTAATACCCTGGTGATGCCATCCCAAAATTCTTTATAATTATTTGAATGAGAGGTTAAATATTTTAATTTTAGATTGGGTGCCAAAAATTACATGTGTAGCCCTGTATATCCTAATAATTCTTTGCTAGGTTTTATCAAAATCCAGACTAAAGCTACATATTAGAATGGACAAATTTGTTTGTTTACTTCAGAATCATTGCTGCTTTGCCCTTCAACAGCTAAAGGGGTTTATAGAATTACATAACTATCAAAGTTAAATTCCTGCACGTTACCAGTTTATAGGATTCCACTGGCTGCCCTGCCTTCTATGACAATATGAGAGGAGAACTGAACTGATCTAAGAAGCCTTTTCACAGTTAGTGTGGCCTTATTGTAAATCGTACCTTTCCTGATACTGATCATGCTCAAAATTTAACTCACAAAGCCCAATTACACAATTAAGGGATGAATACTTTACATGACTCCATCAACAATTTTTGTTTGAAACACATAAAAAATTCCCTTACTGAGATGAAGGGAGTTCCTCATTTAGCCCTTGTTGATGCACTAAATACTGTCTGATGGACTAGAGTAGATCATCTTGTCAGAATAGCTAACTTTTTAGATTCTAACACAAAGTTACTTAAAGCTCTTATATCAGTTTTAAAAATGATAAAATCTGGGTGAAAATAAATCACGTGTAGGAGATTTACTTTGATGTCATGAAACAGCGATTTTCCGTATCTCTCTTTGTATCGTTTCCTGATGGTCATCAGATCTATTTCACTTCTGGCGATTAGGATCCTGATTACAGTTTTATTATGGAACCCGAAGTCCTAAAAGAGACAGAGAAGGAAAGAAAAAAATTGGAAAATGGTACCTTAAAGTTAATCTGTCTAATATAGATTCAACCTCTTTTCTGTGGCTGTTTATTCATCCTGTAGTCCTCAAACACTACAGGGGATCGGGGGAGTGCCCACCTCTGACTCCCATATCCTCTGAGACTTCGCCTTCTCTCATACAGTGTACACACAGTGAAGCATTCTACCTGTTTGACTTCTTTCCTTTGCTTTATTTATTTATTTTGTTGAAGTATAATTGACATAATTTTGCCTATTAATTCCAGATGTATGTCATAGTGATTCAGTATTTTTATACATTACAAAATGTTTCCCATCAATCTAATTTTTCACCATACAGTTTTTTGCCTTACAGTTATTGCATTCCCAAAACTGTATGCTAAATCAGTGTTATTTATCTTATAACTGGAAGTTTGTACCTCTGAATTCCCATTAGCTATATCACCTGTTCCCCCACCCCTCTCCCTTGGTGACCAGCAGTTTGTTTCTTGTATCTGTGAGTCTGTTTCTGTTTTGTTTATTCATCTGTTTTGTTTTTTAGATTCTACACATAAATGAAATAATATGGTATTTGTCTTTCTCTGACTTATTTAACTTAGCATAATACCCTCTAGGGCCATCCATGTTGTTGCAAATGGGAAGATTTCATTCTTTTTAATGGCTGAGTAATATTCCTGTGTCTGTGTGCATGTGTGTGTGTGTGTGTGTGTGTGTGTGTGTGTGTGTGTGTGTTTGTGTGTGTGTGAAACATTCTTTATTGATGGGAACATAGGTTATTTCTTGGCTATTGTACATAATACCACAATGAACATAGGGTCACTTATATCTCTTCAAATTGGTGTTTTTATTTTCTTTGAATAAATTCTCAGAAGTAGAATAGCTGAATGGGATGGTAGTTCTATTTTTTAAGTTTTTCAGGAAACTCAATACTGTTTTCCATATTGGCTGCACCAATTTACACTCACACCAACTCTGTATGAGGATTCTCTTTTCTCCACATTCTTGCCAACTCATGTTATTTTTTGTCTTTTTGATAATAGCTAATCTGGCAGGTACAAGGTGATATCTCATTGTGGTTTTGATGTGTATTTCCCTGATGATTAGAGATATCGAGCATCTTTTCATGAGCCCATTGGCCAGTTGGCCATCTGTATATTGCCTGTAGTGGAACTGCTGGAGTGGTGTGGGTCAGGGGCCTCGGGCATGCTGGGGCTGCCCTAGCAGGCTGGGTAGAGCATCTGGACCCTGTTTCTGTCTCTGCTATCAAGGTGGAGGAGAAATGTGAAAATTGGTACTTGTTCACACCTCTGACCCCGGAGAGACTTCCAATAGTTCCTCACCCATTTGGTGGATGTTTTACGGTTCATGAATGAATTTCCTTTACTTACAGTATATTTGCCCTTTATACTGCTGTTTCATCGCTGTGCCCAGTGAATCTGGTGCATAGTGATCTGTGCACAGGCACCTCAGTGATATCCCTCCCTACTATAGGTCTTTGTGTAGAGGTGACTCTGTCTCCAACTCTCCTATCCTTCTCTGTGTGGACCCTTCATTATTTGTTGTGCAGAAGCTGCTCAGCTTTCAGTTGTTCTTCAGGAGGAATTGCTCCATATGTAGGTGTAGATTTGGTGTGTCGGTGGGAGGAAGTGAGTTCGGGATCTTCCTACATTAGCGTTCGGGCCCCCTTCCTATTTTACTTCTTAAATGTCCCGTAATATCTATTTCCATTGTCACTACCTTGATGCTGGCCCTTATCATTTCACCCTGATCCTGCAATAGTTCCTTTCTTTCACCACCCGACCAACCTTCACATTCTCTCCTTCCTGATTCTGCAATAGTTCTTTCCTTTGAGCCTGGTCAACCTTCACACTGTCTCCCTCACACTGCATTATAAAATACAAATCTGATCATTTGCTCTTTCTAGGTAAAAATTCTAGGCCAGTGAGGGAGGGGGTTTTGAATTATGTTAGAGGAACATTGATATGTCCGAGTGAGACAGCAATTACATTTTTATTTTACAGTTTATTACTAAAAATTGTAAAAAAAAATCCAGGTATTTGAAATATTTTTGGATTTAAACTCAAATACTGAAAAATAAAAATCAGTTCCTGTATACTAGCTCCAGAAAGAATATTGCTTTATAAACCAAGTTCAATTTGTCTTTTCAAATGGAATAATGGGGACATCCAGTGGCCAAGGAGCATAATATATATGTGTGTGTAGAGATACACATATATATGTGTGTGTGTGTGTATATATATATATGTAAAATTTTATTTTATATATATATATATATATATATATATATATTTGGCATAATAAAATTTTTGATGTCTGAATGTTTTGGGTATAGACCTCTAAGCAATCTTTTCATAATTTGAGGTAAATAAATTATTTACCCAAATTTCCATATTTAAATTGTATATCATTCACTTAGAGTGCACTAGAGAAAAATACCTGCAATTTTCTTTGATTAGGAGTAGTGTAAACAGCTTTGACCAACATTTACATTTGAGGTCATCATATGTCAAAAATTAAATTATTTGAATATACAATCCTCCTCTTTACCTCTAAACCAGTTGTAAGTACATGCATTTTCATTTTTGCATTGAAACACACAGAGAAAGAATTTTTATTTATTATTAGAATAAGTAGCCCTCAACTTGGACAGATTTGGAATCAAACTAATTATGCTTATTTCCCCATGGTCATTCACAAGTGAAACTTCATTCTCTTTTTAGAGAAGGACATTGTTGAAATCATTCCATAGCATTGTCCAATACATTATTTAAAAATTTTTTTAAATCAAGTCAATTTTTTTTCTGCTTGGAAATAAAATAGAAGCAGAGAGCTATGAGCATAGGCTACATGTGTTCTGAGGATACATAGGTTGGTTCTTGTATGTAAATAAAAAATACTCTTTACAAAAGATATATAATAGAAATATTCTCAACTATTATCATATTATCCCAGCTTACTAGCTACTTTTAAGAAGTTGGTCTGTAAAAACAACTTTGAGGATAAAACAGACTTTTAAAACTACTGACTTAAAAAAAAATAATTTTCACAAAGTTTTTGAGATATGATACATGTATAATGATTTGTATCAGAACTTTTCTTTTTCTAAGAATGTGTTATGCACATTATGGATAAAATGTGCATTGTCTCATGCATTTAAGTTTTTGTTTCTTTGAAAATAAATGCACCAAAGGAAGTGTGATCGACTATCACACTAAATATGAACAACATTCTCATTTAATTACAAAATAGATTATTGTTATCTAGCCATCTCTTCTTAAAGTACTTTCTAAAATAACACTTTAAGTTTAAAAATAACCACTGGCATTATTTCATTTTTTTTTTTTTAAATTTCAGAAATGTAGCAATTTCTTACTAAGGGTTTATAATGTTTTGACATTTCCTGCTTGATACTATATGTTTTGTGCTTGAGTTAAGTGTGAACTAGGGGTCTTTGGCAAAATACAAAAGCTTTTGGGTTTGCCAGCTTCTTCATATGCTAAGAACTGCTAAAGCACATGGGAGAGATAGCTCCCATGGAGTCATACTTCTCAAGTAACTCAATTTGATGCAGAAAGCAGAGCATTATTTATTTGGTTGTTCTCATTTTGGTGTATAATACATTTTTTCCCCACTTGAGCATATTTTGTTTGAAATGAATATGTTTGTATACAAGTTCAAAAATGTTTAAATAATAAAAGTAAACCTAATGCTTTGAGAAAGTAAACATGATTATCTGGGAAAATTTTAAAAATATGTGGGTCATACTTACATGGATTGCACTATATAGTCTATAAGCAAAATAGGCTGGTTTATCTCGAATACAGAGAACTAGGAAAAATCAGAGGAAAGAAAAGAAAATTTGAGAATGACAACATATATTTTCTTCAGAATTTGGGAAACAATGAAAACACTTCTTTTTTTTCTGTTAAAATCTTGGGAGAGTGAAACTTTTTGAGTCCGATGTGGGAAACCTCATTGTAAATTGTAGTAAAATTTCAATATTTAAAATAGTGGTAAAACTATAACCTATAAAAAATGTAAAGCAACAATATTATAATGACTCATTCAGGTTTTCATTTAGTCTATGTCTTTCTCTTGGAGATCTCTTAGTTCTTTCACAGTGTCTAGTGAAGAAAGATGTGTCCCTTTTACCTGAAAATTAAATAAAGCTTTAAAGAGACCCAGGTTATCACCACTATTATAGATTTTTATTATTATAAAACTCAATATACAATTGATTCATTTTCCCAAACACTATTTTTAGTCCCTCATAGACTTGTGAATAGATCTGAGGTCTTTCTCTCTTCTTTTTAAAGATTTTTTAATTTATGTGAGAGAGAGAAGGAGAGACAGAGACCGAGAGTGGGTGGGGAATAGGAGAGAAAAAGTGAATCTCAAGCAGACTCCCCACTGAGTGTGGAGCCTCCCCCTTGGGACTGAATCTCCAACCCTGAGATCATGACCTGAGCCAAAATCAAGAGTCACATGCTCAACCAGTTGAACAACCCAGGCATCCCAAATCTGAGATCTCTTAAAAACAAACAAACAAACAAACAAAAACCTGGATGGGTGATAAGGGGCATGGAGTACTGTTAGGAGTCATCTAATCAAAACCATTATGACATTAGAACCACTTAGAACCTAGTGAACAGTTGTCCTTAATGGAGGTCATTTGATTATTATTGACATTCAATAATGTTTATTTGAATAAGTAAATAAATTAATAAACAAATGAGTAACATATGTGAGGCTATAACTTCTCGGCAAAATAAAGTCATCACAACAGTGTTTTCTCTACAGTTCAAATAATAATTTTAGGTTGTAAGACCATGCCTTCATCTTTTACATTTATTTATAACTGTGAACTTCATAGAACACTCTTGAGTCTCTGCTAGAATGTGGACACTTTCATTGCTTTTGTTGTTGTTTTACTGTTCCATTTGCACAGCCTAAATCAAAGGCCACAATAGTGGATGATTCAATAAATGTTTATTGAATAAATGAATGAATCAGTTAAATTGTTTTCTGCTATTTCTCATGTCCACTATTTCCTCTTACCTACTGCTTTGTTTGTGGTACGGTATATAGTGGAAAGAGAGCAATCTTGGAATTCAAATGACATGGGTTCTAGTCATAACTTTGTTGCTCATTAGTTGATGGACTTTGAAGTAGTCAATTAACCTCCTTGGCCTTGTTAAATGGGTTGCAATGTGATATATTATTAAACTATTTTGAAAATTAGCCAAAACAAATGTCCCATATTCTCAGAAAAACACACACATACTCATATATTGTATACTATTTTAAGGATTTCATAGACCCCACCAAACCTTTTTAATGGAACCCTAGCTTGAAACTCCTTTAGAAGCTAAGGTATAAAAATTATGTTCCTTGCCATCTCAAATGCCCATGTATGTTTGTGCCATTCTAGGAATGGAAAATCATAATATACATTTATTCAACAAATGTAAATGGTTACTTGATGTGTGTTCTTTATGGGGACATTTCACAAAGATATTTCATTTGTAGTTCCTACAATGTATGCTGTCAAGTCACAGCACAGAACAAGGTACAGCATAGTGGTTTCATAGTAGTTGTTATGGATAACTACCACTGTTTTCTTCTCTATGGGAAGATATCTTTTCTTAAGAAAGAGATGGAAGTATGTCCCTTTCACAATAGCCTGGAGAAATCACTATTGAGTAACAACTTGGCAAATTTTTGTTTATGGTAGAACTTACTCCTAAAGGCAAAATATTAAAGATGATGACAAAAAGACTCTTCCACTTGGAGAAAAGGAAGCCAGATTTCTAGCATTTATCTGCTTTTTAACAAGGGAATGGAAATCAGTACATATAAATGAGTTCAAAGGTATGAGATCCCAGTTACCTGAGAGAGTGAGATTTCAATGTTTCCCAGTATGAAAGTTGAACCAGCTATTATGGAAGGGTATTAGTTCATTAAAGTTATCAAGTTGCCAGTTTAGTGCATTGTATGAGTAGCTAATGTACTTTTCCTCTATAGAGTTAACATCTTCACTAAATAATTAAATTCAGGGAAAGTAACTCAATGAAGAGCAAAGTCATGCATGTTTAATTCAATCAGAGCTAATCAGCACTTATTGTGGAATTGAAGGTCTGCTGTACACCAAATAAATCATTACTTACCAATTGCAACTAGCAACTCTTGGAAGTATCCATCATAGCATTCATTAATGGCATCTACTATGTCTTGCCCAGAAATATTTTGAAATTCCTGGAAAACTTCAACAAATTGATATAATTCAAAGGAGATTTTGTTCATATTATGATTTTAAAATATAAATATTATAAATTTAAAATATAAATATTGGTTAGCTTGTTACACATAATGAAAGTAAATAAAGTACAGGGGTACAGGTTGAGTTGGAGTAGGCTATCTTTCACAATTTTTATAGTGTTTTATATATGTAGAAAAAAATAAAACAATTTTTTAACTAAAAGAAACAGAAAAGTATAGAAGCCAAACAATATGCAAACTAATATGAATGCACTTCTAAGACAAATATGACGGCTTCACATAAATCATGACATTAATGATAATCTCCTTGACTTGTAAGTTAAACCATGATTACTATATTCTCTTCAAGAAAACATCTAATAGGCCTAATAGAAAATAGCTAATTTATTTGAGTAAGTTCTCCATCATGATTTTGATGATTGATGATTTTGAAAGATTCAATATTTAAAGTTTATATAATTCAATTTTTGGAAAAAATAAAATTATAAGAAAAATTTATTCCTTAGTAATGTCATTAGATAAGACATTCTGTATAAATATAATTCAAAATAAGTACCTTTGTGATCAGTGACTTTCCTCTATATGTAACATTTCCCTTTTTTGCCCTTCTAGTTAACTACTTGCTTTCTATTAAACTATCAGTTAAGTAGCTGAAAAGAAACCTGATTAATAATTACCGAGCCACAGTTGTTGATAGCTTTTGTTGCACAGGATCATTTGCAGCATGGTTTTGTGTTCCCCTGTCTTCTGCTGACAGGCTTCCCACAGGACCTGAAACATCATATCGCTAGGAAGTCGCTTCATAACCACCACAGACCATTTTAACAAAGGTTTTTCATAGTCACTTTGAGATCTGGTTCTAGTTACCATTGCATCCTGAGCAGCCATAGCAGGGTCTGTGTATCCTTCCTCTCTGGTTCCCTGTAAAATAAGCACAGGTTTTCCTTTGTAAATTTTCTTGATTAACAACCCATATAGGATTATTGGGACAAAAATCTTTGAACCACCAAAAACATTGGTAATTCCTTAAAAAATTCTATCATTATTTGAAATTAGTCTACATTTGTTGAATATTATATGAAACATAGGTCCTTTTTAAAAATGGGGGGTTTTATCTTTTCTTTGCACCAGTGGTAATCTTTCAAAGGCATTGAAGTGTTTTTACTCTGATGACTCTCTATGCAGTATCTTCTTCCCATCAAACTGGGCATCATCCAAGGCCTGGTAGTGGGTAGTACTATTGGATTTAACATTTTTGGAGTGAAAATGCAGAGAGAAAGAATGAGTTAATATTCAGTCTCTGACTTGTCAAATAGGATACATGCAACAAAATAATAATGAAATCCAGATTTTGTAGAGTAAGAATATTTTACAAATTTGTATCATGCCCACCACTCCCACCCATTTATCATATAAAGAATAAATATGGCCAAGTTGATTAGAGATTCTATTACAAACAGGAAGGAAGGAGGGCTAGCCAGTGCAGGAGCTTCTGATCTCCAAGGATTATGACTATACAGTCTGGGGGGAAGAGTTCAGAGAGACATATGATTAGACAGTTCATTTACTATTTCCCTTGGGTTGAGATCTGGAGGGAAGGCTTTTCTTCTCGTTTCA
>NW_019154087.1:59404877-59409690 GCF_002288905.1 Enhydra lutris kenyoni | reverse complement strand
TTTTCTTTTCTTTTCTTTTCTTTTCTTTTCTTTTCTTTTCTTTTCTTTTCTTTTCTCTCCCCTTCCCTCCCCTCTCCTCCCCTCTCTTCCTCTCCCCTTCCCTCCCCTCCCCTCCCCCCTCCTCTCCTCTTTTCTTTATTTTTTCTCCTCCGTCCCTCCCTCCCTCTCTCCCTTTTTCTCTTTCTTTCTTTTTTTTCCTTCTCTTCCTCTTTCTTTCCTTTTTAACTATGCTGAGAGAACATTGAGAATACAGTGGCTTCTGCTCCTATCATCTTTTTGGACTCTTGAAATAACCACATTGCTAGGAACTCAGTGATATAGCAAGATCAGGCAGAGGGGGAAGTCCTAAATACAACTCTCTTGAATTTATCTCAATCCCTAAGTAGCATTAATGGGCCCCAAATTTCTTATCTGCTCCTAACAGAGGAACTTGCATGTTATCTAGAACCTGGTTGGGAAGTTTGACAGATGGAGTTGTTTAGGACCATAGCAGGGACAGATTGTTCTAGTAGCCAGGAGCTATAAAGTAGACCACATTGATAGACTCTGTGAGACCAAGAACTTAGGGGGATTCTTCAGTTCCAATGAGAGTAAAGATGAGGCTAAAGCATTATAGAAGTTTACTTGGCTCTGACAAAAATGAGACAAAAAAGGTAGTAAATTAACCAGCTGTATGGTTTGGCAGCTGATTTTGAAAAAATGCTCATACTGTGGACTTCTATATCTCATCAGCTACATGTCCAGAGTTGTCCAGAACTACCATTCCAAAACCAAGATGAGCAAGGATGCAGAAAATATCTTCATGATCTGAGGCACTATCACTCTTATAAACTAGCTCCTAAATATTCATATTTCTCTCCACCAAGTGTTCTTTTGGTGAGAAGGAGAGGGGAGGGCCAGAAATCTGAGAGTTGTGTATTTAATCACCAACTGTGTAAATGATATTGAACATACACTCTCATTGACTATTCAAAGTATTGTATGGATTAAATTTGTTATATTAAATTAAATACTAGGCTTTTCCCCTTGCTAACCCAAATCTGGAAGCATATGAGAAAGATCAAATTATTCATAGAGAAATAAATAGACTACAAACCTTTGTAACTAAATTTGTAGCCCTGGAAAATTTAATGTATTTAATCATAACTTGGAAGTTGTGTATCACTTGGAGGTGTCCAGCTAAGGAAAAGTTGATACAAACTTTTAAATTTCAGTACCATTTCTGGCCTGATGTTTGGTTACTATAATCTCCCCTAAGCCTAAAGAACTCAATATTTTCAGAAAATATCCTTTGGTCAGTCCCTAAGGTTTTAATTTGCTCAAGCAACAAATGACTAAAAGCAATAAATATGCTATATCTTCTATGGATATATGCCATTTCTTTAATAACATAAACTTATCATGGTAATTCATAGTCTTCATCTTATTTGACCATCAGTGGGATTTGATGTAATTGCTCACTCTCCTCCTTGCTATGTCTTCATCGCTGGGCTTCCAGAATCTGCACTCTCATTTTCCTTCCTTCTACTTCCTTCTCAATCTTGTGTATTGGTCCCCTTTTTACATTTTAATCTCTTAATACTGGAAAGTTTTAGTACTCAGTTTTGGGTACTGCTCTTGTTTGCATCTACAGTCCTTCCCTTGTTAATCCTAACTGTTCTTGTGGCTTTATATTCCATCTATGTTGTAATGATATCCAACTTTACATTACTAGCTTAGATCTACCATCTGAATCTCAGGTGCATATATTCCAGTTGCCAACCGAACATCTTCACTTGGATTTCTAATATACATATTAGACAAAACATGTTCAAAATCTATTTCCTGGTCTCCCTTGAACTCAAAAACCTCTTATATCCACAAACCTCCACATCTTGGTTTATGACAACTCCATCATTCCTACTGCTCAGACTTCAGAATTGAATAACATTTTATTCCTTCTTTTTTACATATCTGACATCTAATTTCTCAGGAAATAATATAGACACTACCTTCAAAATACATGCAGAATCTGGGCACTTTTAATCACTGCCAGAGCTCTCCTATGGGTCCAAATTAATATTGACAAAATTCTTTGCTGGTAGCATCCTTACAGGCTTGTTTCTATCCTGTCTCCCTACTTTTTCCTCAACATTGCATCTAGTGTGAACACTTTAAAGCATAAGATCATATCATTGTTTTTCTCAAAATCCAGTAATGATTCTCCTCTCCCCATTTCATTCAGAACAGAAGTAAAAATCCTTACGAGGCTACAGATTTGACCAAATTTCATCACCTGTCACCTGTCTAACATTGCCACTATTATAGAACATTTCCTTGGCTTGCTCAGATGGCACCAGCTGCCCTTCTTGCTATTCTTCACAACTGGCAGCCATTCCCTTGTCTTAGAACTTTCCCATAACTTTTCCCTTTGCCTGGAATGTCCTATCATCACCATTCATTTGTCAACACACTCTTTCCAAATGTTTGCTCATATAACCTCTTCTCAATGAGATTTATCTGACCATTCTATGTAATACTGCAACCTACCTACTATGCCCAGCCCCAAAATTTCTATTTCCATTATTCTCCTCTGCCATATCTCTCACTGCCTTCTAACATTCTATATAATGTACCTGTTTATTAGATTTCTCTTGAATTTTTCCTATTCCCCCCATTAGAATGTAAGCTTCTCAAACACTGATGAGGTCTTTGTCTCTTGTTCACTGACAATTCTCTGTTGCCTGGAATCATGCTTGGCACATTGTAGGCACTTGACAAATACTAATTGAATCAATACTAAATGAATGCAGGAAAGCTAAAGAAATAACTTTTAGATAACAGAATTCAAAGATCAGTTATATTAATACAGCTTTGTAATATAACTTGAAGTCTGGAATTATGATACTTCCACTCTTGTTTTTCTTCCTCGAGAGTGCTTTCACTATTTGGGGTCTTTTCTGGTTCCACACAAATTTTAAGATTGTCTGTTCTAGTTCTATGAAAAATGTGGTTGGTATTTTGATAAGCATTCCATTAAATCTGTAGATTGCTTTGGGTAGTGTAGACATTTTAACGATATTTGCACTCCACAAGCATGGGATGTCTTCCCATTTCTTTATGTTATCTTCAATCTCTTTCATCAGTATTTTACATTTTTCAGACTACAGGTCATTCGCTTCTGTGGTGAAGTTTATTCCTAGGTATCTTATTATTTTTTGTGCAATTGTGAATGTCATTGTTTCCATTTCTCTTTCTCCTGCTTCAATATTAGTGTATAGAAATACAACAGATTTTTATAGATCAATGGACCAGAATAGAAAGTCCAGAGATCAGCCCACAATTATATGGTCAATTAAACTTCAACAAAGCAGTAAGCCTCTGCCTTCGGCTCAGGTCAGGATCCCAGGGTCCTGGGATCAAGCCCCGCATCGGGCTCTCTGCTCTGCAGGGAGCCTGCTTCCTCCTATCTCTCTCTCTGCCTGCCTCTCTGCCTACTTGTGATCTCTGTCTGTCAAATAAATAAATAAAATCTAAAAAAAAAATTTAAACTTCAACAAAGCAGGAAAGAATATCCAATGGGAAAAAGACAGTCTCTTCAACAAATGGTATTGGGAAAACTGGACAGCTGCATTTGAAAAAAATGAAACTGGACTGCTTTCTTGCACCATAAACAAAAATACGCTCAGAATGAATTAAGGACATAAATGTGAGACCTGAAACCTTAAACACTCCAGAAGAGAACAAAAATAGTAATTTTTCTGATATTGGTCATAACAACATCCTTCTAGATATGTCTCCTGAGGCAAGGGAAGCGAAAGCAAAAAATAAAGTACTGGGACTACATCAAAGTTAAATGCTTCTGCACACTGAAGAAAACAACCAACTAAGCCAAAAGACAACCCACTGAATGGGGGAAGATATTTCCAAATGACATATCCAATGAAGGGTTAGTATCTAAGACATGTAAAGAACTTATACATCTCAACACCAAAAAAACCCCAAGTAAATCCAATTTAAAAATGGGCAGAAGACGGGAACAGACACTTCTCCAAAGAAGACATCCATATGACCAACAGAGGCATGAGGAGATACTACTCAGCATCACTCATCATCAGGGAAATGAAAATCAAAACCACAATTAGATATCATCTCACACTTGTCAGAATGGCTAAAATAAAACCCTCAAGAAACAAGTGTTGGCAAGGATGTGGAGAAAAAGAAACCTTGATGCACAGAATGCATCAAGAATGCTAACTGGTGTAGCCACTGTGAAATAATATAGTGGTTCCTCAAAAAATTAAAAATAAAGCTACCCTATGACCCATTAGTTGCACTACTCTTGGTGTTTAGCTAAAGAATATGAAAACATTAATTTGGAGGGATGTAAACACTCCTAAGCTTATTGCAGCATTATTTACAACAGCCAAACTATAGAAGCAGTCCAAGTGTTCATCAGTAGATGAATGGATAAAGAAGATGTGCTATATATACACAATGGGATATTACTCATTCATAAAAAGAATGAGATCTTACTGTTTGCGAAGATATGAATCTAGCCAGACAGTATAATGCTAAGCAAAATCAGCCAGTCAGAGAAAGACAAATACCACACAATTTCACTCACACATGGGATTTAAGAAACAAAACAAATGAACAAAGGGAAAAAAAGGGACAAACCAAAAACAGACTTTTAAATATAGAGAACAAATGGATGGTTACTGGAGGAGATACTGGGGTGGAGGATGTGTGAAATAGTTGAAGGGGATTAAGAGTACATTAATCTTGATGAGTCAATACATGAAATTGTTGAATCACTATATTGCAGAGCTGA
>NW_019154087.1:59400970-59404867 GCF_002288905.1 Enhydra lutris kenyoni | reverse complement strand
AACTAATATAACACTGTATGTTAACCACACTGGAATTAAAAAAGAATAATAAAAAAGGTCTAATATAACTAATATAACACTGTATGTTAACCACACTGGAATTAAAAAAGAATAATAAAAAAAGGTCAGTTAGTAGAGGTAGGAAAATTTTATGGATCATTGAAATTTTCTTAGTGATTTCTGATCAAACTACATGGCTAAGTAAACACCTACCCTTACAAAGTTTGTGGTAAATCTTTGAGAAATTTCTGCAGTTCTCTGTTTCTGAAATATTTTTGAAATGTAGGTTGTGACATTGAACTTGAAGTGGTGGTTGTCTGTTTACTTTTTTGTGCAGTTAATTACCAAAAGAACTTTAAGCAGACTGGTAGATTTAAAAATGTGAATAGGTAAGTTTGTGATTTACCTTTTTCCACTGTCAGAGTCAAGCTGTCATGTAAAAAGCCTAAGATAGCAGCATGGTGTGTGTAACAGAGAATGGTATATATGAATACAGAATTCGGGTTGGGGCAAAATAAAACTGTGAAAAAAAGATGTTAAGGGAATGAGAATCTAGCTGAAAATATTTGAAATGGGTAAGTTGACTACAGATGATTACCGAAATCTGATGGCAATAACATCCCCAGAAGTCTCGCTGTCCAAGTTTGAGAAACCATCGTAAGGAAAATCCTAACAGCTATGATGAGTAAGCATTCAGTTGGGTCATTTCCACTCCTTCCTTGAGAACATTTATCATCTCCTGTGTGATTTGCACATACTGATTAATTAATCTTCAAGTGATTAATTTTTTACTATTTGACAGATAATTATATCTCCCGTAAATCTAGTTAATAAAAGCAAGCATGGAATGTTGTAAGCCCATTTAATGATTGGCATTAGTTTTCAAGAAGAAGGTGTTCCAGCTGAGTTGTTTCCTTATTAGAAATATCCCTTTTGGAAAATACTTTAAAGATTAAGTAAAAAATCTTCTCTCCCAGAAAAATATGACAATAATTTTCAACACTTTCCATTTCATGAATATCTTAAAGTTCCTATGCTCCAATTCCCTCAGTCTCTATTAATTCACAAAAGAGATGTGCCTGATTTTTATGATGTTAAGAAGCTGAAAGTCACAGACAGTCTTTACTTGGATTCTGAGAATCAAATAAAATGTAGATGGAAGTAGTAGATGTAATTACAATAATTGAATTTTAGAATATTTGTGTTGGGAGAGAATTGAGAGAAGAATGGTTCACATTCCTTAATGTACAAAGTAAATCTCATCTGAATCTCAAGAAGGTAAATAATAAATATAAGGACATACAACCATGGCTAAGAGGAAAATCATCTATATACAGAGAAAAGGGGAGATTGAGAAAGAGAAAGACAAAGATAGACATAGAGAGATTGAGAGAGAGAATAATGATTCCAACTATAGGGTAGAAGAGATTTGTTCACACTGAAGTAACCCTCAGTTATCTGGCTGGAACCATCGGTCTAAATTGCACAACCTTTAGAAAGGAATTCCATTTCCTTTTTGTAAAATGTCTAGACAGATTCTGTCTGAAGTGATTTACACCACAGATAGTGGTGAGGGGAAATGATAAACTTTTCAGTTCCCCAATTCACTTTTTATCTTTTCCCAATCTTCTAGACTTACTAATCCAAATGGTAAATCAGAAGCTCCAAACAGAAGAACCATTAAATGTAGAAGTTGGGAGTCAATGGGAAATCTTTAAAATATTAAAAAATCTAAGAGAAATTATACATATAATTATATGTATAATTATTTATACATAAGAAGTATGGATTAACATGAGACTTCTGACGTTCAAGAAGATTATTATTAGAGGAAATTATACTAAGATACCTCTTTTTACTTCCATTTTTCTATTGTAATATAAGTAATTTCTATGAAATGCATATTGTTTTATACTTGTAAAGTTTGTTTTACATTTTAAGAGACATGTACTATGAAACCTTATAAGTATTTAATCCTTAAGTAAACTTAATTATTTTTCCTTGGCTTCTTATAAAATCTAGGTTTCTATTCACCCTCATTTTTTGATGTTCTCTATTGAAAGGAAAACTTTACTACATTGAAAAGCTATTTCAAAGTTAAACACACAAACACAATTTAATGTTCCAACTCTAGAAATTGAAATTAATTAATAATACTTTATAGTATAAAGTCATAATCCAAATTAGGTAAAACCATGTTAACACAAATTAGTGCATTGTTTTAAAATATGTATGTCTATATAGATAATATTACTATATATATAAATATGCATACTCACATATACACTTTATCAATAATAAAGCATTATTTTTTAATTTCATGGAAAAGGAACCGCAATTATGAATAAGATTGATTGCCTTATTACATTGAGAAAACATTGTTCACTGATTATTTCCCTCATGACTTATTTTCTGTCATGCTTAATTTTCAGAACTGGTTTTTTTTTTTCCTGGAATATAAGAATCTTTGTTTTTAAAAAATCCACTGCAATCCTGATTCTGAGATGTCAGTACTTCTAAGTGATTTATAGCTCAACTCTTTAAGAGATATAGAAATTTTAAGAGGTTATTGGGTATTGGTCATTGACATTTTATCAAATAGAAGTAAGTAGAACTGGAGTGGAGTCAAATGGGGTTGAAGATAGAAATTAGATTTAAACAATGGGGTGATAGTGTACTTAGGCCTGTTTTCATCTTGTCCCTCTCATTCAGTAGATGTGTAAACATAATCCCTCTAAGCCTGGGTCTCCTTGTCTCTACATGGTGGGGATATAGCCTTTGGGTTCCTTGGAAAGCTGACTCTGAGATGGAGATCAGCACGTGTCTTATTTGTTATGGAGTGTGCTTGGGAGAAACACTTATGGAAGGGAGAGGAAGGAAGCAGGATTTGAGAGCAGAAACTGGACTGTGATATAGCTTCAATGGAATACAAAGTTATCCTAATAAAATACATTTTATTTCCTACCAGACAATGTATATTTTTCATCAATAAATTGAAAAGATTTTCTATTTGGATATTAAGAAAATAAAAACTTGTTTGATATTAGGATGCAACTTATGGATTTACAATGGGACTGTTGGCTTTCCTTTATTAGGGGCAATGCCTATGCCAATATGAATTTCTGACTGGGAAATTGTTCTTTTAATTTATATTTTGTAGCATTATCTGTTGAAAATTTAAAAAATTATGACCTTTTTAAAGTGAGAGAATTTTAAAGAAATTTTTGTTTAAATTCCAGTTAGTTAATACATAGTATAATATTAGTGTAATAACACAATGATTCAGCACTTTGATAATATACTGGGGGCTCATCACAAGGACCCTGGGACCATGACCCAAGCTGAAGGCAGACACTTAACCAACTAAGCCATCCAGGAGCTCCTGAAAATTTTAAATTTAACTGAAAGTGGATTTGCTTAGTACTATATCACCTTTTTCAAGTGAACAATTTGAAGAAATCCAATTAGTCCAAATTACCAATCTCTCCTTGATCTGGTGCAGTTAATACTTGGCTTCCTCAGCAATGTTTTCCTGAGGAATTTTTATTCCTAATTCAAAACTGAGAATAACTTGGGCACACACACCCATACCACATAAAAAGAATAAAAAATAATTAAAATCCATGTTGTTTGGCAATGAATGGAGAGTTAGTGTTCCAATCTAATATATTTATTAATTCTTGAATTCAATCATACAAAATATGTGTGAAAGGGGCACCTGGGTGGCTCAGTGGGTTAAGCCGCTGCCTTCGGCTCAGGTCGTGATCTCGGAGTCCTGGGATCGAGCCCCGCATCGGGCTCTCTGCTCTCTAGTGGAGCCTGCTTCCTCCTCTCTCTCTCTGCCTGCCTCTCTGCCTGCTTGTGATCTCTCTGTCAAATAAATAAATAAAATCTTTA
>NW_019154087.1:59273019-59400870 GCF_002288905.1 Enhydra lutris kenyoni | reverse complement strand
TTGTGATCTCTCTGTCAAATAAATAAATAAAATCTTTAAAAAAAAAAAAAAAAAATATGTGTGAAGTACAACAATGAAGTTTTTAATCACAACAAATACATATTAAAGGAAACCATACCACCTGTGTTTGATAGACATGTTAATCCACCCTGAATGAGGAAGACAGCAAAATAACATAACAAGAAAAGAAGGAAAACGAAGCAGTAATTCACTGCTATTGAAACCTTAAAGGAGAAATTCTTTAATAATAGTGTTGCTCTCACTTTAACTACTTTTGTATACTAGTTTTTGTATACTAGTTTTGTACTTTTGTATACTAGTTCTAGACAAGGTAGAATCAATTCTTAATTTTTATCTCTCTTGTGTGTAGTAATACAATACTTTAACTTCAGAAAAGTTTAAAAAACTTTGTTTTGTTATAGAATTAAAAAAATAGAAATCTCTGTAAATATTTGAATTTGTAGGGGTGCCTGGGTGGCTCAATCCTAAAGTTTCTGCCTTCAGCTCGGGTCATAATCTCAGGGTCCTGGGATTGAACCCCACATTGAGCTCTCTGCTTGTCAGAGACTCCTGCTTCTCCCTCTCCCACTCCCATTTGTGTACCCCTCATCAAATAAATAAGTAAAATCTTTAAAAATTACTTGAATTTGTAATTTTGGGAAAAAATCAGCATATGGCTGTGGGTCTATTTTCCTGAAAAGCTGGGGAATATTCCCCCCCCCATTTTATTTTATTTTTACTTTATTTTATTTCTTTTCAGTGTTCCAGCATTCGTTGTTTATGCACCACACCCAGTATTCTGTATTTTTTCCCTAAACTGAATGCTTCCTTCTTTCTTTTTATTCTTTAATCTTAGCTGGAATATCAAGAATTCTAACTTTGCTTCCTGCTGGAAGATGGCCAGTAAGACAATCTGAGTCATAAAAGAGAGGAATTGTTAATAGCTTTTTCTTGCCTAAATACATGTTCCTTGCCTCCTGCTGAGACTTCTCATTGTTTCTTGTCTCACTTCAGCATATATTCGGGGTACATCTGTTTGATTTGATCAGTATGAACTCAAAGAGAATGGAATTAATACTTAAAGATGATAAGAAGGGGAAGCTAGTTTTATTTTTAATAAGTCAGATTCTCTTAAATTAAGTCATAAGTGAGGCTCTCGCTGTAAGTTTCTGTTTGTTGTAGTAAATTATCATGACATATGCAACTTAATTTTTTTTTCCTGCTTACACAGAGATGATAATAGATAAAATCTTCCCCATCATCTCACATGCTGCCAAAAATATGTCCCTGTGGTTCTCTACTGCTTACAAGAACCTTGTCAGCCTGGCATCTCAGCCAGCAATTTAATCAGACAAATTTTTCCTATTCAGCAGGAGTCATTCGAGCCAGCCAGTATGCTCATGCGGGACCTCTCCATTCACCCGGAACCACCTTCCCTCCTCCTCTCCAGATGTGCAAATGACGCTCACTCTCCAGAACCTTGGTACAAACCCATTGTATATGAAGCCTCTTACTTCAGCAAGCATTGAACTTTATTCACTCAGACTTTTTAAAAAATTGTTATTTTTTAAAAATTTCTTTGCAGTGTTCCAGAATTCATTGTTTATGTTTGGTAAGGTATGGCCCCGCAGAATTTTCAGAGGCAGTGCTGAGGATCATATGCTGCCACTTGGGAGTCTATAGGTCAGTTCAAATTCTGGATTTCTACTTATTAGTTCTTTAGACAGAAAGCTAGAACCTAATAGTTTTGATTTTCTGTTTTTTTTTTTTTTTTAAAGATTTTCTATATTTATTTGAAAGAGAGATAGAGCACAAGCAGGGGGAGGGGGAGGCAGAGGGAGAAGCAGGCTTCCTGCTGAGCAGGAAGCTCCATGTGGGGATCAATCCCAGGATCCTGGGATCATGATGAGAGCTGAAGGCCGTCGCTTAACCAACTGAGACACCCAGGACCCCGATTCTCTGTGTTTTTTTTTCTAAAATGTTTCTAAGAATATTTATATTACAGCATTTTGTAGTTCTCTCCTCCCATGGTACTAGGCCATACTAGGATCTCAGGAGCTAGTATGCACCCTACCTTTTTAGTAGTTTTAAAAAATAGAATTCTAATTTCTAATCTTTTAAAATAATTTAATCTTTTAACTTCCTTATAATATATAATTATTTATGTATATTTCTGTAATCATCATCATCTTATATATAGTAGATTTTTTTAGAATAGAACTGGTGTATTATTCATATTCATTTGTTTCTATATCCAAGGCAAGTTTCTATTATAGCGTTCGGTAGTTAGCTGGTATTCAGTAAATATTATTATACAGAATTTACTGTTAAACTGGAGTTTTCTGTCCTAGTTTTTGAAAATGAAACATATGTTTTCTTAGTAATGCAAAATGACATGGATTTTTGAATTTCATACCTGGGCCAGATTCATGAGTGTATCTCTGAAGTGTCCTGAGGTTTCTGAGTAAATGTCTTCTTGAAGGTTGCTGCTGTATTCTAGTAAAACAAAACAAAACAAAATAAAAAAAACTTCCATGTTAAAGGTGAGATTTACTAAAGAATCACATATCAACATACTTTGGATAAGTTAATATTATTTCCCCAGTTGTGAGTGGGAAGCACAGGAAATACAAGCTATTGACATTCCTTTGTCACTTACTGCCTTCTACTCAGAAGAAGTCAATCTCCTAAAGATTTCACCAAAGACATGTGGACACCTAACAGTAACATAGGATAAGTCTTCTTTCTTAAAAAGCTATTATCTTTATTCCAAAATTGAAAAACAGCACGGAGAGTCATTTCAAGTTCTCTAATTCTCAAAATTTGAAATTCTGCATTCTATTTCCATAGACTGCTACCCATCCCAGCACTTTCCCCAAGTGCTTTGTCTCCTTTTAATATTTTACACGAAGGTTCTTACTTCATTCCCTTTGGGAAATTCCCATTGTTCTTGTTCAAATGCAACAGGGCTAACTGTCTAGAATAGTTTCTTGACATTCGGTGAGAGGTAATACACACTGCAAAGCCGCTTAAGGCTTTAAACTTTTTTGAAAATGAAGATAGTTAACTTTTCTACTTTTAAAATATGTAAAAATCAGATTTTAAGATAGATCACAGTGATTAGGAGATTTAAAGTGAAGTAGTTACCCATATTTGTCGAATTTGCTGAGCGGTTATTGTCCTTTGCTCTGTTTTTTCTATATTACCTGGTCTCTCCTGGGTCAGAAATAAAATGCTCCTGAAGCTCGGTGCTGCTAATTTGCCTACATTAATATAAACACTCACCTCATAGAAACTTGCAATTACTTTCCTGGAAACTTTGCTTAACTTGATTGTCTAGAGAATTGTTTCAGTTTTGATAACCTAATCATCAATTTAACTTACTGAGTTAATTGGTCTCGAGTGAGTGATATTTCAAACATAAAAGTGTCTTAGAAAAAATTTAAAAACACATAAACTGAAATATTTTGTGTGTTATTTGAAAAATATAAAGTTTATATGTGTGTAAAATATTTTGTGTGTTATTTGAGAAATATGAAGTTTATATGTGTGTAAAATATAGTTTCTTACGCAAACAGTAGGCTTCTCGCATTTGGAAAATTTCTCCATTTGTTCTTGAAGCTAAAATATCAATGAGACAATTTTCTTCAGTGCCTGCTCCCTGTAATACAAAGAAATGGAGAAATATAAAGGCAGTTGTGCTGGGAATAATAGTGCATCTTACATATAATAAGGATTTACAACATTCCTGGTATTCTGAGAGGCGACAGAAGAGAAAGAAAATGTATTTGGGATAAAGATAGTCCCAGTTTAGTTCTGGCTCTGCTATTTACTAGTCACTTGAACCTCGGAAGATACTATTTTCTTTCTTTCTTTTTCTTTTTCTTTTTCTTTCTTTTTTTTTTTTTTTTAAAGATTTTGTTTATTTGCTTGACAGACAGAGATCACAAGTAGGCAGAGAGAGAGGGGGATGCAGGCTCCCTGTTCAGCAGAGAGCCTGAGGCAGAACTCTACCCCAGGACCCTAAGATCATGACCTGAGCCAAAGGCAGAGGCTTAACCCACTGAGCCACCCAGGCGCCCTGATACTATTTACTAAAACTCTGTTCCTTCATTTAGAATAAAACAACATGGACATTTCTAAATAAAATGGTAAAAGATATTTGAATAAGGCTCATGACGCTCATCTTTTTTTTTTTTTCCTTCTGCTAGAATATTAGTCTTTGGAAAATTGAAATTAGAATCAGGGTCTCCGAGTTTTCTAAAGATATTTCAGGGCCCGCTCCCTGCCTCTCCCTAAATGTGAATTTTTTAATATTAACATATAATGTATTATTTGCCCCAGGGGTACAGGCCTGTGAATTATCAGTCTTACAGATTTCATAGCACTCACTATAGCACATACCCTCCCCAATGTCCATAACCCAGACACCCTATCCCTACCCCCCACCCCCCAGCAACCCTCAGTTTGTTTCATGAGATTAAGAGTCTCTTATGGTTTGTCTCCCTCCCGACCCCATCTTGTTCCATTTTTTTCTCTCCCTACCCCCCATGAACACCCGCCCTGCTACTTAAATTCCTTGTATCAGAGAGATCATATGTTAATTGTCTCTCTCTTATTGACTCATTTCACTTAGCATAATGCCCTCTAGCTCCATCCATGTCATTGCAAATGGAAAGATTCCATTTTTTGATGGCTGCATAGTGTTCCTGTGTGTGTGTGTGTGTGTGTGTGTGTGTGTCTCACATCTTCTTTATGCATTCTTCTGTTGATGGACATCTAGTCTCTTTCCATAGTTTGGCTATTGCGGACATTGCTGCTATAAACATTGGGATGCATGTGCCCCTTTGGATCACTACATTTGTATTTTTAGAGTAAATACCTGGTAGTGTGATTGCTGGGTTGTAGGGTAGCTCTATATTCAACTTTTTGAGGAACCTCCATACTGTTTTCCAGAGTGGCTGCACCAGCTTGCATTCTCACCAACGGTGTAGGAGAGTTCTCCTTTCTCCACATCATCACCAACATTTGTCCTCTCCTGACTTGTTAATTTTAGCCGTTCTGACTGGTGTGAAGTGGTATCTCACTATGATTTTGATTTGCATTTCCCTGATGCTGAGTGATGTTGAGCACTTTTTAATGTGTCTGTTGGCCATCTGGATGTCTTCTTTGCAGAAATGTATATCCATGTCTTCTGCACATTTTGTGATTGGATTATTTGTTCTGTGGGTGTTGAGTTTGATAAGGTCTTTATAGATTTTGGATACTAGCCCTTTATCTGATGTGTCATTTGCAAATATCTTCTCCCATTCTTTCAGTTGTCTTTTGGTTCTGTTGACCATTTCCTCTGCTGTGTGAAAGCTTTTCGTCTTGATGAAATCCCAATAGTTCATTTTTGCCCTTGCTTTCCTTGTCTTTGGTCATGTTTCTAAGAAGAAGTTGCTGAGGCTGAGGTCGAAGAGGTTGCTGCCTGTGTTCTCCTCAAGGAATTTGATGGATTCCTGTTTCATATGGAGTTCTTTCATCCATTTTGAGTCTCTTTTTGTGTGGTGTAAGGAAATGGTCCAGTTTCATTCTTCGGCGCGTGGCTGTCCAATGTTCCCAACATCATTTGTTGAAGAGACTGTCTTTTTTCCATTGGAGATTCTTTCCTGCATCGTTGAAGATTAGTTGACCATAGACCTGAGGGTCCATTTCTGGGTTCTCTATTCTGTTCCATTGATCTATGTGTCTGTTTTTCTGCCATATACTGTTTTGATGATTACAGCTTTGTAATAGAGGTTGAGGTGGAATTGTGATGCTGCCAACTTTTGTTTTCTTTTTCAATATTCCTCTGGCTCTTTGGGGTCTTTTCTGGTTCCATATAAATTTTAGGATTACTTGTTCCATTTCTTTGAAGAAAAATGATGTTATTTTGATAAAGATTGCATTAAATGTGTAGATTGTTTTAGGTAGCATAAACATTTTCACAATATTTGTTCTTCCAATCCAGGAGCATGGAACGTTTTTCCATTTCTTTGTGTCTTCCTCAATTTTTTTCATGAGTACTTTAGTTTTCTGAGTACAGATTCTTTGCCTCTTTGGTTAAGTTTATTCCTATGTATCTTATGGTTTTGGGTGCAATTGTAAATGGGATTGACTCCTTAATTTCTTTCTTCTGTCTTGCTTTTGGTATATTGAAATTAAACTGATTTTTGTGCATTGATTTTATATCCTGACACTTCACTGAGTTTATGTATGAGTTCTAGCAGTTTTGACATGGAGTCTTTTGGGTTTTCCACATAAAGTATCATATCATCTGCAAAGAGTGAGAGTTTGACTTCTTCCTTGCCGATTTGGATGCCTTTTATTTCTTTTTGTTGTCTGATGGCTGAGGCTAGGACTTCTAGTACTATGTTGAATAGCAGTGATCATAGTGGATAGCCCTGCCGTGTTCCTGACCTTAGGGGAAAAGCTCTCAGTTTTTCCACTGAGAATGATATTCGTTGTGGGTTTTTCATAGATGGCTTTGATGATATTGAGGTATGTGCCCTCTATCCCTACACTCTGAAGAGTTTTGATCAAGAAAGGATGCAATGGGGCGCCTGGGTGGCTCAGTGGGTTAAAGCCTATGCCTTTGGCTCAGGTCATGATCCCGGGGTCCTCGGATCGAGCCCCACATTGGTCTCTCTGCTCAGCAGGGAGCCTGTTTCCTCCTTTCTCTCTCTCTGCCTGCCTCTCTGCCTACTTGTGATCTCTGTCTGTCAAAAAAATAAATAAAAAATCTTTAAAAAAAAAAAAAAGGATGCTTTACTTTGTCAAATGCTTTTTCTGCATCTATTGAGAGTATCATATTGTTCTTGTTTTTCTTTTATTAATGTATTGTATCACATTGATTATTTTGCAGATGTTGAACCAAACTTGCAGCCCAGGAATAAATCCCACTAGGTCATGGTGAATAATCCTTTTAATGTACTGTTGGATGCTATTGGCTAGTATTTTGGTGAGAATTTTTGCATCCATGTTCAACAAGTATATTTGTCTGTAATTCTCCTTTTTGATGGGGTCTTTGTCTGGTTTTAGGATCAAGGTAATGCTGGCCTCATAAAATGATTTTGGAAGTTTACCTTCCATTTCTATTTTTTGGAAGAGTTTCAGGAGAATAGGAATTAATTCTTCTTTAAATGTCTGGGTCAAGATGGCGGACTCTGGGTCAAGATGGCAGAGAAGTAGCAGGCTGAGGACTCTGGGTCAAGATGGCGGAGAAGTAGCAGGCTGAGACTACTTCAGGTAGCGGGAGATCAGCTAGATAGCTTATCTAAAGATTGCAAACACCTACAAATCCAACGGGAGATCGAAGGGAAGAAGAACAGCAACTCTAGAAACAGAAAATCAACCACTTTCTGAAAGGTAGGACTGGCGGAGAAGTGAATCCAAAGCGATGGGAAGATAGACCGCGGGGGGAGGGGCCGGCTCCCGGCAAGCGGCGGAGCAATGGAGCACAAAATCGGGACTTTTAAAAGTCTGTTCCGCTGAGGGACATTGCTCCAGAGGCTTAACCGGGGTGAAGCCCACGCAGGGTCAGCGTGGCCTCAGGTCCCGCAGGGTCACAGAAGGATCGGGGGTGTCTGAGTGTCGCAGAGCTTACAGGTATTAGAACAGGGAAGCCGGCTACAGAGACAGAGCCGAGGAGTGAGCTCTAAGCTCAGGGTTACCTTGAACCGGTCGCAGGCTCGGTCAGCTCGGAGCGCGGCCAGAGGCAGGGTGACAGGAGTAAATCAGCGCTGTTCTCTGAGGGCACACTGAGGAGTGGGGCCCCGGGCTCTCGGCTCCTCCAGGCCGGAGACCGGGAGGCCACCATCTTCATTCCCGTCCTCCGGAACTCTACGGAAAGCGCTCAGGGAACAAAAGCTCCCGAAAGCAAACCCGAGCGGATTACTCAGCCCGGCCCCTGGTAAGGGCGGTGCAACTCCGCCCGGGGCAAAGACACTTGAGAATCACTACAACCGGCCCCTCCCCCAGAAGATCAACAAGAAGCCCAACCAGGACCAAGTTCACCTACCAAGGAGTGCAGTTTCAATACCAAGGAGAGCAGCGGAATTCCAAAGGAGGAGAAAGCAAAGCACGGAACTCATGGCTTTCTCCCCATGATTCTTTAGCCTTGCAGTTAATTTAATTTTTTTTCTTTTCCAATTTATTTTTCTTCTTCTGCTAAATTTTTTTAACTTTTACCCTTTCCTTTTTTAACGTTTTTAAACTAGTTTATCTAATATATATATATATATTTTTTCCTTTTTATATTTTTTATTTATTGGTTTTCTTTTTTTAATTGTTTCTTTTTTTTTCTTTTTTTTTCTTTTTTCTTCTTTCTGAACCTCTTTTTATCCCCTTTCTCCCCCCTCACGATTTGGGATCTCTTCTGATTTGGCTAAAGCATATTTTCCTGGGGTTGTTGCCACCCTTTTAGTATTTCACTTGCTCCTTCATATACTCTTATCTGGACAAAATGACAAGGCGGAAAAATTCACCACAAAAAAAGAACAAGAGGCAGTACCAAAGGCTAGGGACCTAATCAATACAGACGTTGGTAATATGTCAGATCTAGAGTTCAGAATGACGATTCTCAAGGTTCTAGCCGGGCTCGAAAAAGGCATGGAAGATATTAGAGAAACCCTCTCCAGAGAGATAAAAGCCCTTTCTGGAGAAATAAAAGAACTAAAATCTAATGAAGTTGAAATCAAAAAAGCTATTAATGAGGTGCAATCAAAAATGGAGGCTCTCACTGCTAGGATAAATGAGGCAGAAGAAAGAATTAGCGATATAGAAGACCAAATGACAGAGAATAAAGAAGCTGAGCAAAAGAGGGACAAACAGCTACTGGACCATGAGGGGAGAATTCGAGAGATAAGTGACACCATAAGATGAAACAACATTAGAATAATTGGGATTCCAGAAGAAGAGGAAACAGAGAGGGGAGCAGAAGGTATATTGGAGAGAATTATTGGAGAGAATTTCCCCAATATGGCAAAGGGAACAAGCATCAAAATCCAGGAGATTCAGAGAACCCCCCTCAAAATCAATAAGAATAGGTCCACACCCCGTCACCTAATAGTAAAATTTACAAGTCTTAGTGACAAAGAGAAGATCCTGAAAGCAGCCCAGGAAAAGAAGTCTGTAACATACAATGGTAAAAATATTAGATTGGCAGCAGACTTATCCACAGAGACCTGGCAGGCCAGAAAGAGCTGGCATGATATATTCAGAGCACTAAACGAGAGAAACATGCAGCCAAGAATACTATATCCAGCTAGGCTATCATTGAAAATAGAAGGAGAGATTAAAAGCTTCCAGGACAAACAAAAACTGAAAGAATTTGCAAATACCAAACCAGCTCTACAGGAAATATTGAAAGGGGTCCTCTAAGCAAAGAGAGACCCTAAAAGTAGTAGATCAGAAAGAAACAGAGACAATATACAATAACAGTCACCTTACAGGCAATACAATGGCATATCTCTCAATAAATTCATATCTCTCAATACTTACCCTGAATGTTAATGGGCTAAATGCCCCAATCAAAAGACACAGGGTATCAGAATGGATAAAAAAACAAAACCCATCTATATGTTGCCTACAAGAAACTCATCTTAAACCCGAAGACACCTCCAGATTTAAAGTGAGGGGGTGGAAAAGAATTTACCATGCTAATGGACATCAGAAGAAAGCAGGAGTGGCAATCCTTATATCAGATCAATTAGATTTTAAGCCAAAGACTATAATAAGAGATGAGGAAGGACACTATATCATACTCAAAGGAACTGTCCAACAAGAAGATCTAACAATTTTAAATATCTATGCCCCTAACATGGGAGCAGCCAACTATATAAACCAATTAATAACAAAATCAAAGAAAAACATCGACAATAATACAATAATAGTAGGGGACTTTAACACTCTCCTCACTGAAATGGACAGATCATCCAAGCAAAAGATCAACAAAGAAATAAAGGCCTTAAATGACACATTGGACCAGATGGACATCACAGATATATTCAGAACATTTCATCCCAAAGCAACAGAATACACATTCTTCTCTAGTGCACATGGAACATTCTCCGGAATAGATCACATCCTTGGTCCCAAATCAGATCTCAACCGTTATCAAAAGATTGGAATCATTCCCTGAATATTTTCAGACCACAATGCTCTGAAGCTAGAACTCAATCACAAGAGGAAATTTGGAAAGAACCCAAATACATGGGGACTAAACAGCATCCTTCTAAAGAATGAATGGGTCAACCAGGAAATTAAAGAAGAATTGAAAAAATTCATGGAAACAAATGATAATGAAAACACAACGGTTCAAAATCTGTGGGACACAACAAAGGCAGTCCTGAGAGGAAAATATATAGCGGTACAAGCCTTTCTCAAGAAACAAGAAAGGTCTCAGGTAGACAACCTAACCCTACACCTAAAAGAGCTAGAGAAAGAACAAGAAAGAGACCCTAAACCCAGCAGGAGAAGAGAAATCATAAAGATCAGAGCAGAAATCAATGAAATAGAAACCAAAAAAACAATAGAACAAATCAACGAAACTAGGAGCTGGTTCTTTGAAAGAATTAATAAGATCGATAAACCCCTGGCCAGACTTATCAAAAAGAAAAGAGAAAGGACCCAAATAAATAAAATCATGAATGAAAGAGGAGAGATCACAACGAACACCGAAGAAATACAGACAATTATAAAAACATACTATGAGCAACTCTACGCCAACAAATTTGACAATCTGGAAGAAATGGATGCATTCCTAGAGACATATACACTACCACAACTGAACCAGGAAGAAATAGAAAGCCTCAACAGACCCATAAGCAGTAAGGAGATTGAAACAGTCATCAAAAATCTCCAAACAAACAAAAGCCCAGGGCCAGACGGCTTCCCGGGGGAATTCTACCAAACATTTAAAGAAGAACTAATTCCTATTCTCCTGAAACTGTTCCAAAAAATAGAAATGGAAGGTAAACTTCCAAACTCATTTTATGAGGCCAGCATCACCTTGATCCCAAAACCAGACAAGGATCCCATCAAAAAAGAGAACTACAGACCAATATCCTTGATGAACACAGATGCAAAAATTCTCGCCATAATACTAGCCAATAGGATTCAACAGTACATTAAAAGGATTATTCACCACGACCAAGTGGGATTTATTCCAGGGCTGCAAGGTTGGTTCAACATCCGCAAATCAATCAATGTGATACAACACATTGATAAAAGAAAGAACAAGAACCATATGATACTCTCCATAGATGCTGAAAAAGCATTTGACAAAGTATAGCATCCCTTCCTGATCAAAACTCTTCAAAGTGTAGGGATAGAGGGCACATACCTCAATATTATCAAAGCCATCTATGAAAAACCCACCACAAATATCATTCTCAATGGAGAAAAACTGAAAGCTTTTCCGCTAAGGTCGGGAACACGGCAGGGATGTCCGTTATCACCACTGCTATTCAACATAGTACTAGAAGTCCTAGCCTCAGCAATCAGACAACAAAAGGAAATTAAAGGCATCCAAATCGGCAAAGAAGAAGTCAAACTATCACTCTTTGCAGATGATATGATACTATATGTGGAAAACCCAAAAGACTCCACTCCAAAACTGCTAGAACTTGTACAGGAATTCAGTAAAGTGTCAGGATATAAAATCAATGCACAGAAATCAGTTGCATTTCTCTACACCAACAACAAGACAGAAGAAAGAGAAATTAAGGAGTCCATCCCATTTACAATTGCACCCAAAACTATAAGATACCTAGGAATAAATCTAACCAAAGAGACTAAGAATCTATACACAGAAAACTATAAAGTACTCATGAAAGAAATTGAGGAAGACACAAAGAAATGGAAAAATGTTCCATGCTCCTGGATTGGAAGAATAAATATTGTGAAAATGTCTATGCTACCTAAAGCAATCTACACATTTAATGCAATTCCTATCAAAGTACCATCCATTTTTCTCAAAGAAATGGAACAAATAATCCTAAAATTTATATGGAACCAGAAAAGACCTCGATAGCCAAAGCAATATTGAAAAAGAAAGCCAAAGTTGGTGGCATCACAATTCCGGACTTCAAGCTCTATTACAAAGCTGTCATCATCAAGACAGCATGGTACTGTCACAAAAACAGACACATATATCAATGGAACAGAATAGAGAGCCCAGAAATAGACCCTAAACTCTATGGTCAACTAATCTTCGACAAAGCAGGAAAGAATATCCAATGGAAAAAAGACAGCCTCTTCAACAAATGGTGTTGGGAAAATTGGACAGCCACATGCAGAAAAATGAAATTGGATCATTTACTTACACCACACACAAAAATAGACTCAAAATGGATGAAGGATCTCAATGTGAGAAAGGAATCCATCAAAATCCTTGAGGAAAACATAGGCAGCAACCTCTTCGACCTCAGCCGCAGCAACATCTTCCTAGGAACATCACCAAAGGCAAGGGAAGCAAGGGCAAAAATGAACTATTGGGATTTTATCAAGATCAAAATCTTTTGCACAGCAAAGGAAACAGTTAACAAAACCAAAAGACAACTGACAGAATGGGAGAAGATATTTGCAAATGACATATCGGATAAAGGGCTAGTGTCCAAAATCTATAAAGAACTTAGCAAACTCAACACCCAAAGAACAAATAATCCAATCAAGAAATGGGCAGAGGACATGAACAGACATTTCTGCAAAGAAGACATTCAGATGGCCAACAGACACATGAAAAAGTGCTCCACATCACTCGGCATCAGGGAAATACAAATCAAAACCACAATGAGATATCACCTCACACCAGTCAGAATGGCTAAAATGAACAAGTCAGGAAATGACAGATGCTGGCGAGGATGCGGAGAAAGGGGAACCCTCCTACACTGTTGGTGGGAATGCGAGCTGGTGCAACCACTCTGGAAAACAGCATGGAGGTTCCTCAAAATGTTGAAAATAGAACTACCCTATGACCCAGCAATTGCACTGCTGGGTATTTACCCTAAAGATACAAACGTAGTGATCCGAAGGGGCACGTGCACCCGAATGTTTATAGCAGCAATGTCTACAATAGCCAAACTATGGAAAGAACCTAGATGTCCATCAACAGACGAATGGATAAAGAAGATGTGGTATATATACACAATGGAATACTATGCAGCCATCAAAAGAAATGAAATCTTGCCATTTGCGATGACGTGGATGGAACTAGAGGGTATCATGCTTAGCGAAATAAGTCAATCGCAGAAAGACAACTATCATATGACCTCCCTGATATGAGGGAGAGGAGATGCAACATGGGGGGTTAAGGGGGTAGGAGAAGAGTAAATGAAACAAGATGGGATTGGGAGGGAGACAAACCATAAGTGACTCTTAATCTCACAAAACAAACTGAGGGTTAATGGGGGGAGGGGGGTTGGGGGGGTGGGATTATGGACATTGTGGAGGGTATGTGCTATGATGAGTGCTGTGAAGTGTGTAAACCTGGCGATTCACAGACCTGTACCCCTGGGGATAAAAATATATTATATGTTTATAAAAAATAAAATTAAAAAAAAAATAACATTAAAAAAAAAATGTTTGGTAGAATTCCCCTGGGAAGCCATCTGGCCCTGGGCTCATGTTTGTTGGGAGATTTTTGATGACTGGTTCAATCTCCTTACTGGTTATGGGTCTGTTCAGGTTTTCTATTTCTTTCTGGTTCAGTTTTGGTAGTTTATACCTCTCTAGGAATGGATCCATTTCTTCCAGATTGTCAAATTTGTTGGTGTATAGTTGCTCATTATATGTTCTTATAATTGTTTGTTTTTCTTTGTTGTTGCTTGTGATTTCTTCTTTTCCACTCATGACTTTATTAATTTGGGTCCTTTCTTTTTTCTTTTTTATAAGCCTGGCCAAAGGTTTGTCAATCTTTCAGAGGACCAGCTCCTAGCTTTGTTGATTTGTTTTACTGTACTTTAGGTTTCTCTTCCATTGATTTCTGCTCTGATTTTTATTATTTCTTTTCTTGTGCTGGTTTTAGGCTTTCTTTGCTGTTCTTTCTCCAACTCCTTCAGGTGTAGGGTTAGGTTGTGCACTTGAGACCTTTCTTGTTTCTTGAGAAAGGACTGTATTCCAATGTACTTTCCTCTCAGGACTACATTTGCTGTGTCCCAAAGATTTTTGAACACTTGTGTTTTCATTTTCATTTGTTTCCATGAATTTTTCAATTCTTCTTTAATGTCCTGGTTGACCCAATCATTATTTAGTAGGATGCTCTTTAGCTTCCATGTATTTGAGTTCTTTCCAACTTTCTTCTTGTGATTGAGTTCTAGCTTCAGAGCATTGTGGTCTGAAAATATGCAGGGAATAATCCCAATCTTTTGGTACTGGTCGAGACCTGATTTTTGACCCAGGATGTGATCTATTCTGAAGAATGTTCCATGTGCAGTAGAGAAGAATGTGTATTCTGTTTTTTTGGGGGATGGAATGTTCTAAATATATCTCTGATGTCTATCTGATCCACTGTGTTATTTAAAGTCTTTATTTCCTTGTTGATCTTTTGTTTAGATGATCTGTCCATTTTGTTGAGGGGAGTGTTAATAATAAGTAATAATATATATAATAAATAATAAAGTTATTATTGTATTATTGATGTGTTCCTTTGATTTGTTATTAATTGGTTTATGTAATTCCACTTCTCTCTCGAATTCTCCCCTCATGATCCAGTAGTTGTTTACCTCTCTTTTTTCTCAGCTTCTTTATTTTCCATCATTTGGTCTTCTATATCATTAATTCTCTCTTATGCCTCATTTATCCTAGCAGTTAGAGCCTCCATTTTTGATTACACCTCAGTAATAGCCTTTTTGATTTTGACTTGGTTAGGTTTTAGTTCTTTTACTTCTCTAGAAAGGGATTCTGTAGTATCTTCTATGCTTTTTTTCAAGTCCAGCTAGTACCTTGATAATTGTCATTCTGAACTCTAGTTCTGACATGTTACTAATGTCTGTATTGATTAGGTCCCTAGCCATCAGTATTGCCTCTTTTTTTTTGGTGGTGAGTTTTTCCACCTTGTCATTTTATCTAGATAATTATAGATGAATGAGAGAACAAAACACTAAAAGGGTAGCATTGACCCCAGAAAAATATACACTAACCAACTTGGAAGAGACCAAGAACTGGGGGCAGAAGAAAGGAGAGAAAAGAAAGAAAAAAATATATATATTAGATTGGTGAATAGAACAGAGCCACACACTTGATTTTGGTTGTATTTTGGTCTGTTAGAAGAAACTACCTCCCAAAATTTTAAAGAAAAACAAACTTATATATATACAAAAATAAGGGTAAACATGATGGGAAGGAATACAACTGTAAAGATGAAAATTAAAAAAGATTCTAAAAAAGGAATTGATAAGAAGTTTATTGAAAAAAGAAAATTAAAAAAAATGTGATCAGACTGGAGACTAGAACAAAGTCATGCACTATATTTTCATCTATTAGAAGAAATTTTATCCCAAAACTATAAAGGAAAAAAACCCTGTATGTATACAAAAAATAAAATGCAATAAAATGCAAAAAAATAAAAATCAATGAAGGGATAAAATATGACTATAACAATGAGAATTTTAAAATATTTTTAAAAAGTATTGATGAGATAAAATAGTTTAAAAACATTAAAATAAGAAAGAGGAAAAATTAAAAAAATAGAATAAGAAAACAATAAAATTAAAAAAAATTTAACTTTGAAAGACTAAAGGATCATGGGGAAAAAGTCATGAATTCTATGTATTACTTTCCCCTAGTTCTGGAGTTCTGCAGTTATCATTGATCAGTGAACTTGGTCTTGGCTGGATGCTTTTGCTGATCTTCTTGGGGAGGGACCTGTTGCAGTGATTCTCAAATGTCTTTGCTTAAGGCGGAATTGCACTGACCTTCCTAGGGGTCAGGCTAAGTAATCTGCTCTGTTTTGCTCTTGGTAGCTTTTGTTCCCTCAACACTTTCTGTAAGGGAATGAAGATGGTGGCCTCCCAATCTCCAGTCCCATAGGAGCCAAGAGCTCAGGGCACCACTCCTCAGTGCACCCTCAGAGAAAAACAGTCAATCCCTCCTGTCTCCCTCGTCTCCAGCTACACTCTGAGCTCACTTAGCCTGTGACTGTTTCTATCTCTGGTGCACGGCCCTCTTTGGAATCTCCAAACCCAGCAGATTTCTGCAATGCACTCCCACACCACTCCTCCCAGAGGAGGGATGTGAGTTTCCCTGGATCTGCTGCTTATTTTGTCCCTGCCCAAAAAGCAGTGGCCTGACTGTGCCTTGGATCATGGTTTAGGGTAACAATGAGCTGAGAGCCCACAGCTCAGCTCTCTCTCTGTAGCCGGCTTCCCCATTCCCATACATGGGAGCTCTGCCATACTCTGACACTCCTGATCTTTTCATAACCCTGCAGATCCTGAGAACATGCTGTCTCCATGAGGGCTCCACCTCCCTCTTAGCCTCTGGAGCAACGTCCCTCAGTGGAGCAGACTTCTACTATGCTCTCCCTTGCCAGGATCCGGCCCCTCCCCCCAGAGCCTATCTTCCTGAATGTTGCCTCAGATTCACTTCACATTTCCTACCTTCCAGAAAGTGGTCAATTTTCTGTTCCTAGAATTGCTTCTCTTCTTCTTTCTTCTGTTGAGTTTGTAGGTGTTCAGAATCATTTGATATCTATCTAGCTGAATTCCTGGGACCTGATGATATTTGGGCCTCCTTCTCCTCCACTATCTTGCTCCTCCTCTAAATGTGGATTTATGTACCATTTGTCTAAGCATTGGACTGGGTACTTTCTACAGTCTCTTACATCTATATGCATCCATTATTTTGCTCTAGTGATTATAAAGACAACACATCTTCCAGAAACTTTTATAAATCCTTACCATTCCATGTGATACTGATAAAATACAACAGTTTATCTAAACCATAACCTAAGACTTCCTTCTTATAGTTTGTAGTCACATAATATTGCAAGAGGTAGGAATTGCCATATACAACTTAGAAAAAAGCAATTGGTTGAAATGTATATCAATTTTATACAATGATTATTCTCATCTGCAAACATGATGGCCAAAATCCAGGTTCCCTTAATTTGTTCCCCTTTCCTCTTTTCTGTCACACATTGTTCACAGATTGAGTAATCTGGTCATTGGCAGGCATTGTATTGGAATGATTGCAACAGTTCTGCAGGTGTTTAATATCGGCATTTGCAAAGATGTAAAAAGTCTTTTGTACCCCATCCCTAGCCAACAAAGTCTCTAACAAATCTGTAGTCAATTTATTTCATGGAAATGACTTTTCTGTAAGGAAGAATTAAATTCTTCAGAAGTAAAATTTTTATACATTTGAGCAATAGTTTTTGTAAAGGAGTAACTTAAGGTCACAAAAATAAGCAAAGATACCATCTATATTTTGTCTCTGACTCACTATCTATTTTTACTTAGCGAGTCCAGTTTTTACAAATAATTTAAAGAGGTTCACATGATTTAGAACATTTTTGCTTACTATATGAGTACATACCAGGGAAAGATGAATATGAATAGCCCTGGAAACTAATTCAGGTTTTTCTTTTGGTAGTTTGGCATCGAGCTGGGTCAGTGGATTTGAGTTTGTATGGCGAAAGAACAGGCTGATCCCAGCTACTAGGGTGCAGAGGTCCCTCTTCCTAACATGGTTACTTCTCCTGAGTGCAGCATTTTCATTGTTTAATTTTTGCTCAGATATTCCCTTCCCTACCCCTGATCACACAGTAACATCACAGGACAGTTCCCTTTCTACTGAAATACTGCCTTGTAATTATTACAGGTATATTTTTGTGTTAGACCACTACCTTCATGGCATGCCAGAGTTCATGAGCATCATAAGATGATGGTGGGTACATGAGGCCAACCATGACGTCTTTGAAGTGATCTGAAAGCTTCTCCTTCAGGTCACCAATTAGGTCCTATGAATGGAAAAGTAAATACTTTTATTACATTAGTTACCAATTTTACAGAAGAAATGGGATAATTACAGAAAGTCTTCTACTAGGATTTTCTTTTCTATGTCATTTCATGTAGTAAAAGCCAGGTTTAGATGCACATATATGCACATACATGGATTATAGGAATGATGGACTTGAAAATGATTAATGTAATCACATCTCTGCATGAGAGGTCATCTACATGGACATTCTAGTCATGTAAAAATAAAATGATCTTCTTTTCCTAATCCCTATACTTCTACAACTTCTCTGTTGATCTCATTATGAAAATAAGTAAAAATTGTAACCTAAAAACATTGTTGTTGGGAATTCTTAGTTTTCTTGTGTGGAATTAATGAAATATTAGACCTTAAATAAAATATGCATTTTATTTTATCATTGCAGCAGGGTCTTTTAGCAGGAAAAAGAAGAAGCATGCTAAATGTTTGTTCTTGGAATACATATTACAGATGATCATTTTAATTTTGACTTTTATTTAACTAGTGTAGAATAGATATTTTAAAAACATACATGTTAGGGGTGCCTGGGTGGTTCAGTAGTTAAGCATCTGCCTTTGGCTCAAGTCATAATCCAGGTGTCCTGGGATGGAGCCTGGGATGGAGCTCCAAGTCAGGCTCCCTGCTCAGTGGGAGATCTACTTCTCTCTCTCCCTCCACTCTTCTTCTCCTTCTGCCCCTCTCCCTGCTCGTGCTCTCTCTATCTCAAATAAATAAATAAAATCTTAAAAAATATATATATATAATATGTATATACATATATATATATGTTAGATGTATTTTTTATAAGGTTACAAAGGTATCTAAAAGATGTTGAAAACTTAACATTTCTTGCTAAAACATATAGTATATTAAATTTTACTTTAAAAAATACAGTATTTTAGTTCTGAGGTGATTCAATGATAGAATTCAAGTGAAAGATGCCCATGAGGCACAAGTTTTATTAGGACAAAAATGAAATAGTCATAATTTTTATTTTATTTAGTATAATCTGACAATACCATTCCTATATTGTGGATTTTCTTTTTAGCAAATAAAAGCACTTATCTAATAAGGTGGTAACTGATAATACAGAGAATCTGTTGAATTTTTGCTAAGGTCAGTGTACTCATTAAATGAGCAATTAATAATGTCTAGAGTTGTGTGTGCTTTGAGTATATACAAGAAGCATAAGATCCCCTCTTCCATAGAATTTATATTGTATTTAATTCCCTCCTTATGCACCGTTGACTCTTTCTAATTTCTTTACCAGATGGTTGTTAAGGTAATATGATCCAGGCACTCTTCTAGGTATTGGGGTTGATATCAATGAATAAAACATATATATATGTTTTAAAAAACACATATATATGTTTTTATGTTATATATACACATATAAATATATTAGCTTGTGAAACATATTCTCATGTGGGAGTCCAAAAAATTTTTCTGAGTGAAAGATCGCAGTTTTTCAATACTGTTTGATTTAAAACTGTTTCCAACACATAGTGGTAGGTGCTGGAGAAAAGCAACGGAGTCTCTTTTTTTTTTTTTTAAGGTTTTAATTTATTTGACACAGAGAGAGAGAGATCACAAGTAGGCAGAGAGAGGCAGAGAGAGAGAGGAAGGGAAGCAGGCTCCCTGCCTAGCAGAGAGCCCAATGTGGCACTCGATCCCAGGACCCTGGGATCATGACCTGAGCCAAAGGCAGAGGCTTTAACCCACTGAGCCACCCAGGTGCCCCAAGAGTCTCTGTTTTTAAGGACATTCACATTCCACAAACCCAGAGATAACAAGTAAAAAGTGAGCTGAAACACTTTCTAGGGCTTTCAATATCATTTTTCACAGCATCAGATCCAAAAGCAGTAGTACAAAACAGAAGAATTAAGATAAAAGATCAGAATGAATTTATAGGATTAGGGAACCAGGTCACTTTTAGACCAGAAAAGACGAGTAGCACTGTGACAGGAGATGGAGAAGCCATTTGTATGGTTAATGTTATATGTCAACCTGGTTGGGTCACAGTACCCAGGTATTAATTAGATCACACATGATTCTAGATGTTTCTGTGACAGTTATTTTGTAGACAAGATTAACATTTAAATCAGTAGGCTTTGAGTAAAGCATTATTCTTCAAAAAATGGGTGGCTGTCATCCAGCCAGTTAATAGCTTTAATAGAAAAATGCTAACCTCCCCTGAAGAAGAGAGAATTCTGCCAACAGACCACCCTTGGAATTGAACTGTAGTTCCTCCCCCAGTCTTCAGCTTGCAGGCCTACCTGTAGATTTTGAGCCTGCCAGTCACCTGGACCACGTGAGCTAATTCCTTAAAATCTCTCTCTCTAGTTAGAGATAGGTCATGCCGCCCTCCTTGAACTGCTTGCCATTGCTCTTACAAGAAATTTTGAGCTCCTTATTATATCCTTGCTATAAGGTCCTCCATGATTTGAACAGGGAGAGAGCGAGTGAGAGTGAGGGATTAAGGGAGAGAGTTTGTTTTTTTCTTTTTTCTTTTATTTGATACGTAGGAGGGGTAGGTGTGGGTCTAGATGGCAGGGCTGGGCCAGGATGGGCTGGGATGTGCTGAGCCTCAAAGGTGGCTCAGAGCCCAACTGAACCGGCCACTGGGCTGCGCAGGTGAACCACTCTCCCGGAGGGAGCCTCATCTCGTGGGATCTCGGAGCTCCTTCACAGGAGCCCAGCTCCTGCCAGGGATTCCTGGAATGAGAAACAGCTGCGTGCCGCAGGTGCCAGAGACCCCCTTTCCAGGCTTGTCCGTAAGGAGTCTGGCTCCCGCCACCTAGCAAGCAGATGTGCACATGTATGCATATTATGTTAGTTCTGTTTCTCTGGAGAACCCTGACTGATCCACATTCGTAAAGGTAAGTGAGTCAGTAAAAGAAGAAGTGGGCAGCCGGGGGTAATCCTTGTGTCTGCGTATGTGTGTTTTCATATGCGATGTGAATAAGTCAATCTGAAGGGACTGAAAGATCCACTTGAAGAGAAGATGAGTATTAAATAAGACTTATAGCACAGAATTATGTGATGATTAGATCTTTGCTCCTGTGGGAGCTCAGGAAGCAGGGCAGCTTTTGGTGACAAAGGAACTCTAAGCCTATGTTCCTTTAATTCACCAAGTAATTATGCTCTTAAAATGATGATTTTTTCAAAAGATTTTATTTATTTACTTGAGAGAGGGGGAGAGAGAACACATGAGCAGGGAGAGGGGCAAAAGGAGAGGGAGAAGCAGGCTCCCCATAGAGCGAGGACCCCAGTGTGGGGTTCCATCACAGGACCCTGAGATCATGACCTAAGGTGAAGGCAGATGGTTAACTGACTGAGCTGTAGTAGCACCCCAAAAATAATGATATTTTTCTCAATATGCATTATCAAGAGAGAAGAATCTTTTTTTTTTTTTTTTAAGAGAGAAGAATCTTAATTAATATTAGTTATTTTAACTTCAATTTCTAATCCTTAAAAATTTTAAATGTCATATCTTTTATGTAAAAATAAAAACAAATGTGCCCTTGGAATAATTTCCACAAATAATTTTCCATTATTTAGTTGTTTTAAACATCTAGGATACAATACTTACTTCTTTTCTTAATGGTCTCTCCCAGATAAAATTTTAAGAAAATAGTTTTTTTAAAAGGAATCACATATTCATGTAGGGAATCTACCAAAGTCTGCAATAGATCTAATAACTATCTTTTATTTAAAAATTACAAAATAATTTTAATCTCCCTTACTCTTCCTCATCTCTAAGTCAGTTGTATTTTGCATAGGTGTTTTGAGGGTAAAGTCAAGTAGGTGTGGTACTTGGCTCTTGAACTCAAACTTCAGCTTTGTCCTTAGGATTCTGCTTTCTGTCCTAGACATGGAAATAAAGTACTTAACTGCCCACCTATGCTGTCCCGACTGGGTTTTCTTTGCTTTCTCAATCCTCTTTGCCCCTTCACTCTTTCCCATGCCTACCTGTAGCTCCTTCCCAGTAGTGAGGTCCTTACATATTTGGAATAACCCATGATTGAGATGTTTCCTTCAATATGGTTGTAATGTACCTCTTTGTGAATTTGTTCTTTCACTACAACACAATTAACTTCAAAACTAATGATAAAAATATATCTGGAGAACCTCAAATATTTGGAAGTTAAAAGTGTATTTCTGCATGATCTAAAGATAAAATAATAAATCACAAGGAAATTAGGAAATACTTTCAATTTACTGAAGGTGAAAATATAATATGTTACAATTGTGGGATGCAGTGAAGACAGTTTTTGAAGATAAATTTTTAGCTTTAAATATGTATAAGAGGGACGCCTGGGTGGCTCAGTGGGTTAAGCCTCTGCCTTTGGCTCAGGTCATGATCTCAGGGTCCTGGGATCGAGTCCCACATCGGGCTCTCTGCTCAGTGGGGAGCCTGCTTCTCCCACTCTCTCTGCCTGACTCTCTGCCTACTTGTGATCTCTTCTGTCAAATAAATAAATAAAAATTTTAAAATAAATAAATAAATATTTATGAAAAAACATATGAAAAACATATGAAATAAATGACCTAAGTTTTCATATCAAAAAACTAGAAAGCAAATTAAATTCAGAATAAGAAGAAAAGAGGATCAGAAACCAATAAAATAGAAAATTGATAAATACTAGAAACTGTCAATAAAGGAAAAGTCTGGTTCCCAAAAAAGATCAGTAATGTTAATAAAATTCTAATTAGATTGATTAAGAAAAAAAGAAAGAAAATACAAAATATCAATATTGGGAATGTAAGAGTGGTGTGTAAAAATACTACAGACATTAAAACAAAAAGAAATGCCATGAATACATTAATGCCACTAAATTTTAAATATTTAGTTAAAATGGGCCAATTTCTTGAAAGATACAAATTATGAAAGAAAGCTCAAGCAGAATTTTACACTCAATATGAATTTCCTTATATTAATTAAAGAAGTTGAATTCATAATTAACCCCACATTGCCAATCTCTAGACCCCAGTGGAATCACTGATAAAATCCATCAAAGATTTAAGGTAGAAATAAAATCAACTCTATACAAAATCTTATAGAAAACTGTAGATGAAAGATGACTTCTCAATCTATTTTATGTGGCCAGTATTGCCCTAACAACAAAATTAAAAAAATAACTGCACATGCAAAGAAAATTTCATATTGATATTCCTTATGAATGCAGATTTAAAAAAGTGTGTCCAATATTTATAAATCAAAGCCATCAATATATAAAATATGTCAAAGAATTGTAATGACCAGGAATGCAAAGTCACTTTACAATAGAAAATCAGTCAGTACAATTCCTCATTTTAGCAGTAAAGGAGAAAAGCTGCATGATATCAATAGATATAGCAAAAGCATTTGAAAAAGGTTAATAATAAACATAGTAAAAACTCTTAGGAAAGAATGAACAGAAGGAATCTCCTTCACGCTGATAGAGGGCATTTATAAAAACTCTACAGATGAGATGATACCTAGTAGTGATAGTGAATACTCCTGCCCTAAGATTGGGAACAAGGCAAAGACCTGCTCTTACTATTTGTATTTAATGTTGTGTGAGAGGTATACACCAAAAAGAAAAGCTAAAACTGTAAACCTTGTAGAAGAAAGCATAGGAACAAATCTTTGAGTCTTGATGTGGCAAAGAATTCTTGGATAGTACATAAAAGTAAAATACGTAAATGAAAAAAATGATAAATTTGACTTTATCAAAATAAAAACTTCGGTTCTTCTAAGGAAACCGCAGGTGTCATTTCACATGTCTGACAAAAGACTTGTGCCCACAAAGTATAAAAATTTCTTAAAACTCAATAATAAGAAAACAATCTGATGAAAATATGGACAAGGGATTTGAACTGACAGTTAACCTGAGAAAATAAGCCAATGGGAAATAAGCCCACAAAATGATGTCATTTGTCATTAGAGTAATAGGAATTAAAGCCACAATGAGATAACACCACATGTTCTTTCGCATGGCTAAAATTACAAAGACTGATAATATCAGGTATTGGCAAGGACATGGATGGTTTGGAACTGTCATATTTGTGAAAACAAAGTTACTTTACTGTATTTATGTGCTGTACTAGTTAATACCCAGTTTCAGATTATCATATAATTTAGTAGTTTTTAGAATTTTTTTTCCCACACTAGAATTATATACCCATCATAACATTGGTGCCATAAAGCAATGATTCTTTAATTGGGCTGGGCTGGAGGCCCATATGAGAATCTTAGGTGAGAGGAAGAGTAAAGTTATTTAGATGAGTAATATAATATCCTGTTTGGAGGTAGGGTGCTTATTCTTTCATTCCAACTGAACATTACTGAGCTGGAGAAAAACATTTAAGCAGAAGAGTGTGATGATAACATTAACCACTAAGATTTAATGTTTAGTATCTGTTATACAGGATTCTGTGTATTAGAATAACTGTGATAGTTCTTTACTACATGAAACTATAAACATCCCATGATATAGGTGAGAAAATTGTGGCACATAGAGCTTAAGTAGCAAGTTCCATGTAACGAAACAAGTTCAGTGATGGAGCCAGGATTCTGGCTTTTTGGTCTCTTTTTCCTGTTATGGCCATAAAAAGCCACTAGTGATTTATCAGCAAGGTGATGAACATAACATATAGGTGGTAAATGTGTATTTATGAACTTTTAAATCTAGTAGCAGGGGATCAAAGTTTTAAATGCCGACAGACCAATGTAATGTACTTTTATTGTGAGAAGATAATGGTAGCTGGCAGTGGATGGAAAAGTAGAAGCATTAGAATTATCATTTCTTATGAGCTTTCCTTTAACTCTAAGTGAAGCTGATTATTTCTTTGCCACCATTGCTCTGTCTTTGCATTTATTGTACTAGATTTTCATGACTATATTATATGCATTTTTCCCCCCAAAAGTCTATCAGGACAGAGATTTTCACATAGATTTTACTAAATTGATCATCGATCTCTAGCACAGTGCTGAGTATAGAATGTGCAAAGTATGTAGTATATACAATGTATAAATGAATATACAAACAAGTGCAAGAATAAATCAATGAGTGTTCATTCATTTAGAGAAAACCCCTATTTTACTGATTATATGTAAAGGATAAAGTCAGTGTTCAAGCCGACAACCACCTGGGCATTGCAAGTCGTTTACTTATCTTTAGTTACATATCTGTGATGACCATTCCTCCCAAATGTTTATAACGACATCTTCAATTACTCTGCGTATTATGCCATCTTATGTATTGGAATACTGAACCTGGATCTATGTATTCCACTGCAGACTGAGGTGAGTGGTACCACTAGATGGCGCTGGTATAATATCTTTGTTTTGTAACTCAAGTGTGTGTGCGCGCACGCGCGCACACAGTCACACAACACACAACTGGCTGTGGTAAACCGATTTTATAAAAGATGTCAATAAAATTATGTAATTTCTGTGAAAGAAGCAGTATCAGATATCAGCTAATGCCATTAGAGTGTACAGATTCTGGAGTTAAAGTATTTAGGTTTGAATCCTAGCTGTGTAAAAGAGCAGCTGTGAGATTGCAAGCAGGTCACTCAACCTCTTTGTGTCTGCTTCCCTGGCTCTAAAGTGAACATAAAAGCATCTACTTCACGGTTTGATCTAAGTATAAAAATATTTAACTCTGGTGAAATTCTTAAAATATTTTCTGGCACATATTAGGTACTTAAAAATGTGTTTTTATTTTCTTCAAAAACTACTAATTTGCGGCAGATCAAAAATGGCTGATACTGGACTGTCTCCCTCTCTCTCCTCTCTTTCTATCTCTCTCCCTCCACATCAGAATTTTGTCTATTATATTGTATTTCTCACAACTTTTATATTATCCAATTGTCAGTAAATTCTGTTCTCTCTAACTAGAAATATATCCAGAAACTGAGGATTTCTTACCACTTTCACTGCTACAACCCTCATCCAGGCCACCATCGTCACTCCCCTGTGTTAACGTAATAGACTCCAAAGAGTTTCCTTTCTGTGTTTGCGCCTTACAGCCTTCCCTCAACACACCCTGACAGTGTGATCCTGTAAGAATACAAATCAGATCAGTCACTCCTCTGCTCAAAGTGTCCTTTCCCCCTCTACGCTCCAAGATAAAATACAACTGCTTTCATGTAGTTGATCTCAGATTAAGCAAACGTGCCAGCTATTTCATTCCGTGCAAATACCGGTGTCTTTACAGTGACTCATAAGGTACGTAGTATGTTCTTGGGCACTTCTCTGCCCTCCTCTCCTACTCATCTTCTCCATGTCCCTGATTCCTCTAACCACCTATGGATGGCTTCTTACAGATCCTGGAAAAGCAGACCTATTTCCACCTCGCGGCCTTTCTTTTTGCCTTTCACTCTTCCTTGAATGTTCTTTCTCTAGGTATTCACATGGGTCACCCCTCCCTGCCTTAATAAAGCTTGCTTTTGTCACACCCTTTGAAATTATACCTGGTTCCCTAGTACTAGCTCTATTTCTCACCGGGCTTTATTTGTTTTCCATAGCGCTACTTACTTTCTAACATGACACATTTTACTAATTTTATTTTATTTTTTTTAAATCTGTCTTGCAAAGGTAGGATGTAAGCTCCAGCATAGCAGGTCCGTTTTATTCATGGCTATTTCACCAGCCCATAGGACTTTACCTGCTGCATAGTAAGCACCTACAAAATTGGTATACAATAAATAAATGAATGAAGACTACTTATAATTCAACAATTACTTGTTTGGAGTCATTCTTGGCTATTCAAAGATGAAAAAGAGAAGGTCCCTATCCTCAAGCAGTTTTATTTAGTGGAGGGGCCAGAAAGCACAGGAATTACAATTACGTTGCAATGCAAAATGTGCTAAGTGCTATCTAGTGGAAATAGTGTGATATTATCAGCACATCTGGAAGGAGATATTACTTTCTGTGGGGAAGATAAATATTGAATAATGTGTTTAAATAACTAAACTCTGCATGTTCAAAGAGGAGCCTTCAAATGGGTGCTCTAATTAAAACCTTAAATTTTCACTTGGAGTTATATAAATAACTTTGTGGATGGAACCTTTGGAGTGTTACTTTCCCCAGCCTGACTGCCTCTGCTCTCTTGTTTGCCAAAGATTTGCCCTAAAGGGACTCTGTGGGAATCACAGCTTGGCCTTGCATTAAGTTAATGAGTACTTTCTTTTCAAATTGAGCTGTTCTATGCTGCTGATGAAACTGTAGATTTACCCTTGGTGCAGCTCTTCTGACCACTCCATTTAAACGAAAAGTAAAATGGTAGTTTCTTCTTCCTTATTCCTCTTACCTTTATATAATTATATGTAATCAGGGGCAGGAAGTAGACATATGACTGATATTTTGCTTTTCTGAATATGCTCAGGGGAACATTTTTATATGCTTTTAACTTATATGCCTTTTTCTATTATCATAAAAAATAATACTTGCTCTTTAAACACTCAGTGATGTAGGCCCATATAAAGTGTGCCTTAGAATTTCTCTTAATTCTGCCTACCCTAATATTCATTGTACAAATACTCACATGATTTTATATTCTATCGTAAAAACACTTATGTAAGCTGCATTGTCATCTCAGTGGTAAGTGAATATTCTTTTGAATAGCTCCACTTTATAGATGTTTTCGCGGTTTACTTAATGATTCAATTTTCAGTGGAAATTTGAGCTAATTTTTGTCGTGTGATGATGATAATACTTTGGTCTTCCAGAGAAACATAGTATTTCAAAGCCAAAGTCCTGCTCCCCGCCTCTAATACCACAATAACAATAACATTCTTTTAAAAGTATGCTTGATCTCAGAATAAAGAGAAACCCCTGGGTGTAAAAACCAGGGGATAAATGAAAATCAGAGGATAAGCAAAGGAGCTAACCTTGAAGATGACCTTGCAGGTGACTGGGGAGAGTGGGGATTGGTTTTGAGAACTATTTGAATTGGGTTTCAATGTCCAGTGTGGGACATTAGATGAGGACAAGAGAGAATTTATGGGGCTGGTGTAATACAAGGAATGAAGTCTGAAACCTCTATGAGGTTGGGATCCTCAAAGAATTACACCGTCAGTAAAAGTATGAACTAGAAAAAAAAATTCAGCATTGGAAAACGAGCAGAAAGCTCACCCTTCATTGTCTGAGTTTTAAGTAGAAGGATATTTTCCCTGCGAATTCAAAGTAATAGAGCTGTGTCTCCCTTGGGCATGACTTTTAAATTTATTCTACTGTACCCATGTGAACTGAGACCTCCATGAGGAGAAATCATCACGAAAGTTGATCCAGGGCTGGCGATTCTCCTGGGACACCAGGAAGAAGAAAATGCCAAACAATTCTAGAGAGCTTCTCTTACTTTCCAGGAAGAAAAAATTCGCACTGAAAAAAATGAACAATCACTTTGAAAGTTCTCACAATAAAAATATAGTATGCGCTTAGAATCAACTTTTCTGAAGGATAGACAGTGGACTCTACAAACAGCTGAATTAAAACCTCAATTTGAGACAATTGATAAAAATAGAAAGAACACTATGAAAAAAAATGACACTTAAAAAGAAAGCAAATAAAACTTCAGAAATGAAAAACTTCTAGAATTGAAAAATATAATATAACTTTAAAGAGTAGCTAATAAATAACTGAGTTGGAATTAGTAAAACTACCTGAAAAAACTGTAAAAAATCCCACAGAAACAGACAAGAAATAGATAAGGATATAAGGTAAGAGACTACGAAGACTGAATGGCAAGAACAAACTTTTGTTGAATAGGATTTGCAGCAGGAGAGAATGTGGACAATATCAGGGAGATAGTATTTCAAGTATCATATAATATGTGAATCCTCAGTTTTATAGATTAAAGTACATGAACCTGTTGACTAATAATGTGAAACTACAGAATACCAAAGATTAAAAAAAATCTTAAAAGCAGAGAATAAAAGGTAATCTACAAAGGAGAGCTATTAATGAAAGAAGGGATTTCTCAAAATTTACCAAGGAAGGCCAGGAAAAAAATTAAAATTATATCTGTAAAGACCTAAGAAATAGTAACTGGAATTCAGCCAAGAATGTTATAGCCATCTAAACTAATATCCAGCAAAGAAGAAAAAAGATAAAGGTATTCTTAAGCAGAAGACTGAAGTAATTTAACAGTCATTTGTTGTTTCTGGAAAAAAAAAAATGCTAAGAAATGCCTTAGGAAAAATGACATGGCATTGGATATTAGAAGAAAACTGAATAAGGAAATAGAAAATTATGAATAAAACTAAGCAATAACTTGTCAAAAACATAATAATGTTTAATTTGGGGGAGTATAAAATAAGGTAGAATAAAAATATAAAACAATAATAGTATACTGCCTGGAAAAGTCCCCTAGCTCTTACGTTAACACCAGTCAAACATGAGATGTTATTGCAAAGACACAGCAGTATTGCTAGAGAATCCATTTCTAAGAATGGACTCATTAAAACATTCTTTAAATGTTAGCCAACTCCAAATCAGTCAAAAGGACCCTGTGCCTGTGGCCAGAATGAAATGTGGCTCTCAGTACTGAGTCAAGAGTGTACAAAGTTGAAACATGGTGTCGGCAGTGATGAACTTACCACTCGATGTAGAACTTTGTGTGGGCCCAAAACTTTGAAGTGCATTTGATTGAGGTGGGTACATATGACACACAGAAAGTAAATATCTTGCTTACTGATGCAGATCCTCTTTATTTCCTCATGTGCCCCTTTTTTCCCCTCCCTTCTACCCCAGGCTCTACTGCTTTCAGAAGAGAAATAATTAGAAGTGGGACCGAGGTGTTCCTGTCCCATTGTGGACTAACACAGTCATGATGTCTGAGTATGCTGGGGGACTTTGGGGGAGGAAGGATTCAATTTTTTATGAATTTGTTGGATACAGCTGCCAAGTCATCATTCTAGCAGACCTGTTGGTTGAATTTGGGTCTTCCCCAAATTCAAATGGTGGGTGTGGGCAAGGTTTTCTGTGGAAACAGGGAAGCTAAAGGAACCTGTGATCAAGCCCTTTGGGGTTCCACTGTACTCTTATAATAACTTCCGTTATTGAATATAGTTGGAATTTATGTTTATTTTTCTCTTCTGGGAATGCTTGTAAGTACCAAAGAGATCCTCTTGATAAGAAAAGAGCCATGTATAGGGAAGTGCTTCTGCCTATAGCACAAATGGGGAAGGTCTCATAACCCCAATAACTACTATCTGCTACACATCTCTGTGACAGATGGTTTGTTGATTGGAACCTCTAGCAAACAGAGGCAGCATACCACAGGTGCCTCTTGGTGTCTTAAACTTGCTGCTTTCCTAATACAACTTCTGGGTACACCACTTTTGAAAAGCAGTATTGGCTGCTGCTGGACTTAGAAACTGAATGGCTGATAGTCTCATTTGGTGGGCCAATTGGGACTCAATGACTAGCAAGGTGGGAAGATATCAACAAGTCTCATCAAATGGAAATGGCACCCTGAAGAAAACAACTGGCCTGCCCCCAGGAGTATCACGATTTTACATGAAAAAATGGCAGCTGTTCCTTTTTGGGAAACTTTAACCCCACTCTGCTTCTTGAAACAAGCTGAGGAATCAACAGAGACTTCAGTCAGTTGCCCTGAAACCTTGACTTGGGTTATTGATGGTTCAGATATGCTAAAACCAAATGATGTCCACAGGGCTGCTGTGGTTTTTCAAATCAGTAATAGCTGTGAGGATCCAAAAATGGACTATTTTTGTTCAATGGGTAGAAATCTAGGTTGTTTTCATAGTTCTGGCCAGTGTTCCCCTTGATAAATTTTCTAATCTTTTTATTCACTATTGGGCTCTTAGACCTATCTAGGGTTTAACACTTGGAAAAGTACAGTTTCCATATGAAGAAGGAGTTTCTTTAGGGCAGTAGACTTTTGAAACAAACTGTGGCTGCTGATAGGAACTTTGGTGTCACACTCTCACAGATGTCCATACTAAGGACTTATTCCCTGGTGAAACCAACTAGAATTCAGCTACTGATCAAGTCTGCATTTGCCCAGATTATACTGTTGCTACAGTATAATGGATCCATCATCACACTGGACATCACAACACATATACCATCATAAACTGAACATGTAGTGAAGTATTTTATGTGTCTGAGGTGAAGGTTAGCATTTCTTGCCCAGCTTTGTGAGTTGAATCAAAACCTGACTTACCTTACTCATTGTAAGAGAAATCATCATTCAGAGGGCATGGCTCCTGCACAGCCTTGGCAAATGGAATGCATCAGACTTGATCCCCTCTTGAGGTTACTAGAAGTCCTGGAAATTGTTAACACTTTTTCAAGTTATAGCACTGCTTGGTCCTTGAATCTAATCTGTGTCATGTGTTTGACTTTCCAGACTATTTGCAGTCTCACCATGGTTCAGTGCATATTACAAAAGTCACTCAACAATAGACTGACAGTTAAGCTATTTGATTGAACTTCCATAGTCTCTACCATCCATAGGCTTCTGATATTGGTGATAATTGATTGACTCAATAAAATTTCTGGCTCTGTCTTCTTTACCTCCTTCTGATATACACAGCTTAGTAGGGCAGTTGGTCACTGAATGCAGTTTTCTCTCCTGGATAATCATAATGAAGTGTGGGAGACCGTTATTGTGATATAATAAAAAATATATATATATTTGAGCTCCAACCCCCATGTCTGGCACCGAACTACTAAAACTTTGTCCTTTTTTTGATAGGAGTGAGAGGATAATCTTTTGCTGTTCATAATAACCCCTTTTCAGTCACATCTGAGTTTTTGCTAATGAGGTGATCTTGAGGAAAGGGGCTGATTGCTAGAGGATTCTATTGGAATCCTCAGCCCTACTGATCTCTAGGGAAGAAAGAAGGGCTGGAGACTGGCTTATTCACCAATGACCAGTAATTCAATCAATTGTGGTTATATAATGAAGACGCTATAAGAACTCTAACTACAGAGGTTTGAAGTGCTTTCAGGTTGGTGGACACATCAATGTTCTGGGAGAGTGACATGCCCAGAGAAGGCATGAAAATCCATCATCCTGTCCCACATGCCTTGTTATACACATCTCAGCCATTTTTGTGTTCCTGAGTTATATCCTTTATAATAAACTAAGAATCATAAGTACAGCGCTTTCCTGAGTTCTGTGAGTCATTCTAGCAAATTATTGAACTCAAGGAGGAAGATGTGGGAGCCTCCAGTTTACAGCCAGTCATTCAGAAGTACAGGTGACAATCTAGGATGTCTGAAGTGAGAGAAAATTTTGGGAGACAGCCTTTAACCTGTAGGATCTGTGGTAACTCTGGGTAGTTAGTATGAGAATTATTTAGTTTGAGGAAAATAATCTGTACATTTGGTGTCAGAAGTGAAGTGTTGAGTGGTGTAGAGAGAAACAGGAGTTTTCCTCTAACTATGTAGACCTATTTTGAAAATTTGGGATTCTATCCTGACCATTCCTGGTCATGATGATTCTTTTCCTTCTCCTAACATTGTCAGCCTCAGGGTATACTTATTGGTCTACTCTGTGGTTGGAAGTCTAAGGAAAAGTGGGCTCAGGATTTCAAACAATTCTGGTTAAGCCACCAGAGTACCTCTGGACTTTCAAGGTCCTAGATCATAAGGGTAATGACTATTTAGTTGAGTACACTGCTTGTGTGACATAATGGCTTTTTTGAAGTTTTATAAAAATACGTTTGTCCCTCCTGCATCTGAGCCTTCCAAAAGAAAGTTTTGGGTGTGAGTTGGAAAAAAGAAGAAAAATGATGAAGTTACAACTACTAGAAAAGTGACAATATTCTAATGGTGGAACAAGAACAACAACCTTGGCACCTGGGGAAGGAATACATAATCACGCCACTTTGGCTCTAGAAGGTATTTAGGACAACTTCAACTCACTAGCCAAGGTTGCTATGGATGATAGACTTGTTCTAGACTTCCTCCTTGTGGGCAAAGTTGAAGTCTCTGCCATCACTAATTCATCTTGCTGTATCTAGATGAAAACTTCAAACCAAGTAGAAAGGTCATTACTAAAACTTCAGAATAAGCCACTCAGCTTCTTGAGATAGGCTTGATGATTTATGGGATTAGTTGAATTCATTGGGTCCAGGTCCCTGTGGGGGCATGGTTGGAATCAATACTGCCAATTGACCTCCCCTGCTGCTTGGAATTCTTTGATAATTAAATACTGTATGAGACAAATTGATGGATTTAGTCTCAGCCTTTGTTAATCAGAATGATAAGAGTGGCCTGGGGACTGGTGTGCTCATAGGTAAAAAAAGCCAATAGTGAAAATAGAATGTGGTGAAATGAAACGAGAGGTGATGTTGTTGGAAGACAATTTTCTGTAGATCTCATGTTTCTGAATGTTACACAGAGTGAGGCACTGACAGCCTTTGTTCTAGACTAGCTTTCCAAGGATGTTTATATAGTAATTAGCATCATAAAATAGAGATGAGTGATGGGCAGCCATCCATTCTGGCTGAAGTTTCTAATCTCATGGTTTCTCTTCTGCAGTAGAACCCACTGCATGTGCAGGTGTTATTTGGTCATTTTTGCCTTGAATTTTGGGATTGAGGCTCAGGGAACTGGTGCAAAAATTCTGACATTTTGGTAACCACTATGACTGTGAATGATAAACTGTATTTTGTCTTTGATTCAGGAGTCTTCTGTCTTCTAACAATATCTGTGATTATCTTGGCTGGTTAGCTTGCTATCTTGTATGTCAAAGGCTCATTACCTTTCACAGTTTTGACAGAAGATTGTACAACAACATAATTTGAAATTAATCCATATATTTGGAGAAAATATTTATAGTCTACATACACAAGAAATAACTGATATCCAAATTATGTAAATAAATACAAATCAATAAATGGCAAGCTACTGAAAGGAAAATAAGACAATGTAGAGTTAATTTAAAAAAGGGCGAGGGGCGCCGGGGTGGCTCAGTGGGTTAAAGCTCTGCCTTCAGCTCAGGTCATGATCCCAGAGTCCTGGGATCGAGCCCCGCATCCGGCTCTCTGCTCAGCAGGGAGCCTGCTTCCTCCTCTCTCTCTCTCTCTGCTTGCCTCTCTGCCTACTTGTGATCTCTGTCAAATAAATAAATAAAATCTTAAAAAAAAAATAAAATAAAAAAGGGAGAAACCTTGAAAGAATTCTAGCATTGCCATTTTCTGAGATTCAACTTATACTTCATACTTTGGACAAAAATCATTTCCTTTAAAAGATTGTTTCATTTTCTACTCCTCGTTAATTATCAATAAAAGACAATTTTCAAAACAAAAAAAAAAAAGGAAGAAACCAAGAGGTTAAAAAAACATGAAAAGATGCTCAACATTACATTTTATCAGGGAAAAATGCAAGTTAAAACCATAATGAGATCCCATTTATATCTATAAAATTGGTCACAACTTCAGAAGTTTTATGAAGATTTAAGGGAAATGGGAACCATTATATATTTATTGCAGGTGGGAGTATAAATTTACGGAACTGTTTTAGAGAGTGTTTTGAAGACTAATTAGGCCTGGCTTTAGGAGTATCTAATTTTCTTTTTCCGTTATTCTTACTTCCCTCTCTTCCTCCTTCCCTCCCTTCTTTCCTCCCTCCAGTTCCCTGTTCCTCCATCCCTCTCTGGCAGACATTGTATGTTATTTTAAAGATAAATAATTGTTCAGGCTGTAACAAACATATACAGAGGTTTTTCTAAACTTATAAAATTTTGATTGATTCTATAGAAAATTTTCTTAAAATTATAAATTATTTTCCTGGTAGTAAAGGTTCACCAAAAGGAGTATATCTAATCCATTATTTATTTGAAAGATAAGGTAATTGTACCATTTTAAACTACTTATTTCATGCGTAATTGATCTGTGATAAATTGTATAATGAATTTAAACTTTTGAGACTAAAACTGTATCCACCCCTCGCTTCTAAAGTAAAAGTGAGGATAGATGAAAAGATGTCACACCTATTACTGGTGCTAGTGACATCATAATGCTACTTGTAAGTAGCTAAGGTAATTTTCTAGCCAGCTACTTCCTAGGTATGTTGATAGCTCAAGGTCAATATTTTTAACCATGAAACTGAGACATAATAGGGAAAAAAAAGTATTATGAGAACAAGATGGGTCTGAAGAGTGAACTTGAACTCTTCACACATTCACATGTCTGTTTTTTTTCCCCCAAAATTTTATTTAAATTCTAATTAGTTAACATACAGTGTAATATTGGTTTCAGGAGTAGAATTTAGTAATTCATTACTTACATATAACTCCCAATGCTCATGATAACAAGTACCCTCCTTGATACCCATCCTCCATCAGCCCTCAATTTGTTCATGATGGCTAAGAGTCTCTTATGGTTTCCTTCCCTCTTTCTCTCTTTTTTCCCCTTCTCTTTTGTTTATCTCATATGAGTGAAATCATATGGCATTTTTCTTTCTCTGACTGGCTCATTTTGCTTAGCATAACACATTCTAGCTCCATCCATATTATTGCAAATGGCAAGATTTCAGTCTTTTTGATGGCTGAGTAGTAGTCCTTTGTGTATATATACCACTTCTACTTTATCCATTAATCCAATATCTGTTTATCCAATGGACCCTTGAGCTCTTTCCACAGTTTGGTTATTGTCAATAATGCCGCTATGAACATCAGGACACAGGTACTTCTTTGAATATGCATTTTTGTATCCTTTGGGTAAATACCTACTAGTGCAATTCCTGGGTGATAGGGTAGCTCTATTTTTTAACTCTTTGAGAAACCTCCAAACTTTTTTCCATAGTGACAGAACTAGTTTGCGTTTCCACCAAAAGTACAAAAGGACTCCTCTTTCTCTGCATCCTTACCAACATTTGTTGTTTCCTGTGTTGTCAATTTTGGCCATTCTGACATGTGTGAGGTGGGATCTCATCTTGGTTTTGATTTATATTTCCCAGATGATGAGTGATGTTGAGCATCTTTTCATGTGTCTGTTAGCCATCTGGATGTCTTCTTTGGAAAAGTGTTTATTCATGTCTTCTGTCCATTTCTTAATTGGATTATTTGTATTTTGGGTGTTGAGTTTGATAAGTTCTTTATAGATTTTGGATACTAACCCTTTATTAGATATTATTTTAAAATATCTTCTCCCATTCCATAGATTGTCTTTTAGTTTTGTTGATTGTTTCCTTCACTGTGCAGAGGCTTTTTATCTTCACTAAGTCTCAATAGTTCATTTTTGTGTTTGTTTTCCTTGCCTCCAGTGATGTGTCTAGTAAGAAGCTACTATGGCCAAGGTCAGAGAGTTTGCTGCCTGTGTTCTCCTAGTATTTTGATGGTTTCCTGTCTCACATTTATGTCTCTCATCCATTTTGAATTAATTTTTGCGTGTGGTGTAAGAAAGTAGTCCAGTTTCATTTTTCTGCATTTTGCCGTCCAGTTTTCCCAGCACCATTTGTTAAGGAGACTGTATTTTTTTCCATTGTATATTCTTTCCCGGTTTGTCAAAGATTAGTTGGCTATAGAGTTGTGGGTCCATTTCTGGATTTTCTATTCTGTTCCATTGATCCATGTGTCTGTTTTTGTGCCAGTACCATACCTGTCTTGATCCCTACAGCTTTACAGTCTGTAACTTGAGGTCTGGGAATTTTGATGCCTCCAGCTTTGGTTTTTTTTTTCTCAGGATTGTTTTGACTGTTTAGTGTCTTTTGTGGTTCCATACAAATTTTAGGATTTTTTGTTCTAGCTCTCTGAAAAATGCTGTTGGTATTTTGATAGGGCTTGCTTTAAATGTATAGGTTGCTTTGGGTAATACAGACATTTTATGATGTTTATTCTTTCATCCATGAATATGGAATGTATTCCCATTCCTTTGTGTCTTCCTCAATTTTTTTCTTAAGTGTTTTTATAGTTTTCAGGATATAGATCTTTTACCTCTTTAGCTAGGTTTATTTGTAGTTATATTGTTTTTGGTGCAATTGTAAATGGGATTGATTCCTTGATTTCTTTTTCTGCTGCTTCATTATTGTTGTATAGAAATGCAACAGGTATCTGTACATTGATTTTATATCCTGTGAATTTGTCATATTTATGTATTAGTTCTAGCAATTTTTTGGTGGAGTCTTCTGGGTTTTCTATAGAGAGTATCACGTCATCTACAAATAGTAAAAGTTTGACTTCTTCCTCATGATTTGGATGCCTTTTATTTCTTTGTGTTGTCTAATTGCTAAGGCTAGGACTTCCAGTATTATGTTAAATAGTAATGGTGAGAGTGGAGATCCCTCTTTTGTTTCTGACCATAGAGGAAAAGCTCTTAGTTTTTCCCCATTGAAGATGATGTTAGCTCTGGGTTTTTTTGATATGGCTTTTATGATGTTGAAATATATTCCATCTATACCGACTTTATTGAGGATTTTTATCAAGAAAGGATCCTGTATTTTGTCAAATGCTTTTTCTTTATCTATTGAAGGATCATATGGTTCTTAACTTTTCTTTTATTAATGTTGTATATCACAATGATTGACTTGTGAATATTGCACTACCCTTGCAGCCCAGGAATCAATCCCACTTGGTTGTGGTGAATAATCCTTTTAGTGTACTGTTGGATTTTACTTGCTAGTGTCTTATTGAGAATTTTTTCATCCATGTTCATCAGGAATATTGGTCTTTAATTCCTTTTTTTAGTGGGCTTGTTATCAGGTTTTGGAATCAAGGTAATGCTGGCCTCATAGATTGAGTTTGGAAGTTTTCCTTCCATTTCAGTTTTTTGGAACAGTTTGAGAAGAATAGGTATTAACTCTTTTTTAAGTGATGGAATCTCCCTGGGAAAACATCTGGCCTTGGACTTTTGTTTGTTGGTAGATTTTTATTACTGACTCAAGTTTTTGCTGATTATAGGTCCACTCAGGTTTTCCATGTCTTCCTATTTCAGTTTTGGTAGTTTGTATGTTTCTAGGAAATTGTCCATTTTTTCCAGATTGCCTAGTTTGTTGGCATATAATTTTTCATAATATTCTCTTGTAATTGTTTGTATTTCTGTTGTGTTGGTTGTGATCTCTCCTCTTTCATTCGTGATTTTATTTATTTGGCTCCTTTATCTCTTCCTTTTGATAAATCTGGCTAGGGATTCATCAATTTCATTAATTCTTTCAAAAAACCAGCTCTTAGTTTCATTGATCTATTCTACTATTTTTGTTTGTTTCTATATATTTATTTCTTGCTAATCTTTATTATTTCCTGTCTTCTGCTGGCTTTAGGCTTTATTTGCTGTTCCTTTACTAGCTCCTAAAGGAATAAGGTCAGGTTGTGTATTTGAGACTTTTCTTGCTTTTTGAAGTAGGCCTGTATTACAATACATTTCCCTCTTACAACTGCGGTATTCCTGAGGTTTTGGACTTGGTGCTTTCATTTTCATTTGTGTCAATGTATTTTTAAATTTCTTTTTTCATTTCCCGGTTAACCCATTTATTCCTCAGTAGGATATTCTTTAACTTCCATGTATTTTTGGTCCTTCCAAAATTTTTCTTGTGATTTACTTCAAGTTTCATAGCATGATGGTCTGAAAATGTGCATGGTATGATCTCAGTCTTCTTGAGGGATTGTTGAGGACTGATTTGTGACCCAGTATGTGATCTATTCTGGGGAATGTTCCAAGTGCACTCAAAAAAAAAAAAAAAAAAGTGTATTCTGATGCTTTAGGATGAAATGTTCTGAATAGATCTCATATGGTTCATTGTGTCATCCAAAGCCATATTTCTTTGTTGATTTTCTGCTTAGATGATCTGTCCATTGCTGTAAATGGGTTGTTAAAGTACCCTAATATTATCATATTGTTTTTAATGAGCTTCTTTGTTTGTTATTAATTGATTTATATATTTGGGTGCTCCCAAATTAGGGGCATAAGTATTTATAATTGTTAGATCTCCTTGATAGATAATCCCCCTTAATTATGATACAATGTCTCTTCTAGGCAGCATATAGATGGGTCTTGTTTTTTTTTTTTAATCCATTCTGATACTCTATGTATTTTGATTGGAGCATTTAGTCTGTTTACATTCAGAGTGATTATTGAAAGATATGAATGTAGTGCCATTGTGTTAACTGTGAAGTTGCTGTTTCTGATGCTGTTCTCTCTTCCTTTGTAGTCTTTGTTGCTTTTGGTCTCTCCCCTCCCCCCACAACTCGAAAAGCCTTCTTTAATATTTCTTGCAGGGCTGGTTTAGTGGTCATGAACTCCTTTAGTTTTTGTTTATGTAGAAAACTCTTTATCTCTCTCTCTATTCTGAATGACAGCCTTGCTGTATAAAGTATTCTTGGCTGCATATTTTTCCCATTCAGCACATTGAATATATCATGTCACTCTCTTCTGGCCTGCCAAATTTCTGTGGACAGATCTACTGCAAACGTAATCTGTCTTCCATTGTAGGTTAAGGGCTTTCCCCCCTTGCTGCTTCCAGGATTCTTTCCTTATCTGTGAATTTTGTGAATTTGATTATAATATGTCTTAATGATAGCTGGCTTTTTTTGAATTTAATGGGAGTTCTCCATGCTGCTTGGATTTCAATGTCTGTTTCCTTCCCAAGATTAGGGATGTTTTCAGATATATGCTGAACTATAAGCTGTATTAGCTATAAGCTAACCTGATGCTCCCTTTTCTTTCTCTTCTTTTTCTGGAACTCCTATGATATGAATGTTATTGTGCTTTAAAGAGTCACTGAGTTCCCTACGTCTAGATTTGTGATCCAATACCTTCCTTTCCTCTTTTTTTCAGCTTCATTATTTTTCGTAATTTATAATAACTGATACATTCCTCTGCTTTGTCCATTCTCATCATTGCATCCATTCAGTTTTGCATCTCAGTTATAACATTTATTTTGGCCTGACTAGTTTTTAGTTCTCTTATCTTTTTAATAAGGGATTCTCTAGGGTCTTTTTTGCTTTTTTCAAGCCCAGCTAGTATTCTTATAATTATTGTTTTAAATTCTGGTTCAGACATCTTACTTGTATCTGTAAGTACAGATTAAATCCCTGGCCATGACTTCCTGTTCTTTCTTTGGGGTGAATTCCTCCATCTTGTCATTTTGTTTGGGTCACTGTTTTGTGTGTGTGTGTGTGTGTGTGTGTGTGTGTGTGTGTGTGTGTGTGATTATTAGGGAAGTCTGTTTTATATTGGCTCCTATGAGTAATAGCTGTATTAAGAGGTAAAAAGAAAGAAAGAAAGAAAGAAAGAAAGAAAGAAAGAAAGAAAAAGAAAATAAAAGCTAGATCCTAGGTGTGTTTTGGTCTGCTTATTAAAAAAACCTATATCCCATTCCCTCCTGCTCCCCACCAAAAAAAGACAGCTAGATTCTATTTTCCCTAGGGTTGAACTTTTGCAGCACTCTATGATCAGTAGACTTGGTGCTTGCAAGAAGTTTGTGCTACTCTTCTGGGGGTGGGTCATGTTGTGCTGATTCTCAGGTGGACTTGCCCTGTGGAGACACACCTGAAGGGCATGGGGGTGGGGGGTGGGGCTGATGTAAATGACTCCAGCCTCCACTGGGTGGCACTGTTTTGCTCACTGAAGTCAGTCAGTTGGGGGGAAATGTTGGGAAATGATGGTGCCAGTCTCTTGCTCTCTTGTCCACAGAGCAGGGAGTTTGCATCTGCTGTTCTTCAGAATGCCCTCACAGAAGATCAAACAAGTACCTCTCTTGTGTCTCTGGCTGCTGTCAGACCCCTGCCTTCACCCTGCCTGCATCGGAGCTGTCTACCTACTGGCCATATCAGACAGTACTTCTGTGTTTTATCTCGGGCACACAGCTGAGTTTCACAACTCCAAATTTTAGAGATCTGTGGGGTAGGGACCCATGCTGATCCCCTGGGGGGAAGGTCTTGTTCCACTGTAGCTGGTGCCGGTTTGTCCCAGAACTCGGTTGTGCAACCATGCAACTGTCAAAGTTTTTGTGTTTTGTTTTTTTAATATTTTATTTACTTATTTGAGAGAGAAAGAGAGAGAGAGCATGAGTGCATGAGTTGGGGGGGGGCAGAGGGAGAGGGAGAAACAGAATCCCCAGTAATCAGGGAGCCAGAGGTGGGGCTCAATCCCAAGACCCTGGGATCACGACCTGAGCCAAAGGCAGATGCTTAACCAACTGAGCCACCCAGGCAGCCCTCAACCATTCTAAGTTTATGGTAAAGTGTAGCCAAAAAGCCAGCACCAGGGTTTGTTGTCCCAGTTGGTGTTTTTGTTCCTCTGATAAGGAACTGGGTAGCATGTTGGCACCACCAGTGTTTTTGTCCCTAGAGAGGCTATGCCACTACTCCCAAATGCATTCCAAGCAGGGAAACTGCAGGTCTCCACATTCCTTTCCCACCAGAGCATAGCCAAGCCTATTGGGCATGACTCTAGAGATGGGGTGGACCACCAAGACTTCAGACTTTGTGTTCCACTGTTTATAAAAACTTGTGGTAGATAGTCAGTTTCCTTTTTCCAGTCAATGGTTTCAGGGAAGAATTTTTCTTGTGCAATCCCTGTGTGTGCTTTCTCTCTCTCTCTCTCTCACTTCTCTGTGATCAGGGCTCTCTCCCCTTCACAATACCTATGATTCTCTTCTCCCCCAAATCAACTCTCCTCTGTTCCTGCCTTCCACGATGTGGCTGATTTTCTATCTCTAGTTGTGTAGTTTTGCTTTCTCAGTCCTCAGATCAATTTCTTAGGTATTCAAAATGATTTGATATTTAACTAGCTGTGTTTGAGGGATGAGGCAAGCTTAGGGTACCTGTACTCTTCTGCCATCTAAACTTCTCCCCACATCTCTGTATTGAGTGTCAGCTGCATTAGTCTGCTCAGGTTGCCCTAACAGCTGACCATACTGGGTGGTTTAAACAAAGAAATTTATTTTCTTACAGTCTGAGGTCCCAGATCAAGGTACTGGCAGGGCTGCTATCGAGTGAGGCATCTTTTTTTTGGCTTACAGATGGCTGTCTTCTTATATGGTCACATGGTCTTTCCTTTGTTCATACACTCTGCTGGTATCTCTTTTCATTTAAGAACACCAGTCCTATAGAATTAGGGCCCCACCTTTATGACCTCATTTAACTTTAATCATCTCCTTCAATGCCTTATCTTTAAACACAGTTACTTTGGGAGATTAGGGCTTCAACATTTAAATTTTGAGGGGATACACCAACTATGTGCCTGCCACTGTCATGAGTGCTTTGGACATGCTAGTGAACCAAACAAAGATTACTCTCCTCGTGGGGCTTATGTTAGGGAGAGGTGGCGAAAAATAAATAATAATTATATATAAATAAATTATGTAGTATGTTAGAAGGCAGTGAGTGTTATAGGAAAAAGTAAAGAACGGGGGAAGGGATCTGGGATGCTGGCATAGGCTTTGGGGTGGGTGACAGTTTTAAACAGGGCAATCAGATTAGGTCCTCCTGAGTAGCTGACATTGAGCAAAGCCTTGAAGAATATGAGAGAGTTAACAGTATAGATAGGTATCTGCTTTTGTTATATCTGGTATTTATTCAGTTAAGATATTGAGAAACTTTGAAAGACATAATTTAGAGTCAGATAACCTTGGTTCAAGTTCTAACTTCGTGTGACTCAGGGCAACTTAGCTGCTGCACTAAATTATATAACCAACACTACAATTTTAATGAATTCCAGATGCTAGGATATTTCAGAGCTGATTATCCCTGTTTTGGATGAACACTGAGAGAATAAATTACTGCAAGGTTGAATTTGAACCCCATTCAGGAATCATTGTCTAATTGCTAAACTTATCAGATATGTAGTTTCCCCACCTAGCCCCAGAGGTGTTGCATTGTTCCCTTGGTTTCACTGCAAGGCTACAGTAAAGTACTTTACTTTGGTGAGGAAGATCAGGAATGACCTCGTTAATTATGTTGATAAATATGTCAGTCAGAGGCATTCCAAAAGGTTTTTCATTTTAGTGTAGGGATTAGTGTGCTTTGGGTGAGGAAGAGTTGATGACATTTAGCAGCTCTCCATTAATGTAAAATACCGAGAAATAAGTATTTAAGAAGCATGCCTAGACTTGCACTTTGCTCAGCAACCAAAAAAATAAATACATAAATAAATTCTGTCAAATCTTAATTATCCATATTAATAAAAAATAAAAAATATCAAAGACTAACTTATAGGAAATCTATAAACTCTCACCACAGAAAGGGAAAGATAGCAGAAGATAACAGAAGTATAAAGTAGATAATACTTGAGTATATATAAGTGGATGTCCCCTCCACTTTTTAAAATAAAAATTTAAATAGACAAGATATAATTTCTTAGATTCCCTTATTCTATAATGAAATTTGTCTTCTATGTTAGACCCTGGACTGAGCTCTGGAGGGATAGTAGCAAATAATCTGGTCCCTGATTTTCTAGGGGATTACGGTCTAGTCATCAAGAGAAAAAAGTAAACCAATACAACCTAGTGTGTCAAGGCCATGGTAGCAGTATGCACAGAGGATTCTGGGACCCCAGCAGAAAGTACCTAGCCCAGGGCAGAGGGTGAGTGTGACAGCAGAAAGGGTTCATAAGAGCAACAAAAACTATACCTTCACAGTGTCATTCAACAAACATAATTAAACAATCTTGGCATGTTAGATAGATACTTGTGCTAAACTTTCTGGATGAAATGCAGTCCACCTTTTGAGGATTTATATTCTGGTAAGGGAAGCACATATAAACAAGCTCACTAATGTGTCATTAGGCACTGAGGGGGAAGTTACGTAAAGAATGCAGTAGCAGCCCAAGTCCATTCCATTCTGTTTAAGGTTAGTGGTGTGAGGAAGTGTACAGTGTCTGGGAAGATGAGCAGGTATGCAGCTTGAGGAGGGGAGAGTCAGGACATGGTAGTAGATGGAACACCCTGATTAAAGGTAAGGGAGCAGGTACAATTAATTTGTAGAAGTACAGGTAGTTCAGAACTGTGTGAAGAAGGGGGAAAGGGAATAAAATGGAGAACAGAAACAAGGTAAGCTTTGTATGCGCTGGGAAGGTATTGGTTTATTCCATGGACTTGTGGATATTTGTGAGGCAAAAATATGATAAACATTCAGGGACCGAGTGAGGAAAGCAGAAATCTAGATTTGGAATCATTCTGGCTTCAGCGTGGGGATAGATGAGAACGGGAAAGCACAAAGTAGGAGGTACCAGTTACAAGTTTCACGTTAGTCTGGGTACCAAATGAATCAAGATGGTATAAGTGAGGGAAAAAGAGAGAAATGTGAGAGGAAAGATAACTTTCAAGGCTTGAAGACTGTATGACAAAGGTATTTTAGAGGAAAGGGGCCAGCATGACTCATTTTCTTCCATTGGTGTGATAGTGTTATTAGTCAAACTTTTCCACACAATATGGGTTATTCAGAAGAGGTAGAGTTTAACAAACTTTGAGACCTTTGAGGGTATAAATTGTTCAATAGATTTTTTATTCCTTGAGTTTAAGTACTTCATTTCTTAATGCTTTAATCTGCTTTAGTGTAATTTTGTAGACTAAAATAAAGTAATGCCTTCAACCTAAATTAACCTGATGTATAAAATGCAAAGATGTATGCAAACCTTTGAGTTAAAAAATACTGAAAAATGACCACTCTTGTAACAATATGCATATTAGACAATATTAGATTACTGATGCTAGAACTTTTATAGTTTTTATGTTCTCTTTCAAAAGAAAACTAGCACTGTTATCATGGGAACATAAGCTACGGTAGCAGTTTACCTGAAAAAAAAAAACCAAACTGGTTTCATTCTATGCCTAAATTCAACTAATATAACTAGTAGTGGTATCTTCAATTATTAATTTATTCTACAACAGAGGACTACCCTTTATTTCATGTATTATAGCTGTTCAAAGACTGAGGTTTAGAGATGGAGTGAATTTATAAGAGCTAACTCTACAGAGAAAGTTTTATGATAGTGTTTCATCAATAATGCTCAGTTGACAAAGTAATTGCTATTTCAAGCCCTTTTGGCCTGAAGAGTTTTTGTTCTGAATCTGTGGTTTAAATGCATAACAAAAGAAAGGAATCTTTAATGGTACTTGCTTTGAAATTAGAATGTGATTACTTTAAAGCACTATGGATAGTTTTATTGCCTTAAACTATTTTTAACTGCCATTCTTTTTTAATGGTCTCTATAACAGCATGCTGTGAGAAGAAAAGCTAGTACAGAATTCACTTTGGTTGAGAGTTAGGTGAAGACCTGTGGAGAATTGCAGGAAAGATCTTATTTTTTTGACCTAGTGATCATTAGCCCTTTCTATTCCTTCCCTAAAGCTTGACACGGGTGTTTCCAGTGCAACATTTTTAGCCTAATTGGACCAACTAGCAGTGTAAGACTATCAGAACTTTCATTTTATGAAGCTGAATGATTTTTGAGAAAGGACTGATGGAGTAACTGTAAGTGTGAACATGCCTCACACATAGATACGTCTTTCTTACATTCCTTGGAACATGTTAGAGGCATAGGAACTGTTTCTGACATACATTAGAGTCTGAGATCTTTGTAATCTATGAGACTGAAAAGAATAACAGTATCTGTTTTCTTAAAGGGTTGTGATTTCCCAGGAGTTTGCCCTAGAACAGGTCACGATGAAGAGACCCTACCCGGCCATACATGCTCTGGTATGCCTCCGCAATCATCAGCCTTTGTGCATTACAGCGTTGAGTTAGAATGTCGATCAGCATGTCTTTGTCACAGCCTGGAAAAGAATAATATTTGAAGATTAGTAAAGTTGCTACTCTGTAGTTTGGAAGAAGCCATTATCTAAGGATCAAAAACTATGGTGCAAGCATTATCCCTGATGGTACTTTAAAGCAGTGAGCAATTTTAACTAAAATTGGAAATCACAGAGCAACACTTGATGAAGGCTAGTTTCCTCCTATCTCTCATTTTGGTGCTATGCCTACAGATTTTCCTTTAAAAAGATCCAACTAAAAAATACGGGAGAATAAAAAATATGGTCTTTCTTCAACCACCTCTCCAACCCACCAGAAAAGGCTTCCTTGACCTTCAAGCTGATTAGTATTTAAATGGGTACAACATCTTTCTTATTTTACAGTTAAGGAGATGTAAATTATAATGAAGATAAATTAAGACAAAAATAACAGCTACAGTTCAAAACCTCCAGAAGAAGGAAAGTATAAAAGTACAAGGGCTGTGTAACCTTCTGAGGGACTGTGTGAACCTCTTATTGGCGTGGAATGTGGACTCTTTTTCCTATAACCAAGGCTGATTCTGGATGTATGAGGCCTTTATTTCCTTATATGCCAACACACTGTACTGGTATAACACTGAAATATGCAACAAGTTTAAACAAATTTAGCTCTAATTATAGTCATAGTAGATTGACCAAGAAGGCCTTAACATTTCCCTCAACTTGACTAAAATTTAGACAGGTTTCTTTCTGACTGAATGCCTTTGATCCCCCTTTTCTCAGAGCATTTACTTTGGAAAACTTGCAATTGTAAATTTTTCTTTACTCTTTTGGGATATAAATCTGCCAATCACTTGCCAGTTTTACAATCCAGAAATGTCTTTCCCCAAAGATTGGGAGCCATCTCTTTGAAATATAATCATCAAGAAAGATAGAATCCCTACCTCCTAGTCTCTGTGGGAGGATAGGATCCCAACTTCCTTAAGAACTAATTAGCAAACACAGATGTCCTAATCGCATTGACAAACACCCCCAACTCCCGGTATTCTCCAGTACTTTTCAACTAGTCCCCCACCTCCCTCTGTCCTTAAAAACTCTCTTGCCATTTGTTTCAGAGGAACTGAGTTCTTTCCTCTATTGTAAAGTCTTGATTTCTGTTGCAATTATCTTGAATAAAGTCTTCCTTGCCTGTTTAATTCTGTATAGTACAATTTTCTTTGACAAAAGTAGATATTTAATGAAGAGAAAAAGGAATTGAATGGCTAGGATATTAAGCAGATCATCTTTTTGGAAATTAAAGCTATCCTGGATGCCCTTAGGTTTTTAGGAAAGCTGAGTCAGGTACTGAAATATCCAGTGAATGAAGGCTAGTCACCAGGATTTACATACATAACTATGCCCTATGAAACAAAAGGGAGAGCAGGATGTTTTACATAGGTGAGAGGAATGATCTGTAGGTATAAAATGGAAGGAAGGAGGATAGAGTTGGCTCCAAACACTGAGATTTATGGTTTGTGAGAGGCATAGAGCAACGTATTGCCCTGGAGCTAGCTGGTTAATGGCCTGGACACAAAGGACACTAAATAGTTCTATGGAGTCTGTTAACTGCATGATGGGAATTCCAAAGGGAAGATATTTTTAATAATAAACAGAAGATTTAAAAAAAAAATAAACAGAAGATTTTTCAGTTATATCCATTGTCATTTTTACTGTCTTCACATTTATGTAATTACTACACTCTCCTGTTTTTTGTGTTGTTCTGTTGGGATTATCTACAATTTACCTCTCTGACTGAATCTCTATTTTTCAGTGTTCATAGCAATTCTTGCTCATTTATTCTACCAGGATATTTCAGATTAATTTGATATGGATCTCAAAACTTTGTTAAGAACTTTTAATTAAAATAACTAAATTTAGGAATCAATTTTAAAAAGTTGTTTTTTTGTCACTATCTGCTAAATTATTTGTGTTTTTCTTTTCTGAAAGAGTTAGTAAAGGTTTGTGGAGTTTTTATAAATGGCAAGAGACTTAATTTTGTTAAAAAAATACTCATATTTTCATGTATGTTGACATTTACTTTGTTTTTATTTTGTTTCTTCACACATAATTGCTAAATTAAATAAATGATACTGAATTTGTAAAAAAATTTATAAACATAAAATTACCTTCTATTCAGAAAAATTATTGTACTCACAATTTTTAATAACATTTTATTTGATTAGCTTAGATTTCTAGATACAAATGATATACTCTGCACATAATAGAAATTTTGATTTCTTCTTTACAATCGTTTTAAATTTTTCTTTCCTATCCTGTTGTATTCTGACAAGAATTTCTAGATAATTTTTATTACCTGGTTTAACAGAAAAGCCTGGTATAACAAACCGTAGCAATATTATAGGCTTCTTTGATACACAGTTGATTCTTGTTATTTGTAGTAGTTTTCTACAAAGTTGTTATGAACATTGAATTAATAGATATTGAGCTATTGCTTTGCAGGGGAATATACAGTTAGATTTCTGTAACCTTTGGTCACAATATTTTTGTCAATAGAAATGCCATTTACAACATGTATGTTTGTTTGCCAATGTCCTTATGAAAACAAGCCTCTCTCCTCAGCATTGAATTCTGTCTTTTTCTCACATGTTTTTTTCCTGTATAAAATTTAGGAGATATTTTTAAAGAATAACCTTAAGGAGGTATTCTATATCCTACTGATCGACAGAACTTGTTCAGCTAAAAGTTTAACAGTTTTTATGCTGTATCACCTTTTGAAACATGCAAGCCATCTATCACTACTTTCAAAAGAGAGCTGTTCACTACTTTTTATATTATCAATTATTATCTCATGAACTCACAAATTTAGCTGCTTTTCCATAGCTTTATAACATAGAACAGATGTTACTTTAGCATTTTTCTGGACAGCTTCATCTATAGATCAGTGAATTTTATCTTTTTTTCTGGATGTACTATGTACTATATTAACATGGCCAATAGCACTAAAACTTATTTCTGAATGAAGCTTAGCTGATGTACATATCTTCTCAATAATATTTCTTCTTGTGCTTGGGAACTCTTGACAGCACTTCAGCACAACATTTGGGAGGCATTTTAAAGAACATAATCATCAACAAAAAATATAGACCTACAAAAAAATATATAGCATTAAATTTACCACAAAAAGGACACATTTATAGTATGAGAACTGAAACAAGAAGACAGAACATCATCTTGTCTAATCTCAGCTGGAATATGCACTCTGGTAACTCAAAGTTTACATGTCTCTCCATACATCTGTTAATGACCATGAAAGCAAGGCAAATGTTGATTTTGGTGTTATGAATGAATTTTAACAAGTAGACAAATCGACAAATGTGGAATCTGTGAATAATAAACATTGACTATATGGTCAAATAGGTAAAAGGGGTTTACTAAGCAAGAAAATAATTATTTCTAAAATTTCAAATTATATCTGAATAGCACTGAGATAGATGATAATGGGATAGAGGAAGATATACTATGCTAACATATTGGAAAAAAACAGAGCTGCTTTATTAATTTTAACATAAAAGACTTCAGAAGAAGGAAAATTATCAGGGATAAAAAGAACCATCACATAATGGTAAATGGGTCAATTCTCCAGGATGATATAAATCTTATATGTGTGAGCCCAGCAAAAAAGCATCAAAACACATGAGGCCAAAACTGATAGAACTGCTAGGAGAAATGGATGAATCCAATATTTTATCTGGAGTTTAATACCTCTTTCTCATAAATGGACAGATCCAGCAGGCAGAAAACTTATAAGAATATGGTTGGTCAACATCATCATCCATCATCAGTCAACTTAATATCATTCATATCTATAGAATATTTCATCCAAAAACAACAGATTATCTATTGTTCTCAAACTTACATGTAACACTAAGATAGACTTCATATAAAATACACTTTAACTGCCGCCTCCTGATGGCGCACGGGAGAAGAATGAGGCACAAACATGGCGCACAGGAAAAGAATGAGGCACAAACAAGTCAGCTGCAAGAGAATGGGAGTAGAAAAGACTGTCATCCCCTGCTCCCATTCTCTTTCAGCTGACTTGTTTGTGCCTCATTCTTCTCCCATGCACCGTCAGGAGGCAGCACTTAACCAGTTTAAAATAATAGAAGCCATGCAAATTATGTTCTTAGACTGGAATGTCATTAAACCAGAAATCAATAACAGAAAGATAGCTGGAAAACCCTAAAATTCTTGGGGATTGAAAAACACACTTGTAAATAATACATGGGTCAAAGAAGGCTCAAGAGAATTAAAAAAAAATTAATTAAAATGAAAATATAAGCTATTAAAATTTATTAAATGAGGCAATGAAATAAGTAGAGGAAAACTTATGTCCTTGAATAAATATGTGGGAAATAAAGACCTAAATTAACTAATATAAACTTCCACCTTAGGAAATTTAGAATAAAAGAACAAAGTAAGTCTGAAGTAAGCAGAAGGAAGTAAACAATGAAAATTAGAGTAGAAATTAATTCAACTGAAAGCAATAAATTAATAGAGAAAAATCAATTTACCTGAAAACTTATTCTTTGAAAAAAATCAATAAAATTGATAAGTCCCTAGTCAAGTTAACTAAAAGAGAGAGAGAGAGAAGATACAATTACTAATATCAGAAATAAAAGAGGGTATGTTACTGCAGATATTATGGATATGAAAGGATAAGAAAGGAATACTAAGAACAACTCTGTACTCATAAATTTGATACTATAGATGAAATGGATTAATTTCTTCAAAAACACAATCTACCCAAACTTACACAAAGAGAAATAAACATATGAATAGGCTTATATCTATTAAAGAAGTTAAACACAAGTTAAACTTGTCAAAACAGAAAACACCTGGCCCTGTCAGGTTCACTGGTGAACTCTACCAAACTTTTAAAGAATAAAATTATATGATTCTTTTGTTTGTTTCTTTATGGTCTCTTCCAGAAGATAGAAGCAGAGGGAATACTTCCTAAATCATTCTCTGAAGTTTTTATTATTCTAATACCAAAATCAGAGAAAGCATTACAAGAAAAGAAAACTATAGACCAATATCTGTCATGAACACAGATATGAAAATTCTTCCAAAAAATTGCAAATTGAATTCAACACTGTATAGAAAGAATCGTGCATTATGACCAAGTGGTGTTTATTTCAGGTGTGCAAGTCTTATCTCAGCATTTGAAAAATCAGTTAACATAATTCATCACATCAATAGAATAAAAAAGAGAAACTGTTGACTGTATCAACAGATGGAGAAAAAGCATTTTACAAAATCTAACACCTGTTCAAGATGAAAACTCTCAGCAAAACCTATAGGGAACTTTACTTAAAGGGGGAAAAGATCAGGAATAAAGCAAAAATGTCCATTCTAAATAGCACTGAATGTTCCAAAAAAATTAATTTTGACTTGTATGTAGCTTTGTCAAGAATTAGGAATGTAGGTTAAAAATAGTTCCAGTTGTCCAGCATCTCACACAGATGACTTGGAAATTACATATGTTAATTGAGACAAAATAAACACAGTTATTCTAAGGCTGCACAGATTGAGAAAGTAGCTTTTAATGGTAAGGAATTAGATATTGGACTGAACTATTAAGGACTATAACTGAAGGTTATTCCCTTTTAGAGTGATTGGTGAGTTTTTATACAACGTAAGACAACTATTATTAAAACTCTCATTTTCATTTGCTTTAGAGTATTTTTTTGCTTTCTGATTTTTGTAAGAAAAATACAGCAGCTAAGTCAAAAAAATCAACAAGTGGAACTACAGCATCAAACTAGAAAGCTTCTGAAGAGAAAAAGGAACAACAGAAAGAGGGGCGCCTGGGTGGCTCAGCTGGTTAAGCCTCTACCTTCAGCTCAGGTCACGATTCCAGGGTCCTGGGATCGAGCCCCGCATCAGGCTCTCTGCTCAGCAGGGAGCCTGCTTCCTCCTCTCTCTCTGTCTGTCTCTCTGCCTACTTGTGATCTGTCTGTTAAATAAAGAAAATCTTAAAAAAAAAAAAAAGAAACAATAGAAAGAAAAAGCAAGCTACAGAAAGGGAGAAAATGCTTGCAAATCATATACCTGATAAGGGATTAATATCTAAAATACATAAGAATCTCATACAACTCAATAGCAGAAAACAAATAATCTAATTAAAAATGGTGAAGAACCTGAATAGACATTTTTCTAAAGAAGACATACAAAAGGCCCATAAGTACATGAAAATGTGCTCAACATCACTAATTGTTAGGGGAAAGCAAATCAAAACTATAATGAAATATCACTTTATACCTGTTAGAATGATTATTATCAAAAAAACAAGAAATATGAAGAAAGGGGAATTCCCGTTGGTAGGAATGTAAATTGGTATAGCCACAATGGGAAACGGTGTGGAAGTGTTTCAAAAAATTAAAAACAGAATGATATAGCAATTCTACTTCTGGATATTTATCTAAAGGAAATGAATTCATTATCTCATAAAGATATCTATACCTCCATATTCACTGTAGTGAAAACCACTAAAGTTCCATCAACAGATGAATGGATAAAGAAAATGTGACTCTCTCACACACATATACATACAGTGGAATATTATTCAGTCATAAAAAAGAAGAAAACCCTGCTATTTGAGAAAACATGGATAAATCCCAAGGGCATTATGTTAAGTGAAATGAGTCAGAGAAAGGCAAATATTGTATGATATCACTTATATGTAGAATTTAAAACAGCTGAACTCATAGAAACAACTAGAGGCTGAGGGGTGGGGAAATGAGGATATGCTGGTCAAAAGGTACAAGCTTTCAATTGTAAGAGGAATAAGTTCTGGGGATCTAATAATACACAGCATGGTGACTGTAGTTAACAATACTGTGTTGTATTCTTGAAAGTTGCTGAGAGAGTAAATCCCAAATATCCTTACCATAATAACAACAACAATTATCATTTTGTCAGGTAAAGAGATGTTACTAGCTTTATTGTGTTAATAACTTCACTGTATACACACACGCGCACACTCACACACACACACACACACACACACACCCGTCCTATTATCGCATTTTACATTTTAAACTTATACAATGTTAGATATCCATTATATCTCACTAAAACTATAAAAAAAATCCCTCATAGTAGCCAAGGAAAACATTAACAATTATTTTTTTAAGTTACACTTCGCCAGGGTCATCAGGATGGATAGACTTCAGAGCATTTTGAGATGTGTTCTGGCTCTGCAATGCTGGAGTGGACAGTATGCAATCAAGCCCTAACCCCCCTGAAATTCTTCAGTCTAAAACACTGACAAGCAAAAACTTAAAATCGTCAAAATGAATCCACATTCGGACCCTAATGTTGCTATGACGGGAGAATTGAAACTGGAGCAAAGAAATTTTTTTTCAGTGAATAGATTGATGTATAGTTTTAAAGCAAAAATTATTCTCCTGAAGTCAAAGTTAATCCATAACTTTTTGTTAACTTGCCTCTATTTTTCTAGTGGTGACTAGATTTTAAAAGGCATGAAAGCATCACAAACTCCTAAAGTCAGCTTTAGAGAGCATGTTTAAAGTCCTTTACTGTTTTCCTGTGAGATTCTGTTAGTGAATAAAACATGAAAATGAGCATGCATACATGTGTTCGTGCTCACATACACACATACACAGGCATACCCAGTATAGTTCTCATAAAGGCGATCTTGTCTTCAAAGTTAAGAGCTTGCTTTCTTATAAAAGGGTTTGCATGCTTTATGCAAAATTTCAGTGTTTATCTTCATGCTCACCAGAAGTCTTCTAACAAGTTTTAGTTTAGGAAAACAGATGGATGCTTACCAGCTCCATTTCATTTCTTAAAGATTAAATCTTTTTTTTTTTTTTTTTTTTAAGAACTCAACAGTTTTCCTCCCTTATCTCTACATTCCTTTTCTGAACTCTAGTTTTATTCATTGAACATCCATTTATTAAGCACCTGCATGCCAGACTCCATGCTCTGGGAGCACCCTGAAGTCTGCGGTGACACAAAAGGACAAGCACAATGAAAATGAGATCGGTGACACAGGAGTGCAGGGGAGGGTGCCTTGGGCGTTGGCACAGCTGGTTGAGTTTGGAGTGCCCAAAGTACAATTCAAAAAGGAATTATTATTTGAACGGAATCTTGAAAATAATTTGGATGCAAAGTAAAAGGAGAAGAAAATGGCATTCCAGGCCGGGGATTATTGGACTAGTTTTATGGAGATGAGGAAACACAGATCCAACTTGGGGAAAAGCAGAAAGTCTGATTTGGCTGGAAATGGAAGTACCCCCTCCAAATAAATAAATAAACAAACAAACAAACAAACGAATGAACAAACAAGTAAATAAATGGCTAGTAAACAAGGGCAAGGAAAGATGTTTTTTCCTAGGATGATTTTTGGTTTGGGATTTCATTTAATGTAGTTAGTGATGAGACATTTAAGGATTTAAGGGAAAAACATGTCAAGATCATACTTGCAATTGAGAGAGCAAATAGGTTCACCACGATTGTCCTTTTCTATTATTTTTCTTCTTATTCTAGTTCCTTGCCCAGCTTTTTGTTTTAATCTGCTTTTGCCTTCTGTTACACATCAAATTTTTACACCCATATTACAATCTTAAAACAAGGTAGAGTGAAAAAAATTACAATAAAAGATGATGGAAATGATCAGGCTTACCAAATCCTTGGAGTGCTCCCCCTAGCATTTGGGCATCCATTATGGGATTGAAATTTGGAGCTGGGAAGATGGTTCCTTGAACCTAATGGGAAGAGTCAATAAGAAAGAGATAACAGTATTTTTTATAGGAAATACTTGAATATTTTTTTTTTGCAGATAAATGAAAACAAAAACAATCTATATGTTTAAATTACTCTAAGACACACAAGTCTATCAAACAAATGTGTTAATTGTATGTTAATAATATGGAGCAAATTGATAGAATTTTTAAAAATCCAATGACCTCTATTATATTGGCTCTATTCCATCTAGGAATTTGAAATACTAGAGCCAACAGTAGAAAATGTGAGAATCAAATAAATATAAATCTTTGTAATAAGTAGTGAACATTTTCTTAGGAATTGGGGGCTATTTAAAGAAACTGAATGGGAGAGCTCTATTGGGGGAATTCATGACATTTATATGGATCAGAAGTAGCACTTGCCACCACAGCTTTTTTCCACATCAGGGGCCCTAAAATCATACTAGAGAAAATTGAAATGTTTGAATTTGGATTATGAGATTCATGAAAATCTGGGTATTATAGATAGGGCAGAGATTTTTTAGTTGGAATTTGCAGCTGCAAAGAAAAACATAAAAACCTGACTGACATTCCATTTAAATTTTCTTTCTTGCTAATAATAAAAATGGCAGCACATTTATGTTAGGCTTTGAATCCACATGGTCCATTATTTCAGACAGAGCCAGTCAGGAATAGGCACCATAACATCACACTCAGCACAGGAGAACCATCAGTCAAAATTTATTAAGAATGAGGCCTCTCCCTGTTTGTTGTCAGTGTGTCCAGGAACATTGGGAAAAAATGCCTTCCCATAGCAAATGGGTCTACTAGCCCTTGAGAACTCTGGCATTAATGAAGCTCTTCTATAAGAATGGTATCTTAACAGAAGGTGAAGTTTTCTAGTGCCCATTTTCTAACAGTAGAGAATTAATTAAGATTGCACCATAATATCTAGCCCAAGAAATATACATATACTTATACCAAAATATTTATGAAAAGATTTTGAGTGACTAAGAATATTGTTCACTTGAGTGAAAACTAAAAAAGAAAAAAAATTCAGTTTGAATTTCATTTGATTAATATTAATGATGATGAAGTTGTTTATTTGAAGTAGACTGGAAACCACATAATAATTGTGATATGGCTATATTATCTTTTTTTCTTTTTTATTAACATATAATGTATTATTTGCCCCAGGGGCACAGGTCTGGGATTTATCACTCTTAATATACAGCACTCACCATAGCACATACTATCCCCAATGTCCATAACCCAACCACCCTATCCCTAAACCTGTCAACCCCCAACAACTCTGTTCGTTTCGTGAGATTAAGAGTCTCTTATGGTTTGTCTCCCTCTCTGGTTTCATCTTGTTTCATTTTTCCCTCCCCCTGCCACGAACCTCTACCCTGCCTCTCAAATTCCTCATATCAGAGAGATCATATGATAATTGTCTTTCTCTGATTGACTTATTTCGCTCAGCATATTATCCTCTAGTTCCATCCACGTTGTTGCAAATGGCAAGATTTCCTTTCCTTTGATGGCTGCATAGTATTCCATTGTGTATATATATAATGTATCTTCTTTAACCATTCATCTGTTGATGGACATCTAGGTTCTTTCATTGGTTTGGCTTTTGTGGACATTGTTGCTATAAACATCGGGGTGCACATGGTCCTTCGGATCACTGCATTTCTATCTTTAGTGTAAATACCTAGTAGTGCTATTACTGTGTCATAGGGTAGTTCTATTTTCAACTTTTTGAGGAACCTCCATACTGTCTTCCCAGAGTGGCCGCACCAGCTTGCATTCCCACCAACATTGTAGGAGGGTTCCCCTTTCTCCACATCCTCACCGACACCTGTTGTTTCCTGACTAGTTAATTTTAACCATTCTGACTGGTGTGAGGTGGTATCTATTCTTAAGTACAACCATGTTAATAATATTTTTAATGTCTTTTTAAATGCCTATATGGACAGATATATGTAATTAAAATAAGAATATGGTCTGCATCTTACATTGCTAAGGTGCATGCAGTTTGCTTCTGATATTCAAATTTATTGGAGATGATCTAGAGACTAAATTCTCTTGAGCCAATCCGCAATTCTGTGTGCTATATATTAGGAACCAATATGAGTGTTATCTCTTTTATCCACTAACCTGTTTCACTGGGACTCTATTAAGAAGATAAACTTTGGTTCTTCTTTTATTTATTAAATTAATTTTAAATAGTAGGGTCTAATGTAAATTCTTAAGTTGAGATCTCCTTACCTGAAGCATTTTCCCTTGAATCTTGTTATCCTAGAAAAATGAATGCTGTAAACTTTTGAAAGAACAGCTATATATTGAATGTGAAAATTGTTTTCTGCTATTTGTCACTGCCTTTTTGTCTACATAGCTCTTTCTCAAAAATTTTCCCCCCTGGGAAAATAATTTTTTTTTTCTTTTTTAGGCATGGAAAAAGAGATAGTTTATTTCCCCTATTTTAGGACTTGAAAGATTTGTTTGGACAAATCTTGCATGGATAATACCATTTTTTGCTTGGTGACCTTAATTTTGCTGACTGCTATCAGCCAAAATCTGTTTTAAACTATAGAAAAGGGATGCCTGGGTGGCTCAGTCAGTTAAACATTTGCCTTTGGCTTAGGTCATGATCTCCGGGTCCTGATTGAGTCCCACATTGGGCTCCCTGCTCAGTAGGGAGCCTGCTTCTCCCTCTCACTCTCCCTCTGTACTCTCTCTCTCTCAGATAAATAAATAAAATAGTTAAAAAAGCTATAAAAGAGAGAATATTTTTGAAATAATAAGATGTATTGTTAAATATGTGTAAGTTATCTAGGCAGTTTTAGACGTTTACTATAAAGCATTTCATTACGGGCTAGACTAGGATTTTCCAGAACTTTCATTGGAGTAAGTGCTATAAAATAAAAGCATATACTTTTATAGGGAAGAAAGAAAAAAGCTCTAAAATTTATAGATAAAGGAGGTTGTAAATATTTACAGTGATTTATTAGACACAATCTGTAAGTGAAAGGAAAAAGTCCATGGATTTTTTTCCTTTGGAGTTTTTGTCATTAATCTTTATACAGATTACTAGTGCAACATATTTTTACAATATAATGTAAAAATTACTTTTTTCTGTTTTTATTACAGTTCTCAACTTTTTTTGCCATTTCAAATCCTTATTTCCTTGTCAACTGGCATTAAAATAATACACTAAAGATGTTTCAGAAAAAAATTTAAGACAAGTAAAGAAAATTATAAATGCTTAGTAATTCACAAAACATAGTTTTTCTAGGAAGCATTTGTCATTTATGCCCATTTATATTGCAAACTATTATATTTGTTTTTAATATAATAATAACACATTTGAATGTATTTACTATTTAAATATAGTAGTAAACCATTATATTTATCTTTATACCAATTATTATGTTGCATTTAAGCTCAGGTCAGCAACACTATTCTATATATGGTACATTTTAATGTTCTTTTTATTTATTTTGTCACTGGAATATTGATTTTATCTATTGATAATATTTTTCCAGCTTTATTAAGAGGTCATTGATATATAACATTGTATAAGTTTAAGTTGTATAACATGATATAATATCTGGATATATTATGAAATGATTACCACAGTAAGGTTGATTAACACATCTACCACCTCACAGTTGCCTTTTTTTTCCTTATGAAAACATTTAAGAGCTACTCTTAGAAACTTTCAAGTACATAATATAGTATTGTTAACTAAAATCACCATACTGTACATTAGATCCCCAAACTTATTTTCCTTTTAACTGGAAGTTTGTACTCTGTTACCAACATTTCCCAATCCCACTCCACCCACCAAGCACATACAGTCCTCCAAAGCTCTGGCAATCACCATTATTTTAATGATCATTTTGACTAAACTGACCAGTTAAATCTATTGAAATAGTCAATTATTAGTTTTTAGTGTTGTCTCCTGAATTAAACAGTTATTTGAAAAATAATTGATTAATTATTTTGGGCCATAAAACTTTTTCTAATGACTATGATATATACCTGTAGGTATATATTCATCTATTTTTAAAGTAATTTGATCTTTCCTTTGGATATTTTCCCCAAAATTTGTGCTCAACCATAGTCTATGCATTCCTTAATATCCAACACCAGTCTCTCTGATGAAATGAATCTATTCTGACCTCTTCTTTTACTAACCCTTAGAACTTACTGCATTTTTATTTAAAATCAGTACCTTATATTTTCCCATTTGCTACCTATTCTTAAAACTGATAATTTTACTATGTAATACATGGTACATGTTTTATAACATAGTGTCCCTCTAATTTGATTCTATATCCCTTGACTATGGTATATCAAATCTATACTGTGATTTTCAATGTGAGACTTCTTTTCAAAATGTTTACATCTACTGGTGATGTTACTTAAGTTAAATGATTTCTTTAAAAAATGAGATTTTTGGCTGAATGACCTGGTTTTATACACAATAAACATGATAAAACTTGTTTTTTACAAATATAGTATATACATGAATTAAGCAGATTTTTAAAAATTTGTTATACTTATCATATTTGTTGCTTTATGTTAGGAAAACTGAACAGAGACAAATAAATGAGATGGACAAACAAAAATTAGGCTGGAGAAGAGGATGCAGGGGAGGGAAGTATTCCTAGTTTGATAGGGCAAAATTTTTTCCCAGCCTTACATATGAGCAAGTAAGTGATCTGGAAGATGGGAGCACAGTGTCTTAAGACTCTCTTGCAAGAGTAAACTAATCTGATTTGAGTTCCAGTAGTAATATCCTAAAGCAACATGAAGGATGAAATAAAAAGGAGTGATATGGATGGCATAGGTAGCTAATTTGGAAACCCAGCTGAAATTAAGTGCATCCCTGAACTGAGACAAATAGCATGTTCTTAATAAATATAGATTGCTTAGTTAACTGAATGTAATTTAACTTACTAATTTTTAAGATTTATTTTAACTTAACACAGTAACAGCAGTTAAATTTTTTGAAAGAGGCAGAGACTTTAGTTTCAGGTGTTTTTGAGCATATAAACCTTTTAAAGCAGTGTTACTTTTTATATACGTGTTCTTAATCTTTCACATTTTAAAGCAAATTGGATATTTTGAAAAATTTGACACTTTCTGGTGTGACATGAAAAATAATGTGCATATGGTAAAATTATTTTCTTTTTCTTGCTCTGAAAATTGACAGATTTAGAAGTAGTATCACTTGTCTAAGGCAAAATAAATTCTAATGTCTGTCATTTTAATTTAAATTCTTACCACAAGGTAATCAAAATATAATCTTTGCTTCTAGTCATTTATGAATTTAGGTTTTGACAGAGGAATACAAAATACTCCCTTTTTAAAAGACAGAATAAACTGCCTCATAAAGTCCCTAAGCTGAAGAGAATGAGTAATTTATAGATTTAAAGTTGGTTCTAGAATCTACCCTGAATAAATAATGAATAGATTTCTTTAACTGACAGAAAAAATTTTAAATTATTATCTGAAACAGAATACAAACTGACAAAAAATTCACATATATTTTTCTCATGAAATTGAAAAAATTATTTGCATCATCTCATATCAATAGGTATATCAATAAGTACATCATATTTCATTTATTCACAGCTAATCCAGGGGCTAGGATCCATAAAACCATATCCCTCCAAAGTCAACACTGATAAGCTACCCAAATTTTAATCCTTTTTCTCATGTGGCTTTTAAGTCACATTCATATTGAGAATCTAAATGTCTTAAGACTTTTAGACTTTGGGGCACCTGGGTGGCTCAGTGGGTTAAGCCCCTGCCTTCAGTTCAGGTCATGATCTTATGGTCCCGGGATCGAGGCCTGCATTGGGCTCTCTGCTCAGCAGGGACCCTGCTTTCCCCCCTTTCTCTCTACCTGCCTTTCTGCCTATTTATGATCTCTCTCTCTCTCTGTCAAATAAGTAAATAAAATCTTAAAGACTTTTAGACTCTGAAATATTAGCTATGCAGGTTGACAATTTTACTGACTGGATGCTGGTTAGAGTACAGTTTTTTTTTTCTTTTTTTAAAAGATGTTATGTATTTATTTGGCAGAGAGAGACACAGATAGTGTACAAGCAGGGGAGCAGCAGGCAGAGAGAGAAGTAGACTCCCCCTTGATCAAGGAGCCCAGTGGGGAGTGAATACCAGGATCCTGGGATCATGACCTGAGCTGAAGCAGATGCTTAACTGACTGAGCCACCCAGGTGTCCCAGAGTACAGGTTTCAATGTATAATCCAGCATCATTGAAATACCTTGTTTTTGGTATTGCTGAGATGACTAGATATCCAGTGATATTTAGGATTTTTGGAGCCATGAAAGGAGAATCTACAGCAATCTTAGGATTCCCTTTTCATAGAAAACTTTCCTTGAACCAGGCATTTATTCATCTTTGGGGAATTGATCCTTGGATCTCCATTAGCTCAGTCCCTAATGCCTTAAACTCTACTGAAGGTCTTCAGCCACCTAATCCCTGACTCATATCTGAAAAGATTTGTGCCGATGGGGTTTCAGTGGCTTTAAACACAACACCAAAAGATGGATTAAAAAAAACATACTGTTCCTCTCTTACCTTTCCACAACTAATCTGCCCTTCAGTCCAGTTCTATTAGCCCTTTCCTCACAATAGCTTTCATGTGTTTCACCTTTATAAAATTTCTGTTACTACTACCTTAGCTTTTACCACTTTTCTTTTAAATTTATTTCAATATGCTGCTAAGTAGGTCCAGTTTTCCTTCACTGCTAGAATGATCCTTCAAAAAGATCAAACACATCATTTCTCTTTCCATGCCAAAAATTCTTGATATACAAAACATTACTTCTCAATATTTGTTTTCTACTGTGGTGCACAGAATGGATGATTTTCACATGAAAGAAACATCCCTGGGAACATCTAGGGTTATGAACACATACCAGTTATGCTAGCCTTAATGACATTTTATTTTTGCCTACTCAACAGAAAGTATACTGTAATGCTGAATGAGACTCTCAAAACATGAATTGAAAGAATAGAAAAATACACTCATACTTTGGCTTATTAGTATTAATGGCAATATTTATTTTCAGTGCTTACTGCAACTCATTCCTATGTCTGAACATAGATGACTCGTGGGATTCGATTCAAATATTTTAATAGAATAAACAAGGTTCTTTATGACCTGGTCCTTCACTGTCTGTATGGGTTTGTGTTTTATTTTCTCTCTCCTGAACCTCTCAATTCCTATACCATACACACACAGCTACACACTGCTGCTAAAAGGGACATCTGTATCATTCTTCTGTTCTGTGTTTGTGGAATAGTCCCCCTTCATCCCACAACACATGTATTCATCTCTTGATTCCATCTTATGATTCTGGTAAACATCCATTCAAGACTTAACTTTCAAGCTTTAGTTCCAGTGTCATCTTTCATAGGGAGCCCTTCCTGATATTTCTGGTAGAATTGTCTACTCCTTCCCTGGTGCCTACAATTTATCCTATGCCAGAGCGGTAGTATATCCTGTTAGAGTACCAGTAGTATATCGGCAGAAAATACTCATTTCTATTTTTACCAGGTTTCTAAGAATAATGAGTCAAATTAACTCGGCTTCCTTTGTTTTGTAGAAAATGAACCTTAATGTGAGTGGTTGTGCAAATTTGGAGATTGAGCTGTTCTTATGAATAAAGGAAGAATATTTGGATTTCTAGGAAACAATTTGGGAAGAGATGTGATAAGCAGCAAGCATGGGTAGTGAGGAAGAATTACTTTCTGTGATTTCTCCCTGATATTCACAATTTTTCATTAATAGTTGTTAAAAGATATTGTATATGGATTTTTTCCTTTTAGACTAGGGAAAAGGATGAGGCTTTGGGTTCAGTCTGGGTGAAAAAAAGTAATATGTTGTTGTACAGGTTCATATCTTGACAATATAAGATGCTAAGAATTTGAAGCCTAAGGAAGGCTTTAGAATTTACCTCACATAATCAGGGTATTTAAGACAGTATCATGTGTACACCCTCCACACAGATGCTGGCTTATGTTGTCTCTCTGCTCCTTCAAGACTTTTAAGTCCCCCAAAACATAGATTGTATGGTGTATTTTATTAGAGATGCTATATATGATTTGACATCATTGCTGATGTTAGCTTCTTCTAAGTTTTCAATAGACTGTAAGAATTTTGATATCACCAAATTGACTTAAAATTTGGCAAACTATATTATATATTCGATTCAAATATATAATTCAAATATATAATACTATATTCGATTCGAAGTGTTGCCTCTCAGCATTTAAAATTCACAACTGGAATTTAGTTTTACACTATGTAATGTGATGGACTGGACTTCAAGTTTATGTGCAAATTCCCAGTTAAGTTGCTTACAAGGCAGGGTTCCTGAGTGACTCAGGTGGTTAAGCATCTGACTCTTGATTTTGGTTCAGGTCATGATCTCAGGGTCATAAGATTGAGCCCCACATGGGGCTTTTTGCTCAGGGGGAGTCTGCTTGAGATTCTCTTCTTCCCTCTCCTACCCCTCCCATTCCTACTCTCTCTCTCTAAAATAAATAAATCTTGAAAAAAAATTACTTACTAGGCAATCTAATAGAAAAGTAATTCTTTCCTAATCACCTTATCTCAGTCAGAAGCACCCTCTCCCTCCTCTTATTACCCTCACATTTTTAATGAGATTAAGAGTCTTGGAACAAGGTTAAGATCCAAAAATCCAAAGATCCAAACAAGGTCACTGATCCAAAGAGACTTGCAATTCACATGGACTTTAGAGAATGAGTCTTAATAGTACAGGGTGAAAATGGAGGATAAAAAGTTGAGCAACTAAAAGAGAATGAATGTGAATTAAAAAGACATACTCAAGGGGAAAAATTGAGATTATATGGGCAATAAAAATATTTTTAGTGTATACTCTAGAATATAAGAATGTGATCTTTAATATCCTAAAAGGCTTAAACCTGGAATTCAGTTGAGTAGCAGAGCAAATGTTCTCAACTTTTAACTCTAAGTATTTAGTGTATAGTAATGTGTTTTAAATCAACTTTTGGAGTTAAGCTTGACATTATCATAAATAGAACAAGACAATTAGCTTGAAGAAGTGTGTATATTGATATACAAAATTACAGGTCATACTTATTGTAGTATTATAGAATTTAAATATTCTATGTCTTATATTGAAGAATTAGATAAATTATTTTGTGTTCAAAGGTAAAATAATTTATTTTTATGCAGATTTTAACTACATAATTAAAGGTACTTTAAATACTTATTTTAGCTTTACATATAATAACTTATCATATCCCCTATCAATTTATCCAGTTTTTCTTTAAAGAAAGTTAAAATAAGCAACAATATGTGTAATAGATTGTGCTACATATTATAATTAGTTTTACTACTGTAAATATAATGCATATACACAACTGATTCAAGGCAGATGATAACCTATCATAAAAATCTAATAAAATACCACAGATTTTGGAGGAAAGAGATAAACTGTGAAGATAGGAAAGGGTAAAAGGAAGTTTTCTTGAAGAAGTTTTGAGTCAAAAAATCTCATGTTTGATTAGATTTTGAGAAGTGGAAATGTGTTGTTTGGAAGTCTCATGTTTTTTCATGAGGTTCTACCTCATTTCCTTAGATAGTTTTATGGGCTGACATTATTCATTTTTTGCTATTTCATATGATTTCTAGCCCAATTTTCTCCTCATAATTATAAATAATATTAAATGCTTGAAACTAAGAGAACAAAAGATGTATAAGATATTCTTACACATCAGGAAAAAATATACACCTTACCATACATTTATATTATATATAATGTTTGTAAGGAAAATATTAGATAAAAAATAAAGCCATTCATAATTAAATATAAAAACAAGCATTATAAGGATTAAATGTATTCAACTAGTGGAGTTTTAATTATCTTTTATTATTTGCACAAATATTTTATATTATCCAGATAGTTTAGAATTAATAGTATGAAATTTAGAGAATTAAAAAAAATGGATAATCATTTTTATTTCTTGTATTATCTTTTTCTCCAAACAAAGAATATATCATAAAGGTATCATTATGCATTTCAACAATATCTTCAGAATTGTTTTTTTCTCACCTAATATATATTTTCTTTCTTTCTTTTAAGTAAATCTCTGAAAACCTCCTTCCACATCATGAAATGGTTTTGAGGGAGAAATTCTCCATAGAACAGAATATGATCTATAAGGCTTAATATCTTTCTCTGAGTAAAACACCGGAAGGATTCTGAATAATTTAGGCAAAAACTCCCCATTCATTAGTTTGACTTATTAGAAAAGACAGAATACTGGTGCCATCATGCAATCCCTCCTGCTCTAAGAGAGCAATCACATTACAATCACTTTGCCTTCTGTTTGGTCTAAAGGATTTTTCAGGACCTGAAAGCACAGCATAAATCAAAGTGAGTAAGAAGAACCTGCAGGGTTACAATAGCTTCCTCCCCAAAATAGAAACATAGGCTGGGACCACTGTGAGACTAATCATCAGATGGTACTCTTCGTAACTATTTCAGCTGAAAGAGAGGAACTTGGGTTTTTATATGATTATATGATCTTTTTGAAAGCTCTATTGTTTAACGTCCCATGCCAATAAGGCTAAATGTGCATTTTCCCCTTTTCTTTTATAGCTTTACAACACTCCCCAACCCTTAATACAAAGGCACAGCTACATGTTGGTGAGTCTCTTGTTCACCAGAAGCTTGGTACTTAGCTGGGAAGACAAAGATTATAAGAAACCTGGAATGATATGATTTATTCCTGCTAAAAACTGGAAGACTACAACATATATTTATTATTTAATAGTGTGGTACATTTTTTAAAGAAGTTATTTTGGAGTACACACTATTATTCTAGTTCAAGTATCCTTATGGGGGCACCTATTTCCGTATTGCTTTTAGAACTATTTGAATATTCATCAGTTAATGATGGATTTGGTATTTCTAATTAGCTGAAAGCAGGACTAATGATATAAAAAGTAATATAGCTGGATAATTCCCCTTTTTTTTCCTTTAGTGAAAAATACACTGTGAAATTAGTGAACCTTGAGGCAATTATTAAAATTAAATAGAAAATAAAATTTTGACAATAAGTTGCATAGTGTTTCATTATCCTATGCTTCAATAAACAAAACTTCACTTAGCTGGTGGGGTCACAAAATGAATGGATTAAAAAATGTGAATGGAATTAGCTTAAACCTATCCCAACTTCTAGAAAAATATTTGCCTTACTGAGCTCTGGTAGTCATCCTCTAGGAGGAATGACACAAATTTCTAGCAGTTCCATTTTATTATAAAGAATCTTTTCTTAGTTATTAGAATATTTTAGATTTGCAAATCAATAAAATTTTCTTGATATAGTAAACATATGAAATGTAAAAATAGTTCCTTTTGTTAATTTATAGTAACTCTGAGACATATCAGATCTAGTAGTTTAGTCAGACAAAGTGATTTCTTTTATTTTATTTCTTTTATTTTAGAGTATACTAATTCTTCTTTTGCTCTATTATTCTGATGATAGAGAAGGCAGTGGTAAACATCACACCTTCACTTTTGTAAAAGTAAATGATCACTGACCTTTTACCATGTGCAATATAATTGGCTTGGAGGGAAACTGAAAATAGTTTGTCCTTAGAGGGATAGTTGCAGAGAAAGAAAGCTGGAATAAATGATTTTGTGCAAAATCTCCAAACTAGTCAACCTCTAATCTCAGTCTTTGGGTTTCATTCATACTTGTCAGTAGACTGTTTAATATTCATTGACCGCATACTTCTCAGATTTGGATTTAAAAAACAGAACTTTCCACTTGCTCCATCTACATGGATTATATCTTACCCAAATGCTAGAGTCATCTCAAATTCTGCCGATTATGTGAATTCTTTTCAGATTGTATCAAGTATTATTTATCATTTACTTTATATCTCTATTATACATGGCATTGCAGTTTTTGCATTTGTCTTTTCCTCTAAATTTTAAACTTCTGGACGGCAGGTACATTTTTTTTTCTTGTTTTGTAAAGCATTGGGCTAGTGCTTTAGATACAAGCTCTTGGAATGTTTACAAAATATAAAAATACATGTACCATAGTGACATCTTTAGTTTACCCAGTGATTTTTAAAATTCATTATTCATATAAGCAGGCTATGCTCTACGTATTTTCACTTTCACTTCCTTGGTAATCACCTCAGCAGTCTTGTGAGACTGATAATACTAATCTTATTTCACAGATGATGAGACTATGAGGCTGAGTAAGTTGTCTAAAGCCATACAGGTAGTGTGTCATGAAGCCAACACTCAAATCCAAATTTAACTTCATGGCTAGTGCCCTTTCCATTATAGCTGTAATTGATGTAAAATAAAATAACATGTACTATTGAGGTCTTTTTTTTTTTCCTCTTTGCAAGAAAAAATTTCTATTTGCAAAGGATCTTGCAGGTAAAAATAAAACTCTAAAAGCATAAGCTCTTGCCCTTAAGTCGGTTCTAAGAGAAAAAGAAAGGTGTGTGTGTACGTGTGTGTGTTAGAAGGAGGGATTGAGAGAATATGAAAAAATAGCCAAAAATATATTTCCATTGGCTGGATCACCAAAATGCATTTAAGAACAGAATGTGTAATATTTAACTTCAAAGTATTTGTGGAACCCCCAAAATAACCCACCTGTTATCATAAATCCCCAATAAATGTTGGTTGTGATGGCTTTTAGTTGATGGTATTTTGAGAGAGTGAATGAATTAGGGTTATGTCCATGATAGGGTTATCAACCGTAGAGAGGGAATAGCATGCATGGGCTAGACTAAAAAGAAATAGAAACATAGCTTGAAATGAGAGACTTGTTAATCTTTATTCCCTGTGTTCCTCTAGACTCAGACAAGTATCTTTAGGGAGACAGAGTCACAGAGATAATATTTTTTGTGAACTTAGTTTAAATCTTAAAAGACAGTATGACTTCAGTTTACTTCTAGGTTATGCTTGCAAAGAAAACTTGTATATATTGTATAATTAAAATAAAACCTAATGATCAGATGACTAATACAGATAATGATATTAGGATAGTCTTAGTTACATTATTTTTTTCAAATTGATGCAGAAGTATTTATAAATATGAATTAATTACTAAATTAGTCATTGAAAAGTCTTAACAACTTAATGAATAGATGTCAAGTAGTTTAAGAAAGAGAGAATTGAATTCACCCACACAGCCTCATATCTAAGACCTGAGAGTTTTTTCATTAACATGACTTTCTTTTTTTATAAAACAATTTCCTAGGAAGATATGATTGAAAATAACTTATCTTCGAAACAGGTAGTATTAACTTTATCCTAATAATATGTAATAGACTACTAAAATTAACCTAATTAGAGTGAAATTGAGAGCATTGAATGACTACTTACTCTTTAAGGCTCAGGATAGCTAATTCCTAATCCCTGAGGTTTGTGAATGTTACCTTATTTGGCAAAAGGGACTTTGAGGTGTAATTTAGTTAAGGAATTGAGATGGAGAGATTATCCTGGATTACCTGGTTAGGTCATAAATGTTCTAAATGTCCTTATAATACTCAAGAATGATTCCAAGCTGGTGAAATCTGAATCGGTGTTAATACAGGAAGTGAACAAAAGAAGTAGTTTAATACTATTAATACCACAATTCAAAAATTTCATAGGATTTTCAATGTGTACCAAGAACTGTGATAAAATAATTTATATTACCTATTTAACTCCTAGAAATTAAACAAACAAATATGTGAAGAAGTGAGGTTGATACTATTGCCACAGATAAATAAACTGGGATTTTGAGAGGTTAATTTCTGTTTCTAGGTTACATGATTAGTAAATAATGGTTCTCAGATTCAGACCCAGATTCTGTCTGATTTTAAAGCCTGTGTTCTTAATTGCTAGACTAGACTCCATAAATAGAATACAAATGAAAAAATTGTATCATTAAAAAAATTACATGGACTCAACATAATCGATTTGGCAAATAAGGAAATCTCTGACAAAAAAAAGGTTAAAAATAATTTGTGATCTTCTTGCCTACAAATTATTGTTAAATATTTTAATGGTTGTAATAAATAGAAACTTCTGCCAAGTACTCTTTCATATGTTTGCATATAGCTACATTTTTCTAAATGGAATCATATATTACATATCATGTGGTAATCTGTCTTTTCTTTTCATTTTGTACCACTCTGTAGTTATTAAAGTCTATTCTGCTATTTTCTTATCTTTGAAGATAAAAATATTGTGGAGCAGATCTAAAAATACTACTTGATCTTTCCTATGAATGGCCTAATTAATAAGTTCTTATAGCACTCTTTTAATATCATTAACAATATATTATTTAAAAAGAAATAAAAGAACATTTATGTCTAATGAACATATCCATGCACTAAAATAAAATAATGTGTAAATGTATTTTGCAAACCATAGCATTCTAGAGGTGAAGGAGACATTTTTCTTCTTACTATTTATATAGCTACTTCATAGTTTAAACAGTACTTTTACTTTCTTTATTTAATTTGCAGTTATCTACAAGACTGTATATGGCAAGGTAAGTGTCTTATTTCTATATTACATATAAAAGTGACTCAGTATTTATCCAAACCCATTGGCTTCATAACTGGCAACTCAGAATAGTAGAGTTCTGACTTTAAATCCAATGCTTTCTATTTGTTTTTTTTTATTCTTTGTTGATTATTATTCTCATATTTCAAAACATTAATGCTGCTTTCATATTTGCTTATGTCTCATAAAGTGGTTGAAATTTTCTAATGCATGTAATGTAATCTAGAGGGCATAAAACATATAATAACATTTTGGGAAGGTAAAATGAGAAGCACATTCAGTGTAGGTTCTAAGTGATTGCTCATACTCATAAACACATGCTGTCTTAGATTTCCTACTTAAGACAGAGATTATGCTGATATTTAATATGTGAAGAATTGAATTTCATGGATTTATTAAAATAATTTCTATAAAGTGGTGTTGCAACTCTTAGATAAATAGTGATTCTAAAATTTGAGCAACTTTCCTCTAATTTGATATTTTTAGAGAGGTTAGTAACCTGTACTCTCAAAACACAGTAATCTATTTCACAAATAGAATCAGCCTCCTAGTAATGAAAATTTCTTTAGCTTTTAATACAGAAATCAAAGATAACATTTTCTAGTGAACTGTGTATTTTGAAATGATAATGAGAAAAAAATGGCCTCTTTTGCCTACCATTTAGTTCCTTTTAGGACAGTGGAAGACAACTATGGAAAATATAGTATTGTATTTCCACCCAATTTTACTTTTATAATAATTCTTGGTTTTAGCTGGCTTTATGTTTTTTAGTTTTTCTGAGTTAGTATTAACTAAAGTAAGAGAATATGATTTTAAAGAAAAGCTGGTTTGCAGCTAAATAAAATCTTGCCTGGGTAATCCATAAATAAGGTGGTTACCTACATAATAAGGAACTTTTATATAATAAGGAAATTTTAAATTCCTGAATTAAAGGAAATTTAACCCAAACAAGTTTTAGAACTTTGGAATTAATCTTGATACACATATGACTAATATATATTGCAGAATTAAAGTAATGGTCAGTTCGTTTAGGGTAATATTTTCTTTGAACTGTTTTAAATATTTTTTTAAAGATTTTTTTTTAATCTATTTGACAGAGAGAGAGATCACAAGTAGGCAGAGAGGCAGGCAGAGAGAGAGGGGAGGAAGCAGGCTCCCCGCAGAGCAGAGAGCCTGATGCGGGACTTGATCCCAGGACCCTGAGATCATGACCTGAGCTGAAGGCAGAGGCCTAACCCACTGAGCCACCCAGGCACCCCTGTTTTGAACTGTTTTAAATAAATGACCTACATGGGATTTTATTATGTTTGGTGAGTGAAGATGTACAAATATAAAAAAAAAAAATGAAAAAAAAGGGGTATTATAATAAAGGGGGAAAATATTCATTCCTAGAAGTTTTCTTTATAGACATTAGTTGTACATCTAGCCATAATTTGTTCTGGGGATGAAGGAAACAAAAGAAGCACATTATATCTTGATTGGTTTAGTGTCAATTGGTTCATCGCTTTCTACTTCTTTAATAAAATGCATTGATGGAATTATAGTAAAGAATCTAGGATAAGAGATATCTTAATTTTATTAATAGCTAAAATAATTTAAAAGTATTTGAATGCAATTTTGAATTTCTTAAGAGCATCTGGTTTTATAAGGACATTGGACCTAAATTTTATTATCCTTTTCCTTGTAAAATTTCATTAATCTTCTGATAAATAGTGTGATTTCATTGTGAAGTATAAATCTCAGAAGTCATCAAATGTTTAGGAAGTGAAAGATGACTCAGAAAATATTGATGATCACAATTATATGGTAAGGTGTCCCTCAACTTTTTTTTTTTTTTAAATTTTGAAGTAATCTGTTAACCATTTGCCACATCACACAAATGATACCAGGATCAATTCAGGAAATGATAGTTGTCCACATAAAGAGGGAACCCAGTCTTGTTATTTTACTTTTAAAAGTAATACTCAATTGATTATTTTTATACTTCTAAGCGTATACTTGTATTATGTACTCAAGTACAATTCCATTTTCTGTTCTAAATTGCATTTGCAATGTTTCTACATTCCTTTTCTTCATTTAAAAATGTAACAGTTAAATGTAAGAGTTAAAGCAGCAATAGTATTTAGATAATTTACAAAAATTGAAAACATATGCTAAAATCCATCAATGTTCATATGGTATCATATTTTAAGGGAAAATCTCTGCCAAATAAATATGGTGTGTTGAATAAGAATCAGTTATGGGTTGCTCCACACAAGATCTATATTAATCTGCTTTTTGGAAAGTGAAGGTTGATAGAAATATTCTATTTGATATACAGATACCAGACAAAAGGGCAAAAAATCAATATGTTTATATAATATTATAACAGGATTTAACTTTGCTCCCTTCAGAATCAGTTTTCATCGAGGCTCTAACCTGCTGGCAGTAATTGACAAGTGCATCCACATTCCAAAGTGAAGGATAAACCATCTGGGTGGGTCTTGCAAAGAAATCTCTAGATACCAGTTTTCTAACTCTTAGCCATTCACCAAACCTAGAGGATTCAAGAGGGTCTGCTTAAAATTATAGATGGAATTTATTTTGGTAGAAATCATAGTGCTCTGTGAGACCTTTCTACTGTATCATGGTAAGGGAGGTGAAAGCTGAAGGATGATAATATCACCATCAAGGAGACCACATAGAGAACCCGATGCATGTTGAGGAACACAGTAGACTCATGCTGGGAAAGGCTAAAGGTGCGACTGAAGGGATAACTAGTTGCCTTAAGTGAAGAGGCATGACTTCACAATGAATGCCTGAACTCCCAAGAATTTATGTACCTCCAGAGTTTGTCACACTCCTAGAACTTCTTGGGACATAAGATGTCTTGAGTGGGGCCAGTTGAGAACCACAAAATACGAAGAGTTAGTCATAAGTCATTTTGAAGGATCTGGCTCCAAATCTTCTTTCAGAAAGACTAATAGGAAAGGAACAGACTGATAAGAGTCCCAGCAATGAGAGGTATCCTAAAAACCGACTGTGGTTCCAAAGAAACATCTTCTTTGGCCAGAAAGCATCAGTGCTGTGTGACTAAAATACCTGTTAAACAAGACCAAAGACATTCCTGAACATTTTCCCACATACTTACCCTTCCCTAAACCCGAAAGTATTGAAAACCTGTCAGACTGCTTTCAGGTGTGAAGGACTCACCCATGTAAGGATAAAAAAAGTCAATCTTGCTCTCTTTATAATGTAAGAGTTTGGCCTGAAGCTGGCAGGAGCTGGTGAGGGGGAGAAGCTTTAAAAATGTTCAAAATTTTTACCTCCACAAACATAGACATTTTTAAAATTTCTGTAAATTTTTGTGAGTGGAAGTGACTTATTAATATTTAATTAGGTAAAAGTAATCAAGTCATGATATCCCCAATGAACTGAATATTTGTGTCTCTCAAATTCATATGATGAAGCCCTAATTCCCAAGGTAATGGATTTGGAGGTGAAGGCTTTGAAAGGTAATTAGATTTAGATAAGGTAATAAGTGTGGGTCCCTCATGACAGGATTAATATCCTTCTAAGAAGAGACGAGAACAGAGTCTCTCTCTGCCATGTGAAGACCCAGGGAGAAGAAAGCTTTCTGCAAACAGGAAAAAGGGCTCTCACCAGAAACTGAATCTACTGTCACCTTCATCTTGAACTTTCTATTCTTTAGAACTGTGAGAAATAAATGTCTCTTGGTTAAGCTACCAAATTTAATACATTTTCTTACAGCAACATGAGCTAAGACAGGACCTCTGGGAAACTAGCCTTAGAATTTAAATGGACAGTGTAAGATTAAAAAAACAAACAAACATATATTTTTCTTTCTAATTAATAGCCCGAACTTAACTACCTGAAAAATTATTTTTGTTTTCCAAAAATGCCTGTTAAATAAAAGATAAATAATATAATAGTGATTTAATTTGTATAATCAGAAGGTTAAATTAGCAATGTGTCAGAGATGCTCATTTAAAAAAAAACTCTAAAGCTAAATTGCTTTGTAACTTTCACTGAAATTCTTTGTTCTGCTTCACTCCATTACCCCTCTTAATTGGCTTTCTCAGTCTATATTTCATTCCTAAAGAAATATTTAACAGTGAGAAGTGAAGCCAATTAATAGCCATTTGACTACAAATCACAAAGTTTTGTTCTTCCTGTTTTTATTTTATATTGAATTATTCAGTCCTTGATTTGTTATCAAGTAAATCCATACTTTCTCTTTTTGATTGGTCTGCTTATACCATTGCCAGTGAAAAGAATACTGACATAGCAATGATTTCATGGTATATTTTGGTCTTTTGATGACTCCCCAGAAAAAGTTATGAAAAGTTATGAGGTCCCCCATCTAACGTGGAGTGTTAACTATACTAGAAACTTCATGAAGTTGTCAGTACTTTCTGCCACTAATATAAATACCTCCACTTCTATATCTAATGCAGGTTTATTTTCTTTCTTTCTTTCTTTCTTTCTTTCTTTCTTTCTTTCTTTCTTTCTTTCTTTTTATTTATTTATTTGACAGAGAGAGAGATCACAAGCAGGCAGGGAGGCAGGCAGAGAGAGGAGGAAGCAGGCTCTCTGCAGAGCAGAGAGCCCGATGCGGGGCTCGATCCCAGGACGCTGGGATCATGACCTGAGCCGAAGGCAGAGGCTTTAACCCACTGAGCCACCCAGGTGCCCCGCAGGTTTATTTTCTATGGCTTATCATATTCCTGAGTAGAGGAGGTGGATATGAAGAGAAACATCTACAAGTAAGTAAAAAAAACAGCAAATATGATGTAGCATATAGCTAGGAAACATCTGATAATTACCTTTTCTGGATATTGTAAATAATAATAATAATAATAATAATAATAATAATAATGAGTAGCTAGTAAAAGTTAAGGCCTTCTCTCCATTTCCCTTGTTGATGAACACATGTATCTCACTAGAATAAGATTGGGTTGGTTTGAAATAATCATTATCCTTTGTTGGACAATGTTAACAAGTTACCTAAACTCTCCTGATTCACATTTTGTGGACACTTTGTACACTTGAGTTGTTATAGAGATTAATGGGATATGTATTCCAGTAAGTAGTAGTTTTTATTAATCCTATTCCTCCTCTTCCTCTTCCTCATTATCATTAGCTTCAATTTATAATTCCACTTAGGTTTTAATTGTTCTTATGAGAGTTCCATGGGACAATATCATTTTCAAAAATCATTTCAATATAAAATTAGAAATAATAACTTGAGTTATAAAATAAGAACTTGCAGTCTTTTAGATAACTGCATATATTTATAATATTTTTTCATTTCTTTTTTTTTTAATTTTTAATTTTTTATAAACATATAATATATTTTTATCCCCAGGGGTACAGGTCTGTGAATCGCCAGGTTTACACACTTCACAGCTGTTTTTTCATTTCTTATGTATTTTAGAAATTTGTAAATTCATAATAAATGCTTTAAAATATTATTGATCTAAAATTGTTAATACTGTGCAACATTAAGAAGTTGATCACAGATTCTAGCAGCTTTCAGACTATATGGACTTTTTGTGATCAAAAACAGATGAGAGAAACAAAGTCAACCATCTACATTCTTCCTGCGAGTTTGGTGTCTACAGTATTTAAAGGAAAATTTATAGCATAAATGCGTGTTAAAACAAAAGAAAGTTTTCAAATAAAAAATTTAAGCTTTTACATAAGAAATTAGAAAAATAATAGAAAATTATACTCAAAGCAAGCAGGAAGTTGGAAGTAACAAAGACAAGAATAAAAATAAATAAAACAAGAAAAACAAAGAAAATACATGAAATCATAAGCTTATTCTTTGAACAACAATAAAATTGATGAAACTCTAGCTAGACCAACAAAGAAAATTAGAAGATACAGAACATAAATATGAAAATAGCTGAGGAAATCATTATCAAAAAGAATGCTATGAAAAATTCTATATCCATAAATAAGAAAATTTGAATTCCTTAGAAGAAAAAAACTATCAAAACTCACTCAAGAAAAACAAATAACATGATATGCCTAATATCTGTTGAGGGCACTGAATTCATAGTTAAACAACAAAGAGAACTTCAGGGACATAGTTTCACTGGAGATGTCTACTAACCATTCAAAGAATAAATAATAACCAGAGTTACCAAATCTCTTATAGAAGATAGAAGGTAATACTTTCTTACTCATTTTATGGAGCCATAATTACACTTATACCAAAACAAAACCAACATTACAAGAAAGAAAACTTAAAAAACAGTAATCTTTATGGACAAAGATGCAAAAACACACAACCTCATATAAGAAAATCCAACACAAAAATGTATAAAAAGAATAATGTAGCATGACTAAGTGAGGTTTATTCCAAGTATGCAAAGCTGATTTTACATTAAAAAACTGTTCAATTTATTTCATCGTATTAATTAAGAAGAAAACTCATATTATCATCAAAATATGCTATAAAAACTCAGGGATAGCATTCATTCATGTTTTAAAAATCTCAGCAGACTTGAAAAAGAAGGCAATTTATTTTTTTTAATTTTTTTATTTTTTTAAAGATTATATTTATTCATTTGACAGAGAGAGAGATCACAAGTAGGCAGAGAGGCAGGCAGAGAGAGAGGGGAAGCAGGCTTCCCGCTGAGCAGGGAGCCCGATTCAGGGCTCTATCCCAGGACCCTGGGATCATGACCTGAGCCGAAGGCAGAGGCTTTAACCCACTGAGCCACCCAGGTGCCCCAGCAATTTATTTTTAAATTTAATTTTTTATTTATTTTGTTATTTTTTAGAAGACAACTTATTTAATCTGATTAAAGACATCTAAAAAAACTTTGCAAGCTAGCTTATACATAATGGTGAAATATAAAGGTACTCTACCCGCTTGCCCCCATCACTGCCCTGCCCATATTGGAAACAAAGGAAAGATGTCTTTTCTCATCACTTCTTCAACATCCTACAGAAAATCATAGTGCAGTAAGAAAATTAAAAAAAAAAAACAAACCCATATATATTATACAGCTTTTACCTATTTTGTTGAATTTATTCCTAGGTATTATTATTTTTTAAATTATTATTTTAATTTCTTTTTCTGCTGCTTCATTATTAGCATAGAGAAATGCATTGGATTTCTGTACATTGATTTTTGCATTCTGCAACCTTGCTGAATTCAGTTATTAGTCCTAGTAGTTTTTTAGTAGAGTCTTTAGACTGTTCTATACATATATTATCATGTCATTTGCAAGTAGTAAAAATTTTACTTCTTCTTTACCAATCTGGATGCCTTCTTTCCTTTTTCTTTTCTGATTGCTATGGCTAGGATTTCCAGTACTATGTTGAATAAAAGTGGTGAGAGTAGACATCTTTGTCTTATTCCTGACCATAGGGGAAAAGTTCTCAGTTTTTCAACATCAATTATGATGTTAGCTGTGAAAACTATAAAACACTGATGAAAGAAATTGAAGACAACATGAACAAATGGGAAGATATTCCATGTTCATTGATTGGAGGAACAAATATTAAAAGCTCTGTACTACCCAAAGCAATATATATGTGTAATGCAATCTCTATCAAAATACCAACAGGATATTTCACAGAAATAGAACAATCCTAAAATTTGTATGAAACCAAAAAAGACCCCAAATAGCCAAAGTGATTTTAAGAAAGAAAAACAAAGTTGGAGGTATCACAATTCCAGATTTCAAGTTATATTGCAAAGCTATAGTAATCAAAATGGTATGGTACTGGCACAAAAATAGAATAGATCAACAGAACAGAATTGAAAGCCCAGGCATAAAACATGATTTATAATCAATTACTCTTTCACAAAGGAAGGTAGACTATGCAATAAGAAAAAGTCTCTTTAACAAATGGTGTTGGGAAAACTAGACAGCTACATGCAAAAGAATGAAACTGGACCACTTCCTGAAACCATACACAAAAGTAAACTCAGAATGGTTTAAACACCTAAATGTGAGACCTGAAACCATAAAAATTCCAGACGAGAGCAGAGGCAGTAATTTCTCTGACATCAGCTGTAATAGTATCTTTTTAGATATGTCTCCTAAGATAAGGGAAACAAAAGCAAAAATAAAGTATTGGGACTACATCAAAATGAAAGCTTCTGCATAGCAAAGGAAAGATCAAACAAAACTAAAAGACAATGTACTGAATGGAAGGAGATATTTGCAAATGATGTATCCAATAAAGGTTAGTATCTAAAATATATAAGGACCATATACAAGTCAACACCAGAACAAATAACCCAGTTAAAAAAGTGGGCAGAAGACATGAACAGATATTTCTCCAAAGAATATGTCCAGATGACCAAGAGACACATGAAAAGATACTTAGCATCACTCATCATAAGGAAAATACCAATCAAAACCATATGAGATATCACCTCACACCTGTCAGAATTGCTAAAATTAGCAACACAAGAAACAACAAGTGTTGGTCAGGATGTGGAGAAAAAGAAACCCTCATGCAATGTTGGTGGTGTGCAAATGGGTGCAGTCATTGTGGTAGAGAGTAGGAAGGTTCCTTAAAAAATTAAAACTAGAACTACCCTATGATCCAGAAATCAGCATATTGGTTATTTGCCCCAAAGAATACAAAACACTAATTCAAAGGGACATATGCACCCCCTATATTTATTGCAGCATTGTTTACAATAGCCAAATTATGGAAAGAGACCAAGTGTCCATCAATAGATGAATGGTTAAAGAAGATGTGGTATATGAATATTACTTAACCATAAAAAAGAATGAAATTTTATTATTTGCAACAACATGGTTGGATCTAGAGAATATAATGCTAAGCAAAATAAGCCATTCAGAGAAAGACAAATACAATGTGGTTTCATTCATATTTGGAATTTTAGAAACAAAATAAATGAACACAGAAAAAAAAGAGAGAGAGAGAGAGAGAGAGAGAGAAACAAAAAAACAGACTCTTAACTATAGAGAACAAAATGAGGGTTACCAGTGACATGGTGGATGAAAAGACCGGTGAAATAGGTAAAGGGATTAAGTGTACATTTATCTTGATGAACACTGAGTAATATATGGAATTGTTAAATCACCATATTGTACACCTGAAACTAATATAACACTGTATATTAACTACACCAGAATCAAAATATTTTTTTGAAGATTTGTTTATTTGAGAGAGAAAGAGAGAATGCATGAGTGGGAGGAGGGGTAGAGGTAGAGAAAGAGGGGAAGCAGACACTGCACTGAGTGGGGAGACCATCAAGGCCTAAATCTCAGGACTCTGAGATCGTGACTTGAACCCAAATTAAGTGAGATGCTTAACTGACTAAGCCACCCAGGCATCCCATAAAATCAAAATATTTTTTAAAAAGGCATGTATAATGGAAGAGAAGAAACAAAACAGTCTTGACAAAAATTAAAGGAGACTATATATATCTATATCTATCTATCTATCTATATACATACCATTTTCACGGCTGAAAAAAATATTGTTAAGATGTCAGTTCTCCCCAAGTTGATCTGTGGATTTAACAGAATCCCAATCACAATCCCAGCAGCATTTTATGTAGATTTGAACAATTTGATTCTAAAATACCCATGGAAATGCAAAGAACCTAGAACAACTGAAACAGATTTGAGAAAAAAAAAATAGAAGAATAATGCTAACTGATTTTAAGAATTGTTGTGAAGCCACAATATAATAATGTGCTACTGATCAGTGCTCTAGAAAAATCGATCAATGGAGTAGAAAAGGGAGTCTGGCAATAGAGCTGCATATATATAAATAGCTTTTGACAAAGTTGTGGAGCAATTCCATGGAGAAATAATAGTTTTTCCAAGAAATGGCATTATAAAAGCTGGATGTTCACATGAAAAAAAAAATTATGCTTGAACTATAGCTCACACCTTACACAAAAATTAACGCAAAATTGATCATAGCCCTAAATAGAAATGTAATTGTATAAAATATCTGGAAGAAAATATAGGAGAAATTCTGCATGACCTTGGGTTAGTAAAAGAATTTTTAGATATGACAGTAAAAGTATAATTTGTAAAGTAGAAATAAATTGGGCTTTGTCAAAATTGAAAACTTTTAATCTGTGAAAAACACTGTTAAAAGAATGAGAAGACAAGTCACAGAATTAGAGAAAATATTCACAAATCACGTTTCTTATGAAGACCTTTTATTCAAAATATATAAAGGACAATAAAAAATAAAAAGAAAAACTGAATTAAAAAATAGGTAAACATTATAAGCAGACATATTCTCAGTGAAATTATGGTAAATAAGTATATGAAAAACTACTAGTATCATTATACATAAAGAAATACAAAGTAAAACTGTAATGAGATCCTACTACAATACCTTGTCACTGGAATGCAAAATTGTACAGCCATTTTGGAGAAACAGTTTGGTAGATTCTTACAAAGTTAAACATATTATTACCATATAACCTGGCAATCCCACTCCTAGATAATTATCTAAAAGAAGTAGAAACTTATCTTCACATAAAAAACCTGAGTTTTCATAGAAGCCTACTTTGAAATTGGTAAAGATTGGAAACAACCCAGGTGTCATTCAAACTGAATGAATAAACAGATTGTGGTACATTCATACAACAGACTGCTATTCAGCAATAAAAAGAGAAGCTATATTTGTGAGATTCCATAGTCTTTGATTCTATTTATATGACTATCTAGAAAAGGTAGAACTAGAGGAATGGAAAATAGAGGAATATTTGCCCAAATTTGAGGGTTTGGGGATGTAGCTGACTATAAATGGGAGCTGAGGAGGGATTTTTGGATGATTAAGGTCTTCTATAAGGAAAGGTAGTACTGGATACATGACTCAATACTCGTACAACTGCATACCACAAAGAACATATTCTGTTACTCATAAATGTAAATTTAACAAGATCAACTATAATATACAGGGAATCCAACAAAGAATAAAGATTGTAGCAAACAACTAAATTACAAATGAATCTTATAATCATAGTAAAGCGGCTTGGGAGAAGGGACATGTCCTAACTTTGGTAAATAGCATTTAACTGGATATCGTAGAGCTAAAGATGAAAAGAATCCAAACAATGTCCTGTTTTCAGCAAAATTGTTTCTCACAGGCTGTGGCTTAGCACATTTTAAACTGTGTGTATGCTAGTGTTGAACAAATGAGCATGTTGTAGATAATGATAGTCACAATTTTTACTGTGTGAGAAGTTACAAATAATAGAAGAGGATAAAATTTTGGTGCAGGGTTAGATTGAAGTTATCAATATGGAGATAGATAATAGCCAGAGAGAGAGAGAGAGAGAAAGAAAGAAAGAAAGGTAAATAGTAGATAGATGAATAGATAGGTGGGTAGGTAGGTAGACCTAAACATATACATATGTACAGAAATAAATATAGATGTGTGCAGAAATATGGGTATTTTTATAGACTTCATTTCTCTGTCATCTCAGAGAGCTTATAAACAGTGATTCCACTGTAGAAATGAGCACACTCAGCATTCATATCTCAGTTTTTAAATATTATTATTCAACTGAGAGAATCAGGGCTCCATGGAGAAGTGGTTAATTCCAGAGCTGGGACAGGAAAAAGTACAGTAGACCATTTAACACATTAGCCTACATTATACCTACTGTAACAATTAGTTCCTACATTACCATTTAGTGAAATGGTCTTTTTCTTATGTATAATACTGATTTGGACTAATTCGAATGCTTCAGAGATGGAAATGGTTTTAGAAAATGTTATTTAACTTATTTAGCAAAGGGAAGTAAATTTTAAAAAATACCTCTTCTCATAATCACATGGTTATATATAACTTGTCTGCCAACAACAGCCAAGAAACAGGTGAATCAGTCTCCCTCTCAAATATTATGTTTCATCCCCTAAATTATAAAATTACTACCATCCTACTATTCACAATATCTGGGATGAATCAAAATAAGAACTGGAGGGGTGTGAGATCTTGAAGAGTTTCTGGTGGACATTATGTTGTGATAGGTTCAGTTGTGAACTTGGTTGCACACAAAAAAATCCTCATTACAAAGCCAGTAATTTGCCTATCTTGAGCATTCATAAATATGACCTTTTTTTGCTTTGAAGGGACTACTGTACTCATTATGAATATTTACTTTTTTATAAACTAGCTACATGATTAAACATACAGCAGTCAGTAAAACAGGTGATGAAAAGTACACAGAGGGTGTGTGTACGTCCAGATACCAATGTCTCGATCTTACAGCACATTTGTCTGTTTTCTTATTTATTCTTTAAAACACTGACATTTTGAGACTGACAGCTAAATGACAGCCTAGAAGAATGTATATATATATTCAACATCTCTGAAGAATTAAATAATAATTCAAGAAGATTACTATTGTAGTGATGACATCAACACAAGAATCATCCAACTAGAAAATATAATGGTTCATATATTTTTTAAACCATTACTAATACAGGGAGGAGTCAAGATGGCAGAGAAGTAGCAGGCTGAGACTGCTTCAGGTAGCGGGAGATCAGCTAGATAGCTTATCTATAGATTGCAAACATCTACAAATCCAACGGGAGATCAAAGAGAAGAAGAACAGCAACTCTAGAAACAGAAAATCAACCACATTCTGAAAGGTAGGACTGGCGGAGAAAATCCAAAGCGACGGAAAGATAGACCGCGGGGGGAGGGGCCGGCTCCTGGCAAGCGGCGGAGCAACGGAGCACAAAATCAGGACTTTTAAAAGTCTGTTCCGCTGAGGAACATCGCTCCAGAGGCTTAACAGGGGTGAAGCCCACGCAGGGTCAGCGTGGCCTCAGGTCCCACAGGGTCACAGAAGGATCGGGGGTGTCTGAGTGTCGCAGAGCTTACAGGTATTAGAACAGGGAAGCCGGCTACAGAGACAGAGCCGAGGAGTAAGCTCTAAGCTCGGGGTTACCTTGAACCGGTCGCAGGCTCGGTCGGCTCGGAGCGCGGCCGGAGGCCAGGGTGACGGGAGTAAATCGGCACTGTTCTCTGAGGGCGCACTGAGGAGTGGGGCCCTGGGCTCTTGGCTCCTCCGGGCCGGAGACCGGGAGGCCGCCATCTTCATTCCCGCCCTCCAGAACTCTACAGAAAGGGCTCAGGGAACAAAAGCTCCTGAAAGCAAACCCGAGCGGGTTACTCAGCCCGGCCCCTGGTAAGGGTGGTGCAACTCCGCCTGGGGCAAAGACACTTGAGAATCACTACAACAAGCCCCTCCCCCAGAAGATCAACAAGAAACCCAGCCAGGACCAAGTTCACCTACCAAGGACTGCAGTTTCAATACCAAGGAGAGCAGCGGAATTCCAGAGGAGGAGAAAGCAAAGCACGGAACTCATGGCTTTCTCCCCATGATTCTTTAGCCTTGCAGTTAATTTAATTTTTTTTTCTTTTTCAATTTTTTTTCTCTTCTTCTGCTAAATTTTTTTAACTTTTACCCTTTTCTTTTTTAACGTTTTTTAACTAGTTTATCTAATATATATATATATATATATATTTTTCCTTTTTATATTTTTTCTTTATTCATTTTCTTTTTTTAATTGTTTCTTTTTTTTTCTTAAATTTCTGAACCTCTTTTGATCCCCTTTCTCCCCCCTCACGATTTGGGATCTCTTCTGACTTGGCTAAAGCATATTTTCCTGGGGTTGTTGCCACCCTTTTAGTATTTTACTTGCTCCTTCATATACTCTTATCTGGACAAAATGACAAGGCGGAAAAGTTCACCACAAAAAAAAGAACAAGAGGCAGTACCAAAGGCTAGGGTCCTAATCAATACAGACATTGGTAATATGTCAGATCTAGAGTTCAGAATGATGATTCTCAAGGTTCTAGCTGGGCTTGAAAAAGGCATGGAAGATATTAGAGAAACCCTCTCCGGAGAGATAAAAGCCCTTCCTGGAGAAATAAAAGAACTAAAATCTAACCAAGTTGAAATCAAAAAAGCTATTAATGAGGTGCAATCAAAAATGGAGGCTCTCACTGCTAGGATAAATGAGGCAGAAGAAAGAATTAGCGATATAGAAGACCAAATGACAGAGAATGAAGAAGCTGAGCAAAAGAGGGACAAACAGCTACTGGACCACGAGGGGAGAATTCGAGAGATAAGTGACACCATAAGACAAAACAACATTAGAATAATTGGGATTCCAGAAGAAGAGGAAACAGAGAGGGGAGCAGAAGGTATATTGGAGAGAATTATTGGAGAGAATTTCCCCAATATGGCAAAGGGAACAAGCATCAAAATCCAGGAGGTTCAGAGAACCCCCCTCAAAATCAATAAGAATAGGTCCACACCCCGTCACCTAATAGTAAAATTTACAAGTCTTAGTGACAAAGAGAAGATCCTGAAAGCAGCCCGGGAAAAGAAGTCTGTAACATACAACGGTAAAAATATTAGATTGGCAGCAGACTTATCCACAGAGACCTGGCAGGCCAGAAAGAGCTGGCATGATATATTCAGAGTACTAAATGAGAAAAACATGCAGCCAAGAATACTATATCCAGCTAGGCTATCATTGAAAATAGAAGGAGAGATTAAAAGCTTCCAGGACAAACAAAAACTGAAAGAATTTGCAAATACCAAACCAGCTCTACAGGAAATATTGAAAGGGGTCCTCTAAGCAAAGAGAGACCCTAAAAGTAGTAGATCAGAAAGGAACAGAGAAAATATACAATAACAGTCACCTTACAGGCAATACAATGGCACTAAATTCATATCTCTCAATACTTACCCTGAATGTGAATGGGCTAAATGCCCTAATCAAAAGACACAGGGTATCAGAATGGATAAAAAAACAAAACCCATCTATATGTTGCCTACAAGAAACTCATCTTAAACCCGAAGACACCTCCAGTTTAGAGCGAGGGGGTGGAAAAGAATTTACCTTGCTAATGGACATCAGAAGAAAGCAGGAGTGGCAATCCTTATATCAGATCAATTAGATTTTAAGCCAAAGACTATAATAAGAGATGAGGAAGGACACTATATCATACTCAAAGGAACTGTCCAACAGGAAGATCTAACAATTTTAAATATCTATGCCCCTAACGTGGGAGCAGCCAACTATATAAACCAATTAATAACAAAATCAAAGAAACACATCAACAATAATACAATAATAGTAGGGGACTTTAACACTCTCCTCACTGAAATGGACAGATCATCCAAGCAAAAGATCAACAAGGAAATCAAGGCCTTAAATGACACACTGGACCAGATGGACATCACAGATATATTCAGAACATTTCATCCCAAAGCAACAGAATACACATTCTTCTCTAGTGCACATGGAACATTCTCCATAATAGATCACATCCTGGGTCCTAAATCAGGTCTCAACCATTATCAAAAGATTGGAATCATTCCCTGCATATTTTCAGACCACAATGCTCTGAAGCTAGAACACAATCACAAGAGGAAATTTGGAAAGAACCCAAATACATGGAGACTAAACAGCATCCATCTAAAGAATGAATGGGTCAACCAGGAAATTAAAGAAGAGTTGAAAAAATTCATGGAAACAAATGATAATGAAAACACAGCGGTTCAAAATCTGTGGGACAAAACAAAGGCAATCCTGAGAGGAAAATATATAGTGGTACAAGCCTTTCTCAAGAAACAAGAAAGGTCTCAGGTACACAACCTAACCCTACACTTAAAAGAGCTAGAGAAAGAACAAGAAAGAAACCCTAAACCCAGCAGGAGAAGAGAAATCATAAAGATCAGAGCAGAAATCAATGAAATAGAAACTAAAAAACAATAGAACAAATCAACGAAACTAGGAGCTGGTTCTTTGAAAGAATTAATAAGATCGATAAACCCCTGGCCAGACTTATCAAAAAGAAAAGAGAAAGGACCCAAATAAATAAAATCATGAATGAAAGAGGAGAGATCACAACGAACACCAAAGAAATTCAGACAATTATAAGAACATACTATGAGCAACTCTACGCCAACAAATTTGACAATCTGGAAGAAATGGATGCATTCCTAGAGACATATAAACTACCACAAATGAACCAGGAAGAAATAGAAAGCCTCAACAGACCCATAAGCAGTAAGGAGATTGAAACAGTCATCAAAAATCTCCAAACAAACAAAAGCCCAGGGCCAGACGGCTTCCCGGGGGAATTCTACCAAACATTTAAAGAAGAACTAATTCCTATTCTCCTGAAACTCTTCCAAAAAATAGAAATGGAAGGAAAACTTCCAAACTCATTTTATGAGGCCAGCATCACCTTGATCCCAAAACCAGACAGGGATCCCATCAAAAAAGAGAACTACAGACCAATATCCTTGATGAACACAGATGCAAAAATTCTCGCCAAAATACTAGCCAATAGGATTCAACAGTACATTAAAAGGATTATTCACCATGACCAAGTGGGATTTATTCCAGGGATGCAAGGTTGATTCAACATCCACAAATTAATCAATGTGATACAACACATTAATAAGAGAAAGAACAAGAGCCATATGATACTCTCCATAGATGCTGAAAAAGCATTTGACAAAGTACAGCATCCCTTCCTGATCAAAACTCTTCAAAGTGTAGGGATAGAGAGCACATACCTCAATATTATCAAAGCCATCTATGAAAAACCACCACAAATACCATTCTCAATGGAGAAAAACTGAAAGCTTTTCCGCTAAGGTCAGGAACACGGCAGGGATGTCCGTTATCACCACTGCTATTCAACATAGTACTAGAAGTCCTAGCCTCAGCAATCAGACAACAAAAGGAAATTAAAGGCATCCAAATCTGCAAAGAAGAAGTCAAACTATCACTCTTTGATGACGATATGACACTATATGTGGAAAATCCAAAAGACTCCACTCCAAAACTGCTAGAACTTGTACAGGAATTCAGTAAAGTGTCAGGATATAAAATCAATGCCCAGAAATCAGTTGCATTTCTCTACACCAACAACAAGACAGAAGAAAGAGAAATTAAGGAGTCAATCCCATTTACAATTGCACCCAAAACCATAAGAAACCTAGTAATAAATCTAACCAAAGAGACTAAGAATCTATACACAGAAAACTATAAAGTACTCATGAAAGAAATTGAGTAAGACACAAAGAAATGGAAAAATGTTCCATGCTCCTGGATTGGAAGAATAAATACTGTGAAAATGTCTATGCTACCTAAAGCAATCTACACATTTAATGCAATTCCTATCAAAGTACCATCGATTTTTTTCAAAGAAATGGAACAAATAATCCTAAAATTTATATGGAACCAGAAAAGACCTCGAATAGCCAAATGCTTATTGAAAAAGAAAGCCAAAGTTGGTGGCATCACAATTCCGGACTTCAAGCTCTATTACAAAGCTGTCATCATCAAGACAGCATGGTACTGGCACAAAAACAGACACATAGATCAATGGAACAGAATAGAGAGCCCAGAAATAGAGCCTCAACTCTATGGTCAACTAATCTTCGACAAAGCAGGAAAGAATATCCAATGGAAAAAAGACAGCCTCTTCAACAAATGGTGTTGGGAAAATTGGACAGCCACATGCAGAAAAATGAAATTGGACCATTTCCTTACACCACACATGAAAATAGACTCAAAATGGATGAAGGACCTCAATGTGAGAAAGGAATCCATCAAAATCCTTGAGGAGAACACAGGCAGCAACCTCTTCGACCTCAGCCGCAGCAACATCTTCCTAGGAACATCACCAAAGGCAAGGGAAGCAAGGGCAAAAATGAACTATTGGGATTTTATCAAGATCAAAATCTTTTGCACAGCAAAGGAAACAGTTAACAAAACCAAAAGACAACTGACAGAATGGGAGAAGATATTTGCAAATGACATATCAGATAAAGGGCTAGTGTCTAAAATCTATAAAGAACTTAGCAAACTCAACACCCAAAGAACAAATAATCCAATCAAGAAATGGGCAGAGGACATGAACAGACATTTCTGCAAAGAAGACATCCAGATGGCCAATAGACACATGAAGAAGTGCTCCATATCACTCGGCATCAGGGAAATACAAATCAAAACCACAATGAGATATCACCTCACACCAGTCAGAATGGCTAAAATGAACAAGTCAGGAAATGACAGATGCTGGCGAGGATGCGGAGAAAGGGGAACCCTCCTACACTGTTGGTTGGAATGCGAGCTGGTGCAACCACTCTGGAAAACAGCATGGAGGTTCCTCAAAATGTTGAAAATAGAACTACCCTATGACCCAGCAATTGCACTGCTGGGTATTTACCCTAAAGATACAAACGTAGTGATCCGAAGGGGCACGTGCACCCGAATGTTTATAGCAGCATTGTCTACAATAGCCAAACTATGGAAAGAACCTAGATGTCCATCAACAGACGAATGGATAAAGAAGAAGTGGTATATATACACAATGGAATACTATGCAGCCATCAAAAGAAATGAAATCTTGCCATTTGCGACGACGTGGATGACACTAGAGGGTATCATGCTTCGTGAAATAAGTCAATCGAAGAAAGACAATTATCGTATGATCTCCCTGATATGAGGGAGAGGAGATGCAACATGGGGGCGTTAAGGGGGTAGGAGAAGATTAAATGAAACAAGATGGGATTGGGAGGGAGACAAACCGTAAGTGACTCTTAATCTCACAAAACAAACTGAGGGTTGATGGGGGGAGGGGGGTTGGGAGAGGGGGGTTGGCTTATGGACATTGGGGAGGTATGTGCTATGGTGAATGCTGTGAAGTGTGTAAACCTGGCAATTCACAGACCTGTACCCCTGGGGATAAAAATATATTATATGTTTATAAAAAATAAAATTAAAAAAAAAAAGTTCAACTTAAACAAACAAACAAACAAACAAAAACCATTACTAATACACATTACTTAGAACTATGTGTCTAATTGGGTTAGAGTGTCTTTTATTTTAACTTGAAACAATATATCTACAATGCTTCCACTTCTGGCTTATTTAAAAATAATATAACACAAATGTTGCAATCAAGAAATAGGATGGTAAGGGTGCTTGGGTCACTCAGTGGGTTAAGCCTCTGCCTTCAGCTCAGGTCATGATCTCACAGTCCTGGGATCGAGCCCTGCATCAGGCTGTCTGTGCAAGGAGCCTGCTCTCCTCCCCACTGCCTCGCCTGCCTCTGCCTACTTGTGATCTCTCTCTGTGTCAAATAAATACATAAAATCTTTTTTTAAAAAAGAAATAGGATGATAGAATACATTAAGACATCCTGTTGCAGGAAAAATTTGGAAGGAATTCAAACACTTGGAAGCTAAAGACCACCATGATTAAGAATGTATGGATCAATCAGGAAATCAAAGTAGAACTTAAACAACTCATAGAAACCAATGAAAATGAAGATACTTTGGTCCAAAACCTATGGGATATGGCAAAGGTGGTCCTAAGGGCAAAATACATAGCCATCCAAGCCTCTCTCAAAAAAATTGAAAAATCCAGAAAACCAGTTCTCTTACACCTTAAAGAACTGGAGAGTCAATAACAAGTTAAGCCAACCCCACACACAAGAAGGGAAAAATCAAGATTAGAGCAGAGATCAATGAGATAGAAACTAGAGATACAGTAGAACACATCATTAAAACTAGAAGCTGGTTTTTTGAAAGAATAAGATCGATGAACCACTGGCCAAACTAATCCAAAAGAAAAGTGAGAGGACCCAAATTAATTATGAATGAAAAGGGAGAGATCATGACTAACACCAAGGAAATAGAATCAATCATCAGAAATTATCATCAATAGTTATATGCCAATAAGTTAAGCAACCTAGACAAAATGGATGCATTCCTAGAAACCTATAAACTTCCAAGACTGAAACAGGAAGAAATTGACAACCTGAGTAGACCAATATCTAGTAATGAGATTGAAGCAGTGATCAAAAACGTCCGAAGAAAACAAGAGCCTAGCACCTGACGGAGTCCCTGGAGAATTTTACCAAACATTCAAAGAAAAAAAATAATACCTATTCTCCTGAAGCTGTTTCAAAAAATAGAAACAGATGGAAAACTTCCATACTCTTTTTATGAAGCCAGCATTACCCTGATCCCCAAACCGGGCAAAGACCCCACCAAAAAGGAGGATTTCAAACCAATATCCTTGATAAACATGGATGCCAAGATTCTCAACAAGATCCTAGCTAATAGGATCCAACAGTACATTAAAAAGTTTATCCACCCATGACTAGGTGGGATTTATCCCTGAGATGCAAGGGTGATTGAATTTTCACAAATCAATCAATGTGATAGAACAAATCAATAAAAGAAGAGAGAAGAACCATATGGTCCTCTCAATTAATGCAGAGAAAGCATTTGACAAGATACAGCATCCATTCCTGATTAAAACTCTTCAAAGTATAGGAGTAGAGGGAGCATTCCTCAAACTCATAAAATCTATTTATGAAAACCCCACAGTGAATATCATTCTCAATGGGGGAAAAACTGACAGTCTTCCCTTTGAGATCAGGAACATGACAAGGATGCCCACTCTCACCACTTTTGTTCAACATAGTACTATCAGTCCTAGCAATGGCAATCAGAAAACAAAAAGAAATAAAAGGTATTCAAATTGGCAAAGAAGATGTCAAACTCTCTCTCTTCATAGATGACATGATACTTTATATGGAAAACCCAAAAGACTCCACCCCCAAACTACTAGAACTCATACAGCAATTCAGTAATGTGATAGGATACAAAACCAATGCACAGAAATCAGTTGCTTTCTTATACACAACAGTGAAAATATAGAAAGGGAAATTAGAGAATCGACTCCATTTATTATAGCACCAAGAAGCATAAGATACCTAGGAATAAACCTAATCAAAGAGGTAAGGGATCTGTACTTGAGGAACTACAGAACACTCATGAAAGAAATTGAAGACACAAAAAGATGGAGGAACACTCCATGCTCATGGATCAAGAGAATAAACATTGTTAAAGTGTCTATACTACCTAGAGCCATCTATACTTTCAGTGCCACCCCAATCAAAATTCCACCAGCATTTTTCAAAGAGCTAAAACAAACAATCCTAAAATTTCTATGGAACCAGAAGAGACCCCGAATTGCTAAGGAAATGTTGAAAAAGAAAAACGAAGCTGACGGCATCACATTGCCTGATTTCAAGCTTTACTACAAAGCTATGAGCACCAAGACAGAATGGTACTGGCACAAAAACAGACACGTAGACCAATGGAACAGAGAGTCCGGATATGGGCCCACAAATCTATGGTCAAATAATCTTGGACAAAGCAGGAAAGAATATCTAGTGGAAAAAAAGAGTCTCTTCAATAAATGGTGCTGGGAAAATTGGACAGCTATGTGTAAAAGAATGAAACTTGACCATTCTCTTACACCATACAGAAAGATAAACTTGAAATAGATAAAAGACCTCAATGTGAGGCAGGAATCTATCAAACTTCTAGAGGAGAACATAGGCAGTAACCTCTTCGACATTGGCCACAGCACCTTCTTTCAAGACATGTCTCGAAAGGCAAGGGAAACAAAAGCAAAAATGAACTTTTGGGACTTCATCAAAATAAAAAGTTTCTGTACAGCAAAGGAAGTAGTCAAAAAAACAAAGAGGCAACCCACGGAATGGGAGAAGATATTCGCAAATGACACTACAGACAAAGGGCTGATATCCAAGATCTATAAAAAGAACTCCTCAAACTCAACACACACAAAACACATAATCATGTCAAAAAATGGGCAGAAGATATGAACAGACACTTCTTCAAAGAAGACATACAAATCGTTAACGGACAATGAAAAAATGTTCATCATCATTAGCCATCAGGGAGATTCAAATCAAAACCACATTGAGATACCACCTTACACCAGTTAGAATGGCCAAAATCAACAAGACCGTAAACAACAGGTGTTGGAGAGGATGTGGAGAAAGGGGAACCCTCTTACACTGTTGGTGGGAATGCAAGTTGGTGCAACCACTTTGGTAAACAGCATGGAGATTCCTTAAGAATTTAAAAATAGAGCTTCCCTATGACCCTGCAATTGCACTACTGGGTATTTACCCCAGAGATACAGATGTAGTGAAAAGAAGGGCCTCTGTACCCCAATGTTCATAGCAGCAATGGCCACAGTCGCCAAACTGTGGAAAGAATCAAGATGCCCTTCAACAGACGAATGGATAAAGAAGATATGGTCCATATATACAATGGAGTACTATGCCTCCATCAGAAAGGATGAATGCCCAACTTTTGTATCAACACGGACGGGACTGGAGGAGATTATGCTGAGTGAAATACATCAAGCAAAGAGAGTTAAGTATCATATGGTTTCACTTACTTGTGGAGCATAAGGAATAACATGGAGGACGTTGGGAGATGGGGAGGAGAAGTGAGTTGGGGAGAAATCAGAGTGGGGAGACAAATCATGAGAGACTGTGGACTCTGAGAAACAAACTGGGGGTTTTGGAGGGGAGGGGGTTACGGGGTTGGGTGAGCCTGGTGGTGGGTATTAAGGAGGGCATGTATTTCATGGAGCACTGGGTATGGTGCATAAACAATGAATTTTGGAACACTGAAAAAAAATTAAAAAAAGACATCCTGTTGCTTTATTATAAATTGCCTCAAAATGAAGAAAAATCCATCCAAAGCAGTCTCTGAGTGAGATTGATTCCCATTATTCCATAATAGTACATGAAACACATCTTATGTACAAATAACCTATAATTATTTTTATGTTTCATACTTAATACTTAATATACTGTTAATATTTTTTTTCTGGTTCTTTCTAGCATAATTACCAGAATGTCTTAAGGACCTAAATAGAAGGGTAATTTAGAAAGAATACATTCATAATTATGTATTGTGATAATATGGGATGTTGGCGAAGAAAATGGGTCTTAAGAGGCAATTTTTTAAAGTGTCCAAATGAGAAAAGCATGTCCACAAATTATAAGCAGAGTTTTTTTTTCCCCCCAAGATTTTAATTATTTATTTGACAGAGAGAGAAGGCACAAGCAGGTGGAGCAGCAGAGGGAGAGGGGGAAGCAGGCTCCCCAGGGAGCAGGGAACCCAATGCAGGACTGGATCCGAGGACCCCAAGATCATGACCTAAGCTGAAGGCAAATGTTTAACCAACTGAGCCACACAGGCACCTCTATAAGAAGAATTTTAAGAATCTTTGGAAATGATTCAAAAGAGACTGAGTCAGGGAGATTGATAGCATGAACTCTGAAATACTTTCTAAAAGATCCTGCAGTCCATTCTTTTTTGATGACCCAGGCTAGGCTTTTCCTGATTACAAGGAGTTTCTGCTGATAGAAGAAATCTATGGTAGATAGAGGTCTAGGGTGTTGGTCTGGGAGGTAGTAATACAAAAGGAAAAATCAGTAAGTAATGCCCTCTAAATAGTGTCTTTCTATTTGCTTTCTCCATTCCACCTAGTCCCGGAAATATCTGACTCATTAAAATAACTATGAGTCTTATTGCTCAAACATAATTTCTTAAGACTTTAATCTTGTGATTTAGCAAGAGAATAGTTTTAAAAAGTGATTTGTGATAATCTGATGACTTTTTTCCTGTGCTGTTTGTTAAATAGGTTGATGAATTAGAAAAAATAAAAATATAGTTGGTCATTTTTTTCTGTTGTGGCTTTTACAGCTTCTAATAAACTTGAAGAGGGTTTGGGTTTAACCTAATGTTTATTTAAATGAATGTATGGTATTAGTGTTAATAGTAGAAATATAATGTCAAAATAACTTTTTGAATAACTTTAAATCATCTGGACACTCTGGAATTTAAGTGAAGTCAACAGATCTAGAGAGGAAAAGGTGGTATATCTTCCACAGGCTCTATGTTCTGTATACTATAAGCACTTTTGAAAATGGAATGATTCTACAAATTTAAGTATTATTATTGTTCTTGCTATTATGGTGAACGCTCTAAGAATTTGTAAACCTGGACCAAAATCTTTCTTACAATCTCCTCTTTAATGTTTTTACTTCCTACTTCATGTCTGTTTAATTCTGAAATAATGATAGTTACTATACAGCAGTGGAATACAGATTTCAATAATGCAGAGGTTTTAACAATCATATTCACTGTTGTATTCTTAGTACCTAGAATTGAGTGCAGAGATAGAAGTAGGGAGACCAGGTAGGAAGCTATTTCGTAAAGTTGGTAAGTGAGATAATAGTAGCTTGGACCAGGGTACTTGTAGTGGAACTGGTGAGAGGTGGTCAGATAATGAATATATTGTGAATGTAGAACCAAAAGATTTTGATAAGTGGACTGTTTTTAAGGTGTGAGAGAGAGGAGTCAGAGATAACCTCATTTTTTAAACAAAATTTTAATGTATTTATTTATTTTGGCCTGAGCTGTTAAGATAATGTAGTTTCCACTCACTGAGTAGACACCTAGTTATATGACTCTGAGATTGAAGCATGGATGCTGGGTTGAGATACAATTTCAAGGAAGACTGTGTGTGTATACATTGCAGTTAAACCATTATATTGGATAAAATGACAAAAGGAGTGGCTATGAATAGGAAACAGGAAAGTTTCAAGAATTGAAACCTGGAACATTCTTGGCAAAGGAGACTGTGTCAGGAAACACATATAAGATGAAGAATGAGACCAGGGCAAGGGATTCAGGCACATGGAGGTCACTGTTGATGTTCATAGGACATTTTAGGTGAAGTGGATTTGGGTGAAAACTGAATTAAAGTAGATTCGGAGAACTGGAAGAGAGGAATGGAATATAATGAATGTAATGCACTTCTGAGGAACTTTGCCATAAAAAGATTGTGGTAGTAACTGGTGAGGGAGGAAGTGGGATTATGAAAATTTTAGCATGGGAGAAGCTATTTACAAATAAAGATTATGCTGAGTTTGAGACTCTATTTCTATTCCTGAAACTTCTGATGTTATTCAAACATTAATAAATTTTATGAATATTTACATACATATATGTGTGTATGTATGTGTGTGTTTGTGTGTATGTATGTGAATGATTGAACACGTATATGTGTGTGTGTGTATGAAAACAAACTTGGCAACAAACTTAACTTCATCTCTAGAAATAGTGCATTGGGTTGCAGAAGGCCAGGGCTTTTGAGTTAGAGTAGGGTTAAAACATAGGAACTGCTACTAAATAAACACTAATCTAGCATACATTTTTGGAGTAGTGTTTATGTTTCAATAGTGCTTTATTTGCCACTTAATTCTTAAGAGGTTCTTATAACATAGGTGCATTATCACATCCATTTCACAGATAGGAAAACTGAGATGCAGAAAGATGAAGTAAATTGTTCTGTCATATGGATCCTGTGGAGTAAAGCTGGTTCTGACCTTATGTTTTATTTCTATTCTACAGTTCTATTTGCTCAGCCTTTACCTTTAAAAGCCATTATAGCTATTATAAGAGGGCTTAAAAAATTAACAGCATGCTCATATATCTCTTCAAGGAAAAAATACATTTAATTTTTCCAGTCCAATTCAACAGAGGCTTCAGTAAAAGCTGAAGCATAACCAGCATGATTCATAACTTTTGTTGAATCAAAGTGTGTAAAGTTCAGACAATGTAGTCTTGTGATAGTAGAAAGCAATCTAAAGTATGAATAACCTTTTATTAATATTTGTTCAGTAAGTCATATTACAGATAAATAATCAAGGTCAGATTTCTTGTATGGAAATACTTCTCTCAGGAATACCCTTCAATAGGAAAAGCCTGCTTTAAAAATAATCTTGCAAAATCAACAGCTTCTGCTCCCATGGGAGGTCTTCTCAGCTTGCAATCACTCTTGGATAGAATGCCCTGAATTTGTTTCTGATTTACTGAGGGCTCTTCCTTCATTACATATAATTCACTGCTAAGTACCAATGCATTTACTCCATATTAGTTGGGCTAAAATGTAGGCAATCATGTTGTACACACTAGATATTACCTAAATTGCTGTTGTTTGGCTTTGGCGCTCTTTGGGGAGCCATTCTAGGGATGGATTTATGAGGAAAAGCATCTTTGTAAACTTCCTGCTGCTAATTTTCTGCCTCTTAATTGGGTTCCCAAAGGACCCACTTTTTGCTTTGTAACATGAAGCCAGTAATTATGTACGATAATTGCACTTAGGTATTTTTACTTTTTTTGTGTATTAGAAATGGTTTTGGAGTTAGACAGGATCCTCCTGCATGACCACTTCCTGGTTTTTCACTTGGAGGAAAGTATTGACCTTCTCTAATCCTCAGTATATTCATGTGGAAAACAGAAATACTTTCCTTGAAGGTTGTGAAGACTAAATATAATATATTATAGAACCACTGAATAGAATATTTGGTGTTTCCAAAAGGAGTGTTAAAAATTTAGCATGTTAAATGATACTTTTGTGAAAAGATTTGGTGTGACAGTTAAATTAGACAAAGTGTGCAAAGCTCCTGATGTATAGTAGAGATTCAAGTAATTTTAATAATTGTTTCTCTACTGTAGGTATAATACATAGTTAATTCAGATATGGACTATGATATCAGTATGTTATATTGCTTGTAAAACTCCAACAATTAATATTTTTCTATCAGTCAATAAATACGGTAGAAATAGGAAAGTTATCAAAAGGTTTGGAAAAAGAAGAGGATTAAAGTTTACTTTGAGTCAAGAAGCAAGAGTATAATCAAATAAATCAATCTGTAGTAAATAAAATGCTACTATATAAAAAGGGGATCAGTTATGACAAAACAGGACAAAAATAGCCAACAATTTTCATTAGAAGAATCAGGCCAATATATTTGAATGAGGCAGTATATTATAGTGGACAAAAGTTCAAATTATAAGGACACAGTGATAACTGGGTTTGGATCCTGGCTTTGGCAAATATATATATAATATAATTTATGTATTTACTAATTAAGTAAATATATTTATTATTAATATTTAAGAGTTATATAAGCACAATTAAATAATTATAAATATAATTAATAATATTCACAAATTTAATAATTTATAGATTATCTATTATATAAAATACATATTTATATTTATCTAATATTCTGCAGTGCAATTTCCCTCAATGTAGGAGGGATATTATAATAACATCTTCCTGAAAGGTGATTTATATCTGACAAATTAATAAAACATATTTGTTTTGTCATAATGACTTAATTAAATCTTGCTTTCAATAGACAGTCTTATGGTCAAGCACATAAGTAAAATACACTTATTGCATTGAGGTAAATTTACCTTCTTAATGTAACTAACCCACTGAAACTACTTCAATAATTAAGTGTTATCTACCACCATAATTATAGAAAATAATTTTAAAGGATTACATATGATTATTTCTTGCAGAAATGCAGCTACTTTTCTATGACTCTTGCCTCTTGCTTGACTTATACTTAAATTTTCTATATTTTGGGGGCACCTGGGTGGCTCAGTGGGTTAAGCCTCTGCCTTTGGCTCAGGTCATGATCCCAATATCCTGGGATTGAGCCCCTGCATTGAGCTCTCTGCTCAGCAGGGAGCCTGCTTCCCCCATCTCTCTGCCTGCTTCTCTGCCTACTTGTGATCTTCCTCTCTGTCAAATAAATAAATAAAATCTTTAAAAAATTTTTTCTATATTTTTAATTGCTACTAATGAATTACCTCAATGGCTCTCAAAAATGCTCAACTATTTTTATCAAGCATATAAGTTCAGATGTCATATATTGAATAGAAACTGCTCAGTGGAGGACCTACAAGTGTATTTTTAAGCAGCAATACAGTCAATAATCATCCACACCATAATATGGAAATTTCTGTTTTATTGCCTATGGAAGAGCTTATCTTTTCCTTGAGAACACCAGACTCAAAATGGAGATTAAACAGATTAATTTAACCTTGACTGTCTGTCTCTTTAATACCAGATTCTTTTTTATTTAAAGATTTTATTTATTTATTTGACAGAGATCACAAGTAGGCAGAGAGGCAGGCAGAGAGAGAGAGAGGAGGAAGTAGGCTCCCCACTGAGCAGAGAGCCCAATGCAGGGCTTGATCCCAGGACCCTGGGATCATGACCCTAGCCGAAGGCAGAGGTTTAACTCACTGAGCCACCCAGGTGCCCCTTTAATACCAAATTCTAACCACTTAGACCATATATTTCAAATTAATAAATAATTACCTTAAAATATGACTTTGATTATGTAAAACTATTTTATCATCAAAATGTGCTGAGATAATACATAAAACCTAACATTTATCTCTTATATGATAAAAAAAATACTTAAAATGCATATTTAAGCATGCTCAAATCCACCTCTTTAGTCTCTGATATTCTTTATCAGCTCCAGAATGATAGCCAATCATTTCATTTTTTTAAAATCTTGTCATCATAATAACTTTTAATATTCCCTGAAATATAACTTAAATATTTTCTAAATGTTCCTTTGATAAATTGGCATACACAGTATATAGGATATAATATTTCCAAATGATTACACTTGAATGAACAAAAAGGGAGAAAACAGTAGCTGTTTATGAATTAAATCATTTTACCATGCTGGTCTGAATTACTTCATGATTCATTTCTCTGTAGTGAAATGTAACTGCTGCATGATTAACAAAATAATAATGATAAATTTCAACTGCTTATGAATCCTAGAATCTCAAGATAAAATTAAGCTTCTTAAGGCAACAATGATGGAAATTGGCCCCCCTCTTTTTTTTAAATTTCTTTTCAGCGTAACAGTATTCATTGTTTTTGCACCACACCCAGTGCTCCATGCAGTCCATGCCCTCCTTAATACCCACCACCGGGCTCCCCCAACCTCCATCCCCCGCCCCTTCAAAACCCTCAGGTTGTTTTTCAGAGTCCATAGTTTCTCATGGTTCACCTCCCCTTCCAATTTCCCTCAACTCCCTTCTCCACTCCATCTCCCCATGTCTTCCATGTTATTTGTTAGGCTCTGCAAATAAGTGAAACCATATGATAACTGACTCTCTCTGCTTGACTTATTTCACTCAGCATAATCTCTTCCAGTCCTGTCCATGTTGATACAAAAGTTGGGTATTCATCCTTTCTGATGGAGGCATAATACTCCATAGTGTATATGGACCACATCTTCCTTATCCATTCGTCCGTTGAAGGGCATCTTGGTTCTTTCCACAGTTTGGCGACTGTGGCCATTGCTGCTATAAACATTGGGGTACAGATGGCCCTTCTTTTCACTACATCTGTATCTTTGGGCTAAATACCCAGTAGTGAAATTGCAGGGTTATAGGGAAACTATTTTTAATTTCTTGAGGAATCTCCACACTGTTCTCCAAAGTGGCTGCACCAACTTGCATTCCAACATACAGTGTAAGAGGGTTCCCCTTTCTCCACATCCCCTCCAACACATGTTGTTTCCTGTCTTGCTAATTTTGAAATTGGCCCCTTTTTTGATCCTTATTCGATATTTGATTTGAAAAAATAAATAAAATTTTCTTGGAAATTAATACTTTTTAAAATTAGATAATATTATTTGTGGGCCAAAGTTTAACCAAATAATTATGTTGTGACTTTTTTACTTAAAAAATTGCAGTAAAAATAAAAAGCTTCCTGAAAGCATTTTTTATTGTATAGATTCAAAAAATTGTCATCAACATAGAGCACAATTACATATAATTTCCAAGACCATGTGTAATGGATATCTTTTTTAAAATGTATATTTAGATAGCTCAGTGTCTATGTTAGCTCTTCAAATGTTAGAGGACTAAGAGTAGTCGCATTGAAATGATTCAAATAAGAAAAACAAATACTAAACTGAGTTATACATTGTTTAAATTCAACAGATAATCATTCAAAAATAAACTCTTTTCTGAAAGATCATAGATTTAAAATAAAAATTAACAATTAGGGGCACCTGGGTGGCTCAGTGGGTTAAAGCCTCTGCCTTCAGCTCAGGTCATGATCCCAGGGTTCTGGGATCGAACCCCACATCGGGCTCTCTGCTCAGCGGGGAGCCTGCTTCCTCCTCTCTCTCTCTCTCTCTGCCTGCCTCTCTGCCTACTTGTGATCTCTGTCTGTCAAATAAATAAATAAAATCCTTAAAAAATTAACAATCACATTTACTTTTAGTCTCTCTCTCTCTCTCTTTTTTTTAAAGATTTTATCTGACAGAGACCCACAAAGAGGCATAGCGGCAGGCAGAGGGACAGGGAGAAGCAGGCTTCTGGCTTAGCAGGGAGCCCAACATGGGGTTCAATCCCAGGACTCTGGGGTCACAATCTGAGCTGAAGGCAGATGCCCAGCTGACTAAGCCACCCAGGTGCCCCTATTTTTAGTTTTGATAGAAACACATATGGGGAAAAATCTTATAACTTTAGTGAAAAAAGTGAAAAAGATTACTCATGAAAGTAAAGGCAGTCTAAATTGCCTTTATGGAATAATAAAATTAGCATAGGTTTCAAAATTATCATAGGTTTATATTTAACAATATAACTTTAATAGTTGTATTGAACATCTATTAATTAAAAATTTAATGAAAATAAATTAAAACATTAATATTTCCTGATGAAAATGTCAAGCACCACACATGAAATTTTATAAATAAGGTTCAAATCTCAAAAGACTGGAAAAGCTTTATAGAAATAGCCATTTTACTTACATAGTCTCCACAGAACATTTTGATGATGGTGGTTAACTTCAGAGTAGAACAAAGGAGTTTTAGTAAGTTACCAGTTGCATAGGCTTTTTTCCTATGTAGCGAGAAAGAATTGAAGTTCCCTGTTCAGTCAGATTTTTATGTCTACTGTTCACCTCAGTTTCTCAGGAAAGAAAAAGTAGGGTCAACTCTGGATACAGCATGTCTCAAGATACAGTATTTACACTGAGCTATGAGTCATAGGTGTGCAGGTAGAATTGTTGCATAAAATAAATAGAAACCCTGGTCCTGTGTTGATTTAAGAAACATACATTAGCCAACCAATGAAAGAAGTGTAATCTTCAGAAAAGGACTTATGGAAAGGTAAGTTGATTAAACACAAAATTAATGATTTATTTTCTGCTTTATCATTTTTAGATACTCTTTCAGGTACTCTGGCCCCTAGCTTCATGTTTCAAATTGCTAAGTTCTTGGTGCATCTATACTATTCAGTAGTATTTTTAACTACTATCTGATTTTAAATATAAAAAAAAATAATGTGTCTAGGTCAGAATTGAATACCCAGCAATAAACCATATATATATTCACTATCATTTTCACACTTCATATATATTTTTTAATCTTAATATTTAATTTTATTACATTTTAAGGAAACAATTTAAAAAATAACTTCAAATTCTAATAAATTGTTTGGATATATCTGTCCCCATAAGTTTCATGCATTGTTCCAGGTATCACAAAATAAATGTGTGTTACATCATTTTACTGCCATTTAGTGAACAATGCAGTGTTCATTGGTCTATAAAAATTTTAAAAGATTTTGAAAATAAATTACAGATAAACAACTTTTGGTTGAAAGAACATAAAATTACAGTAGGTATCAGTGGATCAGCATCCATAACTACTTTGCCCAAAATCAATCTGATGTTAAAATATGGATAAAAATCATTAAACAGGGGGCGCCTGGGTGGCTCAGTGGGTTAAAGCCTCTGCCTTAGGCTCAGGTCATGATCCCAGAGTCCTGGGATTGAGCCCCGCATTGGGCTCTCTGCGCAGCGGGGAGCCTGCTTCCTTTTCTCTCTCTGCCTGCCTCTCCATCTACTTGTGATCTGTCTGTCAAATAAATAAATTTAAAAAAATCATTAAATAGGATATCTTAATATAACATATACACTGAGCAGAAAAATATCTGATGTGAATTAACACTTAATTCATAAGATTCTGATTAACTTAATAATGTACTTGGTACCATATAACATGTAAAGAAGAATTTTGCCTGCTTTTGAAGAAGTTATAATCTAATAAATTATTCTACATACATGCGAATACACATGTATGTATGTATATCTGTGCCTGTGTCTGTATTTGTGTCTGAATTTGTCTTATTTCTCTGCATATATTTAAAGAGCATATAGTAATTACTAAATAACTTTATACTTGTATGTATAAGATTCAAAATTAAAAACAAAGGAAAATTTGTTTTTCAACTAAAAGCATCATTTTCTTTCTTTTTAAAAAAGGTTTTATTTATTTGAGAGAGAGAGAGAGAGGCAGGGGGAGGGTCACAGGGAGAGAATTCTCAAGCAGACTCTGTGCTGAGAATGGAGTCTGACATGGGACTCAATCCCAGGAACCCCTGGGATTATGACCTGAGCAGAAATCCAGAATCGGCCACTTAACTGATTGATCCACCCAGGTTCTCCCATTTTCTTTCTTATGATTATTTCAAAAGTTGTTTGATTTTTGGCTCTAATTATAGACTAAGTATGTTAATGTGAAATGAAAATTTTCAAAATATTTGAGGCAAACATATTTTTCTATTACCACATAATTGAGAAAAAAGAGATTTGGTAATATTTCCTGATTTCCTTCCAGACAATGGTTACTTTATTTTTACTCATCATTACTTTATGATTTAGCTTTTTAAAAATGGACTCAATTAATACTATAATGTCTGGGATTTGCTTTATAACACTTCAGGCAAAAAAGGCATGAGACACATTAATCCAGTAGGACAAAACTTTGAAAGTTGTTGAGGAGATGGCAGTCCATTAAATAATTCTATTTTTGTTTATATTTGAAGATTTTCATAATAATTTTTTGAAGTTTGAATTTAACTCATTTACTCATTTAAATATGATTTGAGTATGTAATATATGGAAAGTAAGAAATGACAATAACCATTGAGCTTTTATTCTATATTAGGCACTGTTTCAAACAAATTTACCCATGTAACTGAATTTAATTCTTACAAAACATCTATAGGCTAGGTACTATTACCCATATTTTCATGAGGAGAACATTGAGGTACTCAACGCTGTAGTCAGAAAACATGTCTAAAATGATACCCTAAGCAGTGCTTCAGTGGAAATTTCAGCCTAGGTAGTCCAAATCAGAACCTATAACCTCAATCTCTATGCTATGCAGGTATTCTATTAAGAAACAAGACAACAAATACATAGTATAAAATTTAAAGGCACATTTCTTGATTCGAAGGTATTTATATTTAGGTGGATAGGTAAAATTCATAGACTACAAGATGAGAAATGATAAGTACCATAAGCAAGTTACAGAATATATTATGGACAATTTCATAAGAAGCAAATTACTATAGGCTGTGAGTAAAGCAAGAAATAGCTTTTTAAATGTGGCTTAGAAGTACAGAAAGAGTCCTCCAGTAGAGAAACCAAGAAACAAACACTCAGGGTTAGAGTATGAAGCTGGGAGGTCTGAAGTGTGTACTTTAATTGTATTAATTCTAAATTGGACTTTGAATAATTCTATATGGCCTATATAAAATTTTTTTCTTCTGCATTTATTTGAATAAAAATTCAGCCTTATAGGTACAAAGGAAAAATATTAGCAGCATTCAGTGTCTTGGAATTAATATTGTCACCTTGTCCTAAATCAGCACATACTGGATAGGAGAGGAGATATGCTAAAATAGTCTGAAAAGACAGAAAGACTTCTAGGCCAAAAAGATGTGTTTGTACCTGTCAAAGTTAATAATTTATTTATTTTATTTTTATTTTAATTTTTTAATTATGTTCAGTTAGCCACTGTATAGCACATCATTAGATTTGATGTAGTCTCAATGATTCATTAGTTGCTTATAATATCCAGTGCTTATCACACGTGCCCTCCTTAGTACTCATCACTTTGTTACCCCACCCCCTAACCCCCTCCCCTCTGAAACCCTCGGTTTGTTTCCCAGGTTCCATAGTCTCTCATGGTTTGTCTCCCTCTCAGATTTCTCCCCCTTCAGATTTCCCTCCCTTCCCCTATGGTCCTCTGTGCTATTGCTTATATTCCACATCTGAGTGAAACCATATGATAATTGTCTTTCTCTGCTGGACTTACTTCACTTAGCATACTACCCTCCAGTTCCATCCATGTCGATGCAAATGGTAGGTATTCATCCTGATGGCTGAGTAATACTCCATTGTATATATGGACCATGTCTTCTTTATCCATTCATCTGTTGAAGGACATCTTGGCTCCTTCCATGGTTTGGCTATTGTGGACATTGCTGCTATGAACAATGGGGTGTAGGTGCCCCTTTTTTTCATTACATCTGTTATCTACAGGGTAAATACCTAGTAGTGCAATTGCTGGGTTGTAGGGTAGTTCTATTTTTAACATCTTGAGGAAACTCCATGCTGTTTTCCAGAATGGCTATACCAGCTTGCATTCCCACCAGCTATGTAAGTTAATAATTAAAAAAGATGTGGGGCACCTGGGTGGCTCAGTGGGTTAAGCCTCTGCCTTTGGCTCAGGTCACGATTTCAGGGTCCTGGGATCAAGCCCCACATTGGGCTCTCTGCTTAGCAGGGAGCCTGCTTCCTCCTCTCTCTCTCTCTGCCTGCCTCTCTGCCTACCTCTCTGCCTACTTGTGATCTCTGTCTGTTAAATAAATAAATAAAAAATCTTAAAACAAACAAAAAAAAATAAAATAAAAATGTGGATGTATCCAAAGGCAGGTGGATTAGTTCTCAAAGCATAGAAGAGTGTGCCAAATATTGGTAGTACACACTAATAGTTGCTTAAGTTAGAGGTACATTGACCTGAATATGAGGTACATTGTAGGTTATGCTATCGTTCATGATCATTCACTTTCTTCATTTATGTTATATGCATATACTTTTATGTGCCTTTGATTTTGGATTTAGTCATGTGACTTGCTTCAACCAATGGAATATGACCAAGTGGTGATATGGTATATCTGAGCATAAGCTTTTAGATATCTGTTAGTCTTTTCTGTTGCTTCTGCTTTCTGGCACCATTCTCTGCCAGAATTGTAGAAGCTTAAATGAGAAGCTAGTGGATGTAGATCATAGGAAATCCGCAACCTCAGATTTGCAGTAGCTAACTAAAGCAATCCCAATTCAGGCTATTCTGGCTGGAAGCCATTCAACAGTAATGTTCTGATTTTTTATATTTGAAAACTATTCACCAGGCAATCTTCTAGATAAAATTTGAATTCCTGTGTAGTAGGCTATACCAAACAATCATTTAATCCTCCTAGGAGTCAAATTTTATACCATTTATTTGATTTATTCACAAATATTTATTAGGCAACTAATATGTGCCTGGAAATGTACTAGGTGCTTGGGGTATTTCACTGAACAAGACAAAGATTCTTGTCTTGTGGTGTTTATATTTATTAATAATTTGGAATTTTTATTTTATACGTTATTCTAAAAATGAGTTATTAACAAAACTTGTTTAATATAAATTTTATATACTTGTATAATAACACTGCCTCCTTGAGCACCACAAGATACCTAAAAACAACAATTATAAGAAGGTGGCTATAAATAGAACAAATTTCCTTCCAGTTAGACAGTGATTTTGTCTCAGTATTCCCTAATGAAGATTTAAAAAAATTTTTTAAGATTTTATTTATTTGTCAAGACAGAGAGAGAGAGAGAGAGCACAAAGCAGGGGAGTTGCTGGCAGAGGGATAAGCAGGTGCTCAACAAGGAGTCCAATGCAGGACTCAATCTCAGGACCCTGAGATCATGACCTGAGCTGAAGGCAGCTGCTTAAATGACCGAGCCACCCAGATGTCCCACTAATGAATATTTTTAAAATTCTTACTTATTTATTTGAGAGAGAGAGAGGGAGAAAGCACATGAGCAGGGGGAGGGGCAGAGGAGGTGGGAGGGGCAGAGGGCAGAGAGGTGGCAGAGGGCAGAGAGGTGGGAACAGACTCCCACTGAGCAGGGAGCCTAAGAAAGGGGGTGCTCAAGGTGAGCTGGAGGCAGGGATGGATCCCAGGACACTGAGATCATGACCTGAGCTGAAGGCAGACACTTAACTGACTGAGTCACCCAGGTGTCCCTTCTCTAGTGAATTTTGAAGAACTATGTACCTCTTTATCCTTTTTAAAGGTGTCATATAAATATTTTTATTCAAGATTAGATAGTTTTATTTTAGCTTTCTATTCTTCTAAAAGCATCCACTGATATCCAAATACCATAGCAATTCCATTCCCACTATCATTTAAAAAACACATAATTAGTTCTTATATAACAGTTGAATATTCTGTGTCCTTCCTCTGTCTCTCTGAGCTCCTATTTCTATTCTACTTCCCTTTTAGATGTTTATCACGAGGTAATTTATGATTGTATATTTTTTGGAGAGGTCATAGTATTAAATTATGTGTATATATATTTTTTCTAGGCTTGCCTGTAAAGGTTTTCATTTAAATCTCTAAGCCACTAGTTCTTTTCTACTAATCTTTGTTATTTTTATAAACAACTTCAAATTTTCTACAATTAACTGCATCCATTTAAGGTGTATTATTTGCTAATTTTTGGAGGTATACATATCTGTGAAACTGAAACCATAATCAAGATTCAAAGTACTTCCATCACCCACAAATGTGTTCCCATATTCCTCTGTAGTTTCTTCTTCCATCCATCTCTTGCCCTAGGCAATCACTGATCTGTTTTTTGCAACTGTAAATTCATTTGCTTTATCTAGAATTTCATATAAATGGAATTGTATGATATGTATTCTCTTCTGTCGGGACTTTTTCAGTAGAATATTTTTGAGATTGATTCATGTGTATATCAAGAGTCCATTCCTTCTATTGCTAAGTAGTATTCCATTGTATGGATATACTATTTATTATTTACTTATTTACCTGTTGATCACCTGGCTGTTGCATAAATAAGGACGGTTTTAAGCCAACATTTGACATTATCACCTTTTAAAATTTTAGTTTTATAACTGTGGTTATATCACATTATGCTTCTAATTTGCAATTCCATTATTACTAAGAATACAGAGTATCATTTCATATACTAAATGGCCATTTTTATGTCTTCTTATGTAAATTGTTCAAATTGTTTATCCATTTTGCAACTGAGTTGATGGTTTTAGTACTGAGTTGTATGAGATCTTTGTACATTTAAGAAACATATTCTTTATCTTCTTTGATTCACAAATTTATGCTTTCAGTGTGTGCCTTGTCTTTTTGTTTTTGAAATGGAGTCCTATGGATGGGAAAATTTTCTTCATTTATTTTTAATTAATAATTGGACAAAGTCCACTTAATAATTTTTAGGTTTCTGCTCTTTGTGTTTTAAAAGATTTTTGCCTACTCCAGTGTCACAATGTTTCTTTTAGAAGTTTATAGTTACACCTTTTACAAGATATATTGCCAATACTCATATTTTGTATGGCATAAAGTAAGAGTCATGCTTTATTTTTTCCCATAGGAAAACTCAGTCTTACAGCACTATTTGTTTAAAAGGTTTTCTTTTGTCCATTAATTTATACTGGTACTTGAGTAAAAAATTATTATATTATGTATGTATGGGTCTATTAGTGGACTTTACATGATGCTTCCTTGACCTGAATATCTTCCCTTTCACCAGTATTATATTGTCTTAATTAATAACAGTAGCTTTATAATAAGTGTGAAAATCAAGTAATGTGAATTTTCCAAACTTGACATTCTCTTCCTCCTGCTCCTTCTCCTCTTTCTCTGCCTCCTCCTTTATTTAATTTCTTTGGCTCCTGAGAATTATTTCCATTATTTTTTGGGTTTTAAAACAGCTTGCCAGTTTCTTTTAATTGAGATTGTACTGAATTCATAGGTTCATTTTGAGGAAAAATGATCCTTATACAACATTTAATCTCATGATTCATGACCATAGTGTATTTCTCAATTTATTGAAGTCTATTTTTACATGGGTATTTTGTTGTTTTCAATGAATTAATTTTATCTCACATTTTCTTAACCATTGAAAATCACATTGTATTTGTTATTTTATTTTATAGTTAATTAGTACTAATAAATGGGTATGCCATTGATTTGTACATATTTACATTGTATTCTGTGTTCTTGCTAAGTTAACTTGTCAGTTTTTGCAAATCTTTAGGATGTTCCACATTAATAGGCCAGTTTGAGGAAAAAAGATAGTTTTACCCCTTACTTTCCAATCTATATTTTTTAACATTTATTTTTCTTTATTTTCTTGGCTAGGAATTCAGTGTAACTTTGAATAAATGGGAAAGTAGGTGTCCTGGCCTTTTATGAATCCTAGAGGGGAGTATTCAATTTTTCACCATTAAATTATTACATTATTAACTATGGGTCCTTAAAAGATATATTTTCAGTTTGAGGGCATCATCTATTCATAGTTTACTAAGAATTTCTTTTTTTCGTCATGAATGATTACTGGATTTTTAAAGTTTCTTTTTCTGAAACTATTAAGATTATTAAATGAACTATTTCCTTTATTCTATCAAAATGTTGAGTTATATTAATTTATTTTGAATGTTAAGTTAACCTGTATTCCTGGAGAAAACTGTTTTGGGATTTTATATTTTATATTTTTAATATATTGTTGAATTTGGCTTGCTAATATTTTCTTTAAAAATTATATCTAATATTCATAAAGGATATGATGTTGATATTTTCTTTTTCATAAAAGATTTGTCTAGCTTTGTTATCAGAGGAATCATGACTTTATAAAATTAGTTATGAAATATTTCTTTTCCATCTAGTTTTAAAAGAATTTTTGCTATATTAATATTATTTCTTTCTGTTGTAGTTGATTGATTTCAATAGTGAAGCCAAACTTGTCTGGAGTTCTTGGTAAAGTTTATTCCTATTATGGATTTAATGTTAATAGCTACTCAAATTTCCATTTCTTCTTATGTCCAAATGTTTATGGTTGGGGCTTTGAGGTCTTCTCCTAAATCCACATGTGGGCTCACTTAGAATTAGCTTCTACTAACAATCTACTAGACATGTGTCACACTTGGCTATTTTTTTTTTTGAATGTCCAATATTTTTGTTAAATTGTTAGTTCCTCTTTCAATCCTAAACTCAATTCTGGTACTCTGACCATGTAAGACTATGTTTTTTTTTTTTTTTTTTTTTCCTACCTGTTTGCCTCATTGTAGCTGTGGGATTTAAGAGGACTAGTAATCCCAAAGCTACAAACTCAAGCTCCAAATTCTCAAACGTAAATTTCTTATTGTTTTTGAGCTGAATTTTGAGAGTACAATTTCCTATAGCTTCTGGCTGATTTTGGAGCAACTTCTAGAATATTTACATAGTCGATTTTTTATTTTATGCAGTTGTGTCATTTAATATAATTATTATCTATTTAAAGTGGTTGAGTCTACACAACTACTTCACTTGGACACCATTACTAGAAATTCTTACTTTATACATTGAAATTTTATTTTAAAAAATTCTGTGAACATTTGGGGCACCTAGGTGGCTTGGTTGGTTAAGTGGCATACTCTTGATTTCAGCTCAGTTGATGATCTCAGGTGGTAAGATTGAGCCCTGAACTGGGTTCTGCACTCAACAAAGAGTTCAAGCCTGCTTGGGATTCTCTCCCTCTCCTTCTGCCCCTCCTCCTGCTTATGTGCTCTCTCTCTTTCCTCTCTCTCAAAAGTAAATAAATAAATCTTTAAAATATCCTGTGAACATAAGCCTCTAAGTGTTAAAATTGTTTCTTCTTGATAGATTTCCTTGGAGTAATGGTGCACATTTTGCCAAAAACATAAATGTCTTTAAAATATATTGTAATGTAGGGGCACCTGGGTGGCTCAGTGTGTTAAAATATATTGTAATGTAATGAAATAGATAAATTACTTTCTCATTAAAGTAATTGGATACATGAGTCCATGTATCCAAGGATGAATGTTGCTGCAGCCAGAATGAGAGAGAGTATAATACACATTCTAGTTTTACTTTTTTAATAACTATAAACTCTGAGAAGTGTATTTGAATATGTATTTTGGTGGGAATGGTAGTTTTATTACAAGAATGTAACTTGGGGGTGCCTGGGTGGCTCAGTTGGTTAAGCATCTATTTTTGGCTCAGGTAATGATCCCAGGGTCCTGGGATGGAGACTTGCATTGGATTCCCTGCTCAGCAGAGAGCCTGATTCTACTGCTCCCTCTGCCACTCCCCCTGCTTGTGCTCTCTCTCTCTGTCAAATGAATAAATAAAATATTTAAGTAAACAAAAAAACAACAAGATGTAACTTGGAATATCTACCATTTATATCAACATGGGTAGACCTGGAGGGATTATGCTAAGTGAAATAAGCCAATTAGAGAAAGACAATTATCATATGGTTGCACTCATATGTGGAACCTAGGAAATATTGCAGAGGATCAGAGAGGCAGGGAGGGAAAACTGAATGGGAAGAAATCAGAGAGGGAGACAAACCATGACAGACTTTTGACTCTCAGAAACAAACTGAGGGTTGTGGAAGGGAAGGTTGTTGGGGGGATGGGGTAACTTGGTGATGGGTATTAAGGAGGGCATGCGATGTGATGAGCACTGGACATTATATATGCAACTACTGAATCATTGAATATCACATCAAAAACTAAAAAAATAAGAAGAGTAATGTAACTCAGGGCACCTGGGTGGCTCATTTGGTTAGGCATCCAACTCTTGATTTTTTTTTTTTTTCCGTTCAGGCCATGATCTCAGAGTCATGAGATCCAGCCCCACTTTGAGCTCTGTGCTTAGTGGGGAGTCTTCCTGAGATTTTCTCTCTCCTCCCTCTGCTTCTCTCCCTCTGTTCACTCTCTCTCTGTCTCTTTAAAATAAATAAATCTTTTTTTAAAAAAAGAATGTAACTCAATTCTATAAAGGTGAGTGATTTGAACATTGTAATTTATTATCAAAATATTTATCAGTTTATTAGTCAACAAATATATTTGTTTCAGAAGGATTTGCTAGTCAGTCATAATAATCATTCATTTCAATTTCTAGTAAATACACCAAAAAGCAAGACCTTTAAATAACTCTTGATTTTGCTCTTATTCTTTTCTTACATACATCTTGTTATCATAGTTAAAAATAAACATAACTGGGAAAAAGCAACTCTACAAACAGGAAAAATTTTGGTCAAACTTTGTTACCTGGTAACAGACCTATATATTTATTCTGATGTTTAAATTTTTCTTATTGTTTAATTATCTCTAAGTCCCTTAAAAAAACAACAAATGAAAAGAAGATATATTAATGATTTCATATTGTGCCTGAAAATAATTAAGTCTATAATTTTGACTTCAACAGAGTTAGAGCAGCAATAAACATCTGAGAAAAAATAATTACTCTAATTTTAAATGATGATGGTTTTCCAAAGTCCTATGTCTCAGACTGGAGTGAAGGATATTTTGTCCTATAAACATAGTTAGGTTGATGTTCTTTTTAGAATGCAGATTTGTGTACTTTGCAGACATTAACACTAATGAAGTGAGTAACTATTGGACCATTAAAAAGTGCAGGGCTTACAAATTACACTACTAATTCTTGCTAAGTCAGTTGTTTACTATAAAATTCACATGTGGTGTTATGTTGGTCGATCTAAATCTAATAAGTATGTGGCCAAAATATTTATAGAAGGAGAGAACTATATATGGTCACATCACAATCAATAAGGAGAACATATAATACTAAAATCACTAGATTAGTTGAGTACAACTAAATGTATGACAGAAAATATCAAGTGTGTGATAACCGGGTCTGAAAGTCCTGTTCATCTTTTCCAGTCTCTTGAAGGTCTATTTCACATATTAATTTTCACAAACCTCAACCCCTCACACTCTTCCACACTTCTAATTTATGGCAGATGCCTCTCTTATTGTTTCATTGAGAAAATATGCATTAATAAAAATCATGAAGTTTTCATCCATCATGTATATCTATATGATTATATTCTTCCTCACCCCCTGTAATAATGGTAATTGATCCTAACTTAGGCTCTTTTCCTTTCTGTATCCAAGCACTTGACTTAAGCATTCTTGCTTAACTTGTACAAGCAAGTTGAAATTATCCCATTTTTTTCATCATTATCATTTTATTCTTTTAATATTTCCATTAGCCCCAAAATGTGTCATAGCAACTGTCATTTTAAAAAGCAAGCAACCAACAAAACAGAAAAGAAATTCCCTTGACTCTACATTCTCGACCAGCTACAACTCCATTTTTCTTTTCCTTTACATAGGGAAAGGTCCTTCACAGTTAGCTGTCCTCCCTCTTTCTACTTTAACTATTCATGCTTCACATCATTTCAATCAGGTTTTCCTACTACCCAGAAATTTCTTTTGTCATGAATGATGGCAATCTTTGTAAATCTGTGGTTAAATCTCTGTTTTCATCTTATTTGGATGTTCACTTGGCTTTTGGAACACATCTCTCTCTTCTGGTTTTTTACTTTGACTTCATTGTGCAACTTTTCAACCTCCTTTATTGTAAATTCCTCTTACCAATTTCCATATTTAGAACATTTCCAGGGATTGGTCTTTAATCTTTTTCTGTTTTTTTTTTTTTTCTTAAATGTAAACACTTGCCCTTTATTATCAAATTTAATCCCTGAAATTTAAAACCATCCATGTATTTATGGATCTAAATTTCATGTCTTATCTCTGAGCTCCAAAATACTGTTTCAACACCTTCATTTAAATGTCTGAAACTATATTAAAAAAACTATACATTTTTGCCTTACACCATAAATTTGCTCTTCCTTGTCAATGTCATTACCATCCACTGAGTTGCTTAAGCCAAAAATCTAGGTCTCATCTTTTACTACCTTTGTAGTAAGCATCAGCAAGTTCTACTGATGCTGTCTTTATTCTATATCCTGAATATGGTCATTCATTTTCATCCCTTCCACCACAACTGTCTTAATCCAAGCTGAGACTGCTGCAAAATCCTCCTCACAGAGATTCTATGACAACTTGCTCTACTATATAGAGTGATCCTCCACACAGGAAACAGAGAAAATTGGATATATTATTCATTTTTTCAAAATCCTTCAGTGGCTTCTGAAAACTCATCAAACACCTTCCCAAGTCATACAAGATCATCCATGATCTAACCCTATCTTTCTGCCCTCTTCTCCAACCTCTTCTCCAATGGCTCATTCTACTACAGACTGAATTCCATCTTCTTGGTGTCTTGCAGACACCAAGCTTACCTCATACTCAAAACCTTAGCAATTGACATTTAACTCCCTTTTCATTTATGTAGATCCCTATCTCCATGTTTTGGCAAGGGTGGCTCTTTCTCTTGTCTAGACCTTTGCTTAAATATTGCCTCCTTAGAAATATCTTACTTGCCCTATTTTTAATAGATCCTTCCACTTACAGCACTGTTTCTACCTTTGTTTACTTCATCTCATCTGTAATGAAAATGATATTTTTTCCTTTCTTAAAAAAATATATGTCCCTACCACTAATTAAGCCCTAGGGGGAGGACAATTCCTTGGTCTTACTAGCATACTCAAAGTACATAAAAAAGTATATAAAATATAAAAAATACCACAAAAATATTTTTTGAATGAATGAATTCAATTTTCTCAAAATTAAGAGCTGAGGGCAAGGGCACCTGGGTGGCTCAGTTGGTTAAGTGACTGCCTTTGGCTTGGCTCATGATCCTGGAGTCTTGGGATTGAGTCTCGAATCGCGCTCCCTGCTTGCAGGGGATTCTGCTTCTTTCTTTGACCTTCCCCCTCTCGTGCTCTCTCTCTTTCTCTCATTTTCTTCCTCTCAAATAAGTTAAAATCTTAAAAAAAAAAAAAAGGAGCTGAGGGCAAGATCAGTAATCATGTTGGTGAGGCCATTGGACTTTCCCTGGTGGCCATCCTCTATGACAGTTCTTTTAATTTCTAATGCACATACAAATGATGTGTTAGCTTAAATACCAAAATTATATGTCACCCAAATCCATGTACTATTTAAAAAAAAAATTCTTGTCCTAGAACTTTAAAAATATGATTATTGGTTATCCTAGCTAGTGATCTGTATAATCTCACTTTTTGTTTACTTCAGAGTTCTTTCTGATACAGAATAGCAAAAATTATCTTTCCTGAATTATATTGCTTCTCATTTATAATAATAGATTTTTACTTAGCGTATCACACGTGTCCTATTCAAAATGCCATGTCAATTTTTATAAATTGATGAAGGTAATTGATGTTGAAATTTAAAGCAGTTCTTTAAGTGAATTCACATAAAAGTAATAACATATATCCATGTCATGGATAAGTGAACAAAATGTGATTTTAAAAATTATCTTTATCTCCACACTTTGGACTTATTGTGATATTCTAAAGTCCATTTAAATTTCACTCTAATTGGTGACCCTTTCCATTTTTTAGCAACAGAATTCATGAATAAAAATAACCCATTTTTAATTATTTTTCAAATCAGATCTCCAAATCCTTATAGAAGAAATTTAATTAAAAGTCGAGGAAAAAAGTAACATAACTATAAAATTATTTTCATCACTTTGAAAATTAGATTCTAGCACATTAGTCATGTATATTAATTTGAAACAAAGTTCATATTCCTGGAATAATAATTCTATATATTTCACAGAGATTAGAATTCAGAGAATCATTATCATTAATGAAGAAGAAATATTTGTTCTGCTAAATCGGTCTCATCTGAAATTATTATTAAAAGCAAAGTATATTAAAAAGCAGTGTCAAATATTTCTGGATCATATTTAGCTTTTGGTTTATAAATGCTTTTTCTGTTTTGAAATAAAACACAAGATCCATCCTATTCATCTTTGGCATGTTTAACCTGGTAATAGGGAAAAACATGGGTTTTTATAGAGCAAATATGGCCAAAGTAGAGCCTTACTTAAACTTGATTTAACTTCTCTTGAAATAGAAAATAAAGCTCATATCATAGTATGAAAATATTGTTTCCAACATATACGTATGCTAATCTTTTCCATTGAAATAAATATGTTTTTGGTTAAATAACAGATTCTGTTATGATGTTTGACTATGCGGTAATTTAAAAATAACTCTAGAATTCATACATCCAAGTATGTATGATTATTCACCTTGGGAGATTATATATCTGACTATGCTAATGATGTTATTGTTCCAGTGATAAAAGAATATTTTTAAGCACCTATTGTTATAGCTTTGTTGTAAACACTTGCTTTTTCCAGTTATCTTGGGCTCATTTTCTGGACCATATTGCAACACCATTGGTTATTGCCCAGGAACGGGCAAAAGGCAACTTTGCTGTTACCTAGTTCCTCTAATGTCTCAAGGAACACTCAATTCTACCCATTGAACAGATTTATCTTTTACCTATTTAATTACTGTAATGCCATCAACACTATCAGGGTAGCTGCTTTCTAGGTACAATGCAGTTTGGGCTTGTCTTTTGCCTTGATGTCCATCTACAAACCATGCAGTTTTTTGTCACACTTTGATAATGTGTCATAGGGAGGGAGCCATTCTGTTACATCCTAATGTAACTCCACAGGAAGATGTAGGACCCAAAGGGACAAGGGCTTCCTATATGTATATGTGATGAGTACCCCTAATGGTCCTTACTCTTGTGTATTCTTGAGTATACTATTTTCACTCAAAGAGGAAAATTTTCTTTCTATTTTCCTCCATGATATGACATAATCCACAAAAGTGGCTATCTGAAGTCTTAAAATAAGTGTATCTCTCATAATAGAAACAGTTTCAATTAAAGCCCCAATAACAATAAAAGCTGAGTTGTTTTCAAGTGATGAAATTGCACCAGGTTACTTTGTAGTCCAAAATACAATCAGTTACTTCTGGGTGGCAATAATGGACCTTTAAGGAACATTTCCCAATGGGGGGAGAGAGTTTTGTTTCATGATGAGTGTGGGGAAATCAGGTTATAAAGGGATTGATTATGCTATGTTTTTTAGACCCCCCCCAAAAGAAAAAAAGAACACCCTACTATTTCTCAAAGCCCCACTCAAATTTGGCTCTTTCTTTCTTTTTTTTTTTTCTTTCTTCTTTCTTTCTTTTTCTTTCTTAATTTTATGAATAGGAGCTAATAAATTTCTCAGACAGTATATGTGATTTCTATGGAAACTGAAAAACTTAATAAATTTTAGTGCATTTTACTTTGATTTTGGAATTCACAGGAATAGCAACTTATTTTTGGTTGTCTGAGGAATGCCTGGTCACCCCGTCCAAGAGATGTTTAGGTATTTTACCATTTTTTTTTTTTTTTTGGTATTTTACCATTTTTGTTGAACTCTGTTCAGAAATGCAGAAATATGCTTTTACTGTGTTTTCAGAAAAATAGTTGTTGAACCCTGTTGGGTTAATCAGCCATCCTCTGGGGTCATGTGACTAACAAACTTTTTCTTTTTTTTGACAGAGATCACAAGCAGGCAGAGAGAGAGGAGGAAGCAGGCTCCCCACTGAGCAGAGACCCTGATGCGGGGCTCGATCCCAGGACCCCGGGATCATGACCTGAGCTGAAGGCAGAGGCTTTAACCCACTGAGCCACCCAGGCACCCCATGACTAACAAACTTTTATAATTAAGTTTTAGCGTAGGGTTCAGATTGATATATAAATAATATATCACTAGTATAGTAAGTAACTGTACTTTCCAACTGAATCAAGTCCAAGTTTATCTCTAATACCCACAATAGATAAAGAACATGTACAACTCAACAGCAAATAAAACAATCCAATTAAAAATGGGGTTGGAACTGAGTGACATTTTTCCAAAGAAAAATAATTATACAAATGGCCATAAGGTACATGAAAATGTATTTGATATTACTACTCATCAGAGAAATGCAAACCAAAATCATGAGATATCACCTAACCTGTTGGAATGGATATTATAAAAAAGACAGGAGATAGCAAGTTTTGGCAAGGGTGTAGAGAAAGGGAATTCTTCTTCACTGTTGGTAGGAATGTAAATTGGTGAAGTCAGTATAGAAAATAATATGGAGTTTCCTCAAAAAATTAAAAATGGAACTACCTATGATATTATCTAGTAATTCTACTTCTGGGTATATATCCAAAGGAAATGAAAACAAGATATTGAAGAGTTGTCTGCACTCCTGTGATCACTGTAGGATTATTCACAATAGCTAAAGTATGGAAACAATCTAAGTATCTACCAGTGTATGAATGGGTATAGATGTGTTTTATTTATACAATGGGATATTTTTCATCCATGAGAAAAAAGTAAATTCTGCCATTTGTGGCAATATGGATGGCCTTTATTGGTATTATGCTAAGTAATATAAGTCAGAGGAAAACAAATACACTGTCTTGTATGCTCTCATTTATATGACTTTCATGCTAGAGCCACAGAAACAGAGAGTAGAATGGAGATTACTAGGGCTGGTGTAAGGTAGGGGAAATGGAAAGATAGATGTTGGTCAGAGGTTTACATTTCCAGTATGATGAGTAAGTTTTTTTGGGGATTTAGTGTATAGCAAAAAACAAAACAAAACAAACAAACAAAAAAAGTCTTTATCTCATTAGGTATAGGGATAGCAGAAGAATTTAAATGTCTTTCTAAAAACACAGTAAAAGCATATTTTTTCATCCATGTCACATGAATGCAAATTGGCCTTGAATTTCTTTATGAGTAGAAATAGAAAAGAAAGCGTTAGTTAAGTTGATCACAAAATTAGAGATTCCCTTATTTTATTGCACAGTTTAAATATGTAATATCATATTGTGTACTGCTTATGGCATGGGGCTGTAGTTTATTAAGGTTTCTATAATATATAGTGAATCTCTCCAGGATTCATCAGCTTTTCTCACAGGTCATTACGTAAGGAATTTGTGGATATTGATATACCTGCATCTAAAAGAACTTTAATTAAAATTAGAATTTCTTTATGCACCTCAGGTATCCAACGCTAGTCTATCTTCATTGTTTTAAATTAGCCACTTGACTGGGCTTAGATAATTTTAAATGTTTCCATCTACCATGTACCATTAGAAGATAATGAAACACAGATTTTCAAGACAACTTTTTCCCCCAATAATTTGGGTAAGTTAAGAGTCTCCCATTTGAACATTACCCCTGTTCCTGTGATATATTCTGGCCGGGTAAGACAACCATACAAAAACTTGTTAGTAAATTCCTATATCTTAAGCCATAATTTTACCTATATCCTCACAGTTTTTCATTACATCTTCCCAGGTGTATTATACTGCCTGTTAACTTTTCGTTACCAAGTTTTAGTATGACGTTATATTGGGTACAAGTGTCCAGCAATCTAAAACTGCTTCACCATCCTCAGGACATTTTACTCATATTAATTTTAACAGCTTTGCCTCCCTTGCTAGGGGGTTGATCTAAGTGACTTCAGCCATCCTCTCACCCAGACTCATCATAGTCTTCACTTTTGTTCCGCTCAGTTTTAAATGCCATTGACTCAAGGATTATAAATTCCTTGTTTTATAGTAATCAGAGTTTTCAAAAATTATTAAGGCTAGGGAAAATTGAGCAAAGCTGTCACAGTGTTTTCATAGCTTGAAGAGTTGCTGGGGCAGTCAGAACACCTAACCTTTATATGGTGATTCATTAAAATTTTAGAGTTATAGCATCTATTGCCTCCTTTTTAGTGCTATTTTAAATCAGTCTTCTGAATACTTAACATTCAGTGTAATCTTTTTCGGGTTTTTTTTTTAAAAACTCCTTTTATTCTTATTTTCTTTCTTTTGAATAATTATAACTATTTTTCCATCATGAGTTTCCATTTGTCGTAACCAGGCAAGGAGTTCCCCATAGTTCCTCTAATTTCATCTTGTCTCTACAACAATTTAGTCGTATCAGGAGTTCAAGCAGCTGGAGCCTCTTCTATCAAAGCATCAACCATATCTTGAACAAAAGTGCAGAGTTAGGAGAAGTTTTAGAATTATTACAGTTTATCAAAGTTACTTATATTCACTACATCTCAGTGGCCTTAGGAGAAGTATGCTTTAATATTTAAGGATAGATTTGGACAGTTCTTTTTAGGTGTGTTATTTACTTTCACCTTCATAGAGCTTAACAAATTAGGTGTTTGCCCCTCCATCTATATTTCTGCAAAAGCTTCAGTAAGTAAGAGTCCTGAGTAAAAACTAACATACTTGTCCATTTAACAGTATCTGATACAAGGGAGATAGCTCTGATTTCCCAAGCACAATGGCTGATTTAAGTAGAAGTTCAGAAATGAGTTTGGAATAATCTATAAAGTAGCTTAATGATTGAACTGAATATGTTGGTGTTTCTGTAGTCTCTTGATTTTGTCCCCACATTTGTAAGCTTTTAGTAATTTTATTCATATAGGGATTATATTATGGCAAAAATAGTCACTTTCCAAACTGTCATTGGGCATTACTGGCTGAATCACATGCAGCAAGTCTATGGCCCTGAAGCCACCAGCTGTTTCTGTTGCTATACTTTTCTCTAGACAAGACAAGAGCAACCAAAGTACAATATGCTTGGTTGGCTTGCCTTCTTTTTGAATTTCTTCCCTAAGTTTATTTAGCTCTTTGCCTTAGCCAGGGATCCATCTCTCCAAAATCCATTGGTAGGCATTCCTCATAAAAATTATTACAACATTTGTGCAACTTCATGCCAGGAATGGGCGGGAAGTCATCTGGTAACAAGGGTTCCTTACCTTTCCTCTTTTCTTTATTTTTCCATCTGCACAGATTGCAATGAGTCACATAATTGAAAGGACTACAAAGATTCCATAGGACATACACTGGAAGGTTTTAAAAGGCAGTAGAGCAGTAGATAGAGTGTGGGGAAGTGCCAAGATCCCGGAGAGATTTCCAGGTTCAACTTCTCAAAATCTTTCTTATTTGCACAGAACACACTGCATGTCCAGATTGAACTATCATGATATGTATGATAAACCTTAGTGTTGAGAGACATTCCTAAAAGTTTCCAGTGGGATTTTTAATGCTCCTAATCACTTACTTAATCAAAGGTGTCTAAGTGAAAATACCAGTATATGCCATAAATAACTTCACCAGTTTGGTGCCACCAGGGAGGAATTTTTAAACTTTAAATAATACATAGTAAGTTATTAGTTATAACACTTTTTTCCCTTATTTGGATCATGGGTCAGTTCCAGACTTCTAGTTGTCCCCAGAGATAAACATACAAGTTCTTGAGGAGACAAGATGGCGGGGAAGTAGGAGGAGGCGCCGTTTCAACCTGTACCCAAAAGTGAGCTGATTACCTACCAAAGAATTCCGATCACCCATGAAATCAGCCTGAGATCAGAATTATACATGTCTGGATCTCTACAGGGGTAGAAGATGCCAGTGGGTAAAGTGGAGTGGGAACAACGGACTGATATCAAAAGATAAACAAAAGGGGGAGGGAGCCACCAGAGGCGACCCATTGAAAAGTAATACCCCAATATGAGAGTGCCCTGCGACTGGGGACCAGCATTAACTTGGAGTCTGGTTGAAAGCACTCAAAAAGAGCAAAGGATCATGGGGGGAAATTGTGGGAATTGGGGTGGCTAAGGACAGGGACTTAAGTTCCCAGACCGAGGACAGCCTCCCCTGGCGCTGAGCCAGAGAGAGTGCGGCAGAGAAACCAGGTCTTGGTCCCTGAGCCGCCAGCACGCCCAAGAATGTGTGGGGGGCTGGGAGCCTCACCAGATGGCAGTACGCCGAGCTGTGCTAACAGAGCCTGAGATGTGCGCGCCCCTCACCCTCCCCTGAGAGAGGTGCATGCAAGCCCGGTGCTCTTAGATCCAGAAAGACCAGGCACTCCCAGTCCGGGACAGCGGGAAAATAGTGTGAGATCACTGCTTGGAACCTCTCTGGTGGTCTGGAGCTGCCCGGACAGCTGCCGCTGCCATGATTTTGGGTACAAGCAGGAGATCCTGTCTCCCAGGACCGCAACTTGGAAACTGCTCTGCCAGCGGCCAAGGGGGAATTTATATGGGCTCTGGAGCACCCACAGGGGAGCAGACTGAGGCTTCTTTCTGAGAAGGAGGTCAGGTGCAGTTTGCTTTCCTCTAAACCTCCAAAAACCATAAAAAGCAGTCAAGATGAGAGAAAAAAAAGTGAACAAACATAAAAAACTCAAGAGAACAAAAGCCTGAAAAAAACAGTTTCCTCAGAGCCCACCCCCTTGAGGGGGGCGGGAGGACATAAATCAGGGAACATCATTGCCTGAAAACCCACTTGGCAGGCCCCTCCCCCAGAAAACCAAACAGGAAAGAAAAAAAAAAAAAAGACTACAAGAGAACAACCGGCACTACTTCATAGATACAACTTTTATTTTTAGTAAGTTCCCACTATTCTGGTTCATTTTTTTAATATGGAAATTTTTTTAACCTATTTACCATCACAGTGAGATGTCCAGTATATCAAATTCCATAATAACCTTCTAACCTGAACTTTTTGATACATACACCTGTGTTGTTCTTTTGCATTTTTATTTTTTAAATTTTCTTTTAAATTTTAGTTTAGTTTAGTCTAGTTTATTCCTTTTTTATTTTTATTTTCTAATATTCATATAGATTTAAACTTCAAGATAATCCCCTTACCCCAATCAATGCTACCCCTATAGGTAAACCAATTTTTAATCCCCCTTTTTCTTAGGAAAGTTGAGTCCTTTAACAAAGATATCAAGATACATCCAGGAAGAATCAAAACAACCTTCCTCGCCCACACTGAGAATTTATAACCACTCTCCCATCTTTTTCTTCCGCCAGTGATTCTGTGTATTTGTGTTTGTCCTGATAGTATATAAATCTTATACTTGGGGTTCTTTTTGACGAGGTTCTTTTTTTTCTCTTGTCATCTCCTCTTATCAGTCTTATTCGTCTGTTTTTGTTTGTATACTTCATAAATCTTACGTTGGGGCCCATTTGGGCTGGGCCTACTCTTTTATCTTCCCTTTTTTTCCTGTCTCTCTCTCTCTCTCTTTTTTTCTTTTTCTTTTCTTTTTTCTCTCATTTGGGTGGGGACTCCTGATTGCTCAGAAGTGTTCCAGGGTGCACCTTGACTGCACCATGGTCGGTACATCCAGCTACATCCGTTCAGCCATCACTCACCAAAATGACTAGGAGGAGGAATGCCCAAGAGAAGAAAAATACAGAGGATGGGCCTTCTGCAACAGAGCTAATGGCTATCGACATAGACAGTATGTCAGAAAGGGAATTCATGCTAAGAATTATCCAGGCAATAGCTAGGTTGGAGAAAGCCATGGATGACCAAACAGAATTGATTAGGGCAGAACTGAAAGCCACCAGGGATGAGGTTCACAATGTTCTCAATGAGTTCCAATCTAATCTAAATTCTCTAAAAGCTAGGGTAACTGAGACAGAAGATAGAATTAGTGATGTGGAGGACAAACAGATAGAGAGAAAGGATCAGGAGGAAGCCTGGAACAAATAGCTTAGAAGCCACAAAAACAGAATCAGGGAAATAAATGATGCCATGAAACGTTCCAATGTCAGAATTATTGGAATCCCTGAAGGGGAGGAGAAAGAAAGAAGTCTAGAAGATAGAATGGAACAAGTTCTTCATGAAAATTTTCCCAATCTCGTGAATGGAACCAGTGTTCATGTACTAGAGGCAGAACGGTTTCCCCCCAAGATTATAGATTTGCGAAAGTCCTCGAGACACCTAATAGTGAGAATGAAAAATTATAATTGTAGGCAGGCCCTCTTGAAGGCAGCTAGGACAAAGAAGCTCCTTACGTACAGAGGAAAACCCTTCAGAATAACGTCAGACCTGTCCACAGGAACCTGGCAAGCCAGAAAGGGCTGGCAAGATATATTCAGGGCACTAAATGAGAAGAACATGCAGCCAAGAATACTTTATCCAGCAAGACATCCATTCAAAATGGATGGAGAGATAAAGAGTTTCCAAGAGCAGCAAGGCTTAAAAGAGTATGCGACCGCCAAGCCGACACTGCAGGAAATAATAAGGGGGGTTCTATTAAAGAGGAAAAATCCTAAGAAAATCATTGAAAAGAAATATAGAGACAATCTACAGAAAGAAAGACTTCAAAGGTAACACGATGTCAATAAAAATGTATCTATCAATAATCACTCTCAATGTGAATGGCCTAAATAAGCCCATAAAACAACACAGGGTTTCAGATTGGATAAAACGACAGGACCCATCCAAATGTTGTCTACAAGAGACCCATTTTGAACCTAAAGATACACCCAGACTAAAAGTGAAGGGATGGAGAAGCATCTTTCATGCCAATGGCCTCAAAAAGGCCGGGGTAGTGATTCTTATATCAGATAAATTAGATTTTAAACTGAAGACTGCAGTCAGAGATACAGAAAGACACTACATAATTCTTAAAGGGACTATCCACCAAGATGATCTAACAATTGTAAATATCTATGCCCCCAATATGGGAGCAGCCAATTACATAAGAAAACTATTAATCATGATAAAGAGTCATATTGATATGAATACATTAATAGTAGGAGATCTTAACACACCTCTCTCAGTCATAGATCATTGAAGCAGAAAATCAATAAAGAAACAAGAGCTTTAAATGACACATTGGACCAGGTGGACCTCATAGATATATACAGAACATTCCACCCTAAAACAACAGAATACTCATTCTTCTCAAGCACACATGGAACCTTCTCCAGAATAGACCACATACTGGGTCACAAATCAGGACTCAACTGATACCAAAAGACTGAGATTATTCCCTGCCTATTCTCAGATCACAATGCTTTGAAACTGGAGCTCAATCACAAGGAAAAGTTTGGAAGGAACTCAAACACCTGGAAGCTAAAGACCACCTTGCTTAAGAATGCTTGGATCAACCAGGAGATCAAAGAAGAATGGAAACAATTCATGGAAACCAACGAGAATGAAGACACTTCGGTCCAAAACCTATGGGATACAGCAAAGGCAGTCCTAAGGGGGAAATACATAGCCATCCAAGCCTCCCTCAAAAAAATTGAAAAATCCAGAATACACCAGCTGTCTCTACACCTTAAAGAACTAGAGAATCAACAACAAATCAAACCAACTCCACACATAAGAAGGGAAATAATCAAGATTAGAGTAGAGATCAATGAGGTAGAAACCAGAGATACAGTAGAACGTATCATGAAACTAGAAGCTGGTTTTTTGAAAGAATCAATAAGATCGATAAACCATTGGCCACACTAATCCAAAAGAAAAGAGAGAAAGCCCAAATTAATAAAATTATGAATGAAAAGGGAGAGATCACAACTAACACCAAGGAAGTAGAAACAATCATCAGAAGTTATTATCAACAGTTATATGCCAATAAGCTAAGCAACCTAGATGAAATGGATGCATTCCTGGAAAACTATAAACTCCCAAAACTGAACCAGGAAGAAATCGAGACAACCTGAATAGACCGATATCTAGTAACGAGATTGAAGCAGTGATCAAAAACCTCCCAAAAAACAAGAGCCCAGGACCTGACGGATTCCCTGGGGAATTCTACCAAACTTTCAAAAAACAAATAATTCTCCTGAAGCTGTTTCAAAAAAGTGAAGCAGAAGGAAAACTTCCAGACTCTTTCTCTGTAGCCAGCATTACCCTGATCTCCAAACCAGGCAAAGACCACACCAAAAAGGAGAATTTCAGACCAATATCACTGATGAATATGGATGCTAAGATTCTCAACAAGATCCTAGCCAACAGGATCCAACAGCACATTACAAAGATCATCCACCATGACCAGGTGGGATTCATCCCTGGGCTACAAGGATGGTTCAACATTTGCAAATCAATCAATGTGATAGAACAAATTAATAAGAGAAGAGAGAAGAACCACATGGTCCTCTCAATTGATGCAGAAAAAGCATTTGACAAAATCCAGCATCTGTTCCTGATTAAAACTCTTCAAAGTATAGGGATAGAGGGAACATTCCTGAACTTCATAAAATCTATCTATGAAAGACACACAGCAAATATCATCCTCAATGGGAAAAAGCTCACAGCCTTCCCGTTGAGATCAGGAACATGACAAGGATGCCCACTCTCACCACTCTTGTTCAACATAGTATTAGAAGCCCTAGCAACAGCAATCAGACAACAAAGAGAAATAAAAGGTATCCAAATTGGCAATGAAGAAATCAAACTCTCTCTCTTCACAGATGACATGATTCTGTATATGGAAAACCCAAAAAACTCACCCCCAAACTACTAGAACTCATACAGCAATTCAGTAACGTGGCAGGCTACAAAGTCAATGTACAGAAATCAGTGGCTTTCTTATACACTAACAATGAAAATACAGAAAGGGAAATTAGAGAATCGATTCCATTTACTATAGCACCAAGAACCATAAGATACCTGGGAATAAACCTAACCAAAGAGGTAAAGGATCTGTACTCAAGGAACTACAGAACACTCATGAAAGAAATTGAAGAAGACACAAAGAGATGGAAGACCATTCCATGCTCTTGGATTGGAAGAATAAGCATTGTTAAAATGTCTATACTGCCTAGAGCAATCTATACTTTTAATGCCATTCCAATCAAAATTCCACTGGAACTTTTCAAAGAGCTGGAGCAAATAATCCTAAAATTTGTATGGAATCAGAAGAGACCCTGAAATGCTAAGGAAATGTTGAAAAACAAAAATAAAACTGGTGGCATCACGTTACCTGATTTCAAGCTTTACTACAAAGCTGTGATCACCAAGACAGCATGGTACTGGCATAAAAACAGACACATAGACCAGTGGAACAGCATAGAGAGCCCAGATATGGGCCCTCAACTCTATCGTCAAATCATCTTCGACAAAGCAGGAAAAAATATACAGTGGAAAAAAGACAGTCTCTTCAATAAATGGTGCTGGGAAAACTGGACAGCTATATGTAGAAGAATGAAACTCGACCATTCTCTTACACCATACACAAAGATAAACTTGAAATGGATAAAAGACCTCAACCTGAGACAGGAATCCATCAGAATCCTAGAGGAGAACATAGGCAGTAACCTCTTTGATATCAGCCACAGCAACTTCTTTCAAGATATGTCTCCAAAGGCAAAGGAAACAAAAGCGAAAACGAACTTTTGGGACTTCATCAAGATCAAAAGCTTCTGCACAGCAAAGGAAACAGTCAACAAAACAAGAGGCAACCCACGGAATGGGAGAAGATATTTGCAAATGACAGTACAGACAAAAGGTTGATATCCAGGATCTATAAAGAACTTCTCAAACTCAACACACACAAAACAGACAAACGTATAAAAAAAATGGGCAGAAGATGTGAACAGACACTTCTCCAATGAAGACATACAAATGGCTATCAGACACATGAAAAAATGTTCATCATCACTACCCATTAGGGAGATTCAAATTGAAACCACATTGAGATACCACCTTACACCGGTTAGAATGGTCAAAATTAGCCAGACAGGAAACAACATGTGTTGGAGAGGATGTGGAGAAAGGGGAACCCTCTTACACTGTTGCTGGGTATGCAAGTTGGTTTAGCCACTTTGGAAAACAGTGTGGAGATTCCTCAAGAAATTAAAAATAGAGCTTCCCTATAACCCTGCCATTGCACTACTGGGTATTTACCCCAAAGATACAGATGTAGTGAAAAGAAGGGCCATCTGTACCCCAATGTTTATAGCAGCAATGGCCATGGTTGCCAAACTGTGGAAAGAACCAAGATGCCCTTCAATGGATGAATGGATAAGGAAGATGTGGTCCATATACGCTATGGAGTATTATGCCTCCATCAGAAAGGATGAATACCCAACTTTTATAGCAACATGGACGGGACTGAAAGAGATTATGCTGAGTGAAATAAGTCAAGCAGAGAGAGTCAATTATCATATGGTTTCACTTATTTGTGGAGCATAACAAATAACATGGAGGACATGGGGAGATGGAGAGGAGAATGGAGTTGAGGGAAGTTGGAAGGGGAGGTGAACCATGAGAGACTGTGGACTCTGAAAAACAACCTGAGGGTTTTGAAGGGGCGGGGGGTGGGAGGTTGGGGGATCTAGGTGGTGGGAATTAAGGAGGGTATGCATTGCATGGAGCACTGGGTGTGGTGCAAAAACAATGAATACTGTTATGCCGAAAAGTTAAATTTAAAAAATTTAAAAAAGAAAATTCACATAAAAATATTATTTTTTAATTTGATGCATACTTCAGAATAAATGGTTCTAAAAGACATATATAAAATATTTCATCCAAGAAGAGAATACACATTTTCCTCAAATGCGCACAGAAGAATCCTTTGGTTAAGGTACATAAAAAGAGGTATAACACTGATACTATTTCTTGAGTTTTATGGGAAATGGGAAATGAAAATGACATCTAATTATCAGAAGACAATAATAATGTTCTTGAACAATTTTGTGCCTATTAGAAAATTATCACATATGCATTAAATGTTATCATCTATGAATTTCAAGTATAATAATCTCAATTTAGATAATTAGATGTGATAAATAAAGTTTCATTTTTCAAATCCATTTACACACTGATCAAAAATATGCTTTAAGGAAAAATAAGCATTTTATTAATGAATTATCTTACAAACTCCAAATGATCATTTCTATAACACACCATGCTAAGCTCTCAGCCAGCATCAAAGTTAGAAGCCATCATTTAGTCCAAAACTATGCCAAGTTAACACAGGAAGCCAGTTAGATAATAAGAAATAATGTTTATAAGTGAGTGACAGATAATGGTTTATAGGAGTTGGTCTTAATTTGGAATTTTTTTTAAAGTATGAAATAATAAAGAAAAAAATAACAACTTGAGGCATAGCATAGTGAGGGTTATACAGAATTTAATGACAGACAAGAAAAAAAAAGAAAAACTCTCATCAAAGACACAGGAGCTAAATCTTGTGGGCTGAAGCATTAGAAAAGGAGATGGTCCAGGTTTGTTAAACACCATCATGTCCTCTCAAAGCCCTACTCAGGCTAGAAGCATTAGTTGAGCTTCACCATTGGCTGAATTCAGAAAGTAGAAATGGGTCATATATTGTCAAGGTCAGATATTCACCAGATCATTTCTCTGCCCCATCTGAGTTAATACCCTAGATATGGTTGGTCTAGTTCCCTTTCCTGGCCTTAACTGTTTGCTCTTTGCCAACGCAAAGAACCTCAAAAATTATGCCATATAGTTAGCAATTCCAAACACAAAGGAGCCTATCTTGTGCATGGTCATTAATCAGGAGGAAATTCCTTTATTAAAATAACAACTTCAGAGAATCAACTGACATTTTATTTCAGTTCAGGGTTGTGATGCAGATTGGTATAATTGGGATATTTTCATAACAAACAGTCCCTTTATGGAATTCTGTTTTATAGCCCTAGGTTATATCGACATTTTTTTTGTCACAACTAGTCAACCATATTCAACCACTAACTTAGAACAAATAAAAATAGTGAAAGCAGCTTAGCTTTAGTAATCTGATTGAAACTTATCCTCTTAGTAGGGGGGAAATAGTCTATTCATTTAGTTGGGAGTGAGACTGATCACAATATTTAAAAAAATAACTTAAACCCTCCATTGTTTTTCTTTCCACATAATTTTGGAGCTCTTGAACAAAGAATACTTCAAATGGAATTTATATACACAGTTAACGTATAAGAAAGAATTTTTGTACTGTTCTTAAGAGATTAAAATTCAAATTTTACAGTGTAATTTTGGACTAAAGTATATAAAAGTTTTATTTATTTGATATGGCTTGACCAAAAAAGAAAAAGCCTAAATATTATATCCCAATTAGTTTTATATTATAATAATTAAAAATTCCTCTATGATCTTTTTTTACTTTCCATCATGCATTTTACTAGAATAGACAGTAAAAAGAAAAAATTAAATAAATTTTAATTATAAAGAAACACACTAAGAATTTCATATTAAATTGACAACCACTTATATCACATCCACAAGATAGAAATTCCAATGATTAATAAAATCTCCTTATGGATCATTTCTCTTACGAAAATCCATAAGCCATGAGA